>NW_006436812.1:4604564-4623374 GCF_000325575.1 Pteropus alecto
CCCCCGCCCGCTACACACCGCCACACCCACTCAGGCGTTCCCAGTTCCGCCGCCAGGTCCTGGGGCCGGAAGTTCGCGCGGAGTTCGCCGGGAAACGGCGCGGCACAGGCGCTGCAAGCGCTCGGAACTACACCCCCCAGAAGGCCGTTCGCCCATGGACCCTGACTCCGCTCTAATCGATGGGGAGTGGACGGGGAGAATGGGATGCGCTTGGGACGGACTCGTTTCTCCGTCTCCGGCTCTTTCCACTGCACAATGGGTTGAGGACCCAGGGGACCACGGCCCAGGAGCTGGAGCTCAACCGCAGGAGATCGGTTTCCAGCCTCTAGGATCCCGCCCTCGACCGCCTTAAGCTGCTCCAAGCTGGGCGTGGAGCTTCTTGGGAAATGCAGTCCAGTGAGAGAGGCGGAGCCTCTTGCGGCAATTCTCCTTCCTTCAGCGTCGGCTGGGGTCACTCATCATTACGCAGCAGGCGGGGACGCTAACCGCTGGGTAGTCCTACACTCTCCCACCACCAACTTCGTCTAAGGGGCGGCAGGGGTCCCGGGGGCCTGGGACAATCTAGAGCCGGCGGGCTATGTCCGGGAAGCTCTGGGTTCTCCTTTCCACATATTTGGATCTGTTCCCACCCTCTCTACTAAATCCTAGACCTGGAGATCTGAGGCTTCAGATCTTTTTCTGAAATAGAGCTTTCTTGTTTTGATTATGCAAGTATTGCACGCTTAGTGTCAAAAAGAAAATATGGAAAATTATAAAGGTATCGATATCCACAAGGCTAGCTCCCTCTGCTCAAATGTCACTCCCCTAAAGTGGCTTTTCTTGTGTAAACAGCGTGCGCGCACAAACACACCTACACCTGCCATGGCTTTGCCCTTGTTTTTCTTCCTAAATTTTATCAGTACCTGACATTTGTGTAATATTTGTCTCTTACTACTCAACTAAAAGCTCCATGAAGTCAGACTGAAAGTTTTCACTGCTCTAGTCCCAGCAGAATTTTTCTGGCACAATGGCCTAATAAGGCCATTCAGAAATAAGCACGATTAATATTTTAGCCTGTTTTAACAGTTCTACATCTGTGGATATTTGTAATATAAACCTGGAATTATTTTATGTAAGTAATGTTTTGTTGACTCAAAAGTCTATCAGGGCACCTGAACAGACACTTCTCCAAGACATACAAATAGCAGGCAGATATATGAAAAGATGCTCAACTTCTCTAGCCTCTAAGGAAGTGCAAATCAAAACCGCAATGAGATACCACCTAATACCTGTTAGAATGCTATTACCAACAAGACAAGTAGTAAGTGCTGGAGAGGTTGTGGGTAAAAACAGATCCTCATACGTTGCTGGTGGGAATGTAAATTGGTATAGCCACTATGGAAAACAGTATGGAGGTTCCTAAAAAAAATTAAGAATAGTATTACCATATGACCCAGCAATCCCTCTTCTGGGTATCTACCCCCAAAATTTGAAAACGTTTATCCACAAAAATATATGTACCCCTATATTCATTGCAGCATTTTTCACAGTGGTCAAAATAAGGAAATGACCAAAGTGTCCTTCGATAGATGATTGGATAAAGATGTGGTACACATGCACAATAGAGTATTACTCAGCCATAAGGTGAAATACTTCCATTTGTAACAACATGGATGGGTCTTGAGAATATCATCCTAAACGAAATGTCAAATAGAAAAAGTCAAGAACCATGTGACTTTACTCTTGTGGAATATAAAACTGAAAGCAATGAATGAACAAGACAAAAACTCATAGACACAGACAACAGCATTGTGTTCCAGAGGGAAAAGAGGAAGGAAATAGGTATAAGTAAAGGAGGTCAAATATATGGTGACAGACGTAGTTTGGGTGTGAACACAATGCAATACGTAGATAATGTATTATAGAATTCTATACTTGAAACCTATATAATTTTATCAACTAATGTCACTCCAATAAATTTAATTTAAAAAGTCTATCAGGAATATTTTTCCATATCATTATATTTTTCCATTATATGGAAAAATTATAAACAAAATTCATGTTTTGCGAGCTGCATTGTATTACATAGCATGGAAGTTCTGTATTTAAAGTCCCTTACTCTTGAACACTTGGATTGTTTCCATTTTATGTATTTCTACATATACCTTCTTGCATTTGCTTGAGCAATGAGCCAAGACTGTTCTATGAAGACTTACTGAAGTGGATGCTACTGGGCCCCTCTCCTCCCTCTACTGGCCCCGGTAGAAAAACACACTGGGGGAAGAAGGAACTTGAAAGTCCCTTTTTTCAAGTGTGGCCTTAATAGTGCTCTTTTGACGCCCTCTATTGGCAAAGACGAACATCAAATTGACTAGCAAAGGAGAAATGTCTACAGGGTCCAGCTTCGTTATCACAAAGTGGGACAAAAATAAAAATGTAGTGGGGGCTGAGACAAACTAATAATTGGCACACCTATCATATATTGGACATTGCTGGTAGATGATAAATTATTTGTATATAAGTATATTAAAATTGACAATCTAATTGCACTTTCACTTCCTTCTGATGGTGTTTTATTTTTCTAGCTAGAAAATAATCTACAAATAATAAAAGTAAACATTTGCTTTCCAAAAAATTTATATTCATTTCCAGAATTAATTCTCATCATTTTCTTAGTCTTATATTATTGTCCAGAACTTCCTAAACAATGTTAGGACAGCAAGCATCACTGTCTTGGTTAATGAAAATATCTTTAATGATTTACGATTAAGTGTCTACTGTCTCTGATATGTATATCCATGCTCATATTAAGAAGCATCTATTCTCATTTACAACAGAAACACTGCTAGTTGTTTGCCAGTATCAGTTTTCTCCTTCTATAGTAGGAATTTTTCAATGGGCACATGGCCATTCAGAATAAAGAGTATATTTTCCCAGCCTCTCCTGCAGCTAAGTATGGCCATGTAATTAAATTGAAGCCAATGAGATGTGAGCAGATGTGATATATGCATCTTACTAGAAAGGGATGGTTCATGGCTTCCTATTCTCTTTTCACCATACCATGGTCCATGGTATGGACCATGCAGATGAGAGTCACACCCATGGTCTCAAAGCAATCAGATGCAAAGTGCCTAGCTTCCTGACGACTGGAGAGCCACCAAACTAGCCCTGGATTTATACCCAGGCAGGTGATGTGACAGAGAAATAGATACCATGTTTAAGTCACTGTTGTTTTGGATCTCTACTACAACCAGAATGTATACCCTATCTAGCACTACTGCCTACTAAGAGTTCATTCATTAAAAAGAAAAATAGAAAAAAAAATTTTTTTTATAATTTTTCCTGTGGGATATTGAATATTCAGAATTTCTATGTCTTCTTGATAGTTTTTGTTTTTTCTAGGAAATCATCCATTTCATCTATAATTTCAAATTTATTAACAAAGTTATACATAGTGTTCTCATTTAATTTAAAAAATTTTAAATGGCATGTATGGTTAAATCCTACTCAATTTGGGATCCTGAGCAGGCACTTTTAAAAGTAGTGGAGCAGCAGGCTAGGAGTCTGGATCTCTGTTGCCATAGGCTGCCTACCTCTGGCCTACCTCTAGACATTTTCTTGAGAAATACACTTCCATCTTGTTTAAGACCCTGTTATTTTGGGTCTCTGTTATTTGGGGTTGAACTGAATCCTAACTGATTCACTACCTCATAGGGCTGTTATAAGGATTACATAAATGAGACGATACACAAAGACCACTTAGCCCAGTATTAACTCTTAAGACACAATAAGAGCTCAGTAAAGAGTGGTTAGTTCCAGGGAATTACAATCACGAGGAATCTGTCATATGGGTATGCCCAGAGGAACATAGGGTACATAAGAGATTGCAGGAGTTAGGCCCTCCAGGCATCTTTTCCACTTTGCCCTGAATATTTCAGCACAAATTGTGCTGGTCAGTGGCCTGTGTGATTGTATTAATCTTCATGGCTGGCCTGGAGCTTTGTTAGTTGAGAAAAGAAAAAATGGTGGGCCCTGGGACGTGACTGAGACACAGGCCACGGAGTGCTGCATCTGCAACCCATGCCTGTCTGACCAGACCTCACAGGTTGGACCATGAGCATGAGCATGAGCATGAATGAGCAAGGTTGGATCATCCTCATAACTTCTCATTCTCTACTCTCCATGGAACATCAAAGAGAAACCTCAGGCCACAGCCCTTCGCAAGTGTCACTTCTTTAGCCTCCTTTCCTTCCCACCAGGGTTGTCATTACAGCTTCTGGGACACCAATTTCTTCCTCATGACAAGGCCTTTATTCATTTTGTTTTCCTAGCTTGGAAGGTTCTGCCCCCAAATCCTTATAAAATGGCCTGTCATTCTTCAAGTTTCAGCTTAAACGTTCCCTCCTTGCAGGGGCGTTCTCTAAAGGTAAAAGGTAAAGGAGGTAAAGGAGGTCAATCAGTTCTTAATAGCCTTCATTGCTTCACCCCAGTTCTTTCTTTCTGGCATTTGTCACTACTTTAAATTATGTGTCGTTTATCTGCTTGCAGTCTCACTAGGGAGCAAGGATCGTGTCTGGCTTTTTCAAGACTCATTCCTCAACATTTAGCAAAGAACCTGGAATGCATTCATTTCGTATTTGAAAAATGAATAAATGAATGCAGCAAAGCCTCCATTTAACGTTTCCCTACCCTGTACCACCGACCAACGCACCACCCAAAGCCACGCTACACCCCCACCCCACCCTCCGCACTGGCCGCCTCAGTTTACCCGGCTCCTCTAGAAGAGGACCGCGGTCTCCCTCCAAGCCGTTGCCGCACTCGCGCCCAGCTCTCCCTAGCAGCACCGTCAGGCCCTGCTCCGGGCTCAAAAGTTGCTAGAGTGCCCGCGGGAGGTGTCTGGGATGGGGCCGGGACGCCCCCAGCGCCGCTCACCGCCCGGCCACCGTAAGGGATCGTATTACCCGGGTCTCGGTCTCCGTAACTACACGCCCGTGCTCCGTGCGCGAAGCCGGATGTGGCCCTGGCCTTCCGTCTGCATCCTCTCTAGGCCAGCAGGAGGCTTCGCATCTCAGTGGTAGGCCCAGGGCCGACTCTGAAGGGTCAGGGGCTGGTGACGAAGCCGAGTCCAGCCCGGGTGGTAGGTTCCTCCCGCAGTCGACGCGAGAGTAAGGGAAAAAACCAAAGTTTCAAAGCCGGGAGCATCTGACAGTTGCCCCGGCAATAGTGCGTCTTGGGGGCGTGGAAGAGCCCGCTCCGAGAACTCCAGCCATAATTGGCCAGTTTTGCTGGAGCCCGCCCCTCTCCGCCGGGACACTAGATTGGCTAAGGGCAGCAGGGGGGCGGGGCCTTCCGGAACCGATCCTCCAGGCTGCGAGGTGACCTCGTGTGGCTGGTCCCCAGAGAAGACCCTGGCAGGTTTCCAGACCTTACCGCTTGGCTTGGTCACTCGAACTCGCGAGGAACTGTCCGGAATAGCGCTGTGCTCAGGCCTACGTCTCCGCATGGGGAGGGCAGCGCGGCCATCTGGGCCCAGAGCGCTTTCAGCCAGCACCTGGGCCAAGCCTTCAGCCACACGGGAAAGGTGTATGAAGCTTAGTGGGAATATTCCCCGCTCCGCCCTCACCCTCCTTCGAACGTGCAGGTTTACCATAAGCAACCTGGTCATGTTCTCCAGTGCCCTTAAGCTGGGATGTCAAGTTTGAGAAGCCAGGAGAAAGCAGGCCACACTTCTGAGCCTCAACTCCTACCCAGAGACACCAACAGTGTGGTATCCGCCTGCTACCTCTCAGTGATGCTCCATCACTCACCAAATAATGAACACCCTCCACCGTGACATTCCAGGCCCTTCCACAACGCCCCAGCCAAGTTCCACTCTTAAAATGCTTTTGCTAGGTCTGTCCCAAAATGGTGGACTCTGGATGGAGATCTAGGAAGCAGAGACCTATGGGGTTCTTGGAACCACATTCCTCTTCACTGTGCTATGAAAAGGAGAAACAGTTTCTCCTGGATACTGTGATCTCTGATCTCAGAGGGCAGAGTGAAGTTTTTAAATGACTCCTTGGCTCACTCCACAGATCACCAAGTCACTCAAGCCCCAACGTGCTGGCGATGCAGCCCAAGGAAGCAAATAGCCACTGTTCAAATGAGTACTCTGTGCTAAGCTTGGGCCAAGTGATGACAACCTCCAGTGTTGTTTTAACAAGTCTTCTTCCTGCCTCTTTTTTTAGGAAACAAGCTCCTGGGAACAGCAAGCCTGCTTTACGTGCATAAGCTCCCCCCAGCCCCTCACACTGAGCCAAGCAGAGAAATTCCATTTATAGCTGTGATCAGAGGCAGGAAAACAAGCTGAGAGAGAAAACTGCTTGCTTTCTTGCCTCTTTGTGAAAGAACCATCTAATTCAACCAGTCCTGTCAGCAGGCTAACCCTAAATTCCACTGAGACCTCCCAGATACCACCAAGTCCTGCCTGGGCTCCCACTAGTAAGTATTTCAGCTGAGTCCAGAATCCAGAATGTCAAATCTACTCTTACTCTTTTTAGACAGCCCTGCCTCATAATATCATGCACTAGACAGTCAATAGCTGTTGGGGTGCATGGAAATGGAGATATTTTTAACATGGTAAAATCCATGGCCCTGAACCCCAGCTTCTAGCTCTCTGGTTGTATGACTTTGGGCAAGTTATTGAACTTCTCAGCTTCAGCTTCCCCATCTATAAAACTGGGATAAAACCCACTGCTCAGCATTGGGAAGAGTAGAGGTGACATATATATGGTGCTTAGCCCCACACCTGGCAGGGCAGCTGGCAGCTATTATACTATCATCAGTATGCTATCTTGTTCAAGACACTTTGTACTTTAGGAGCTGGGAGCCAACTAGGGCTGCAGCCATACTGCTGGCCTCATGATCCACAGAGCCAGGTGGGATCTCAATGGCCTTCCTGATGCAGATGTCCTCAAGGTGAGAAATGCATATTATCTTGGGAGCTGAGTTGAAAATCTTGGATAATAAGCATGCTGAGTCCACCCCTCCCAGAAAAAATAGTAGAGAATAAGAAATAGAAAGTACAGAGACAAAAAAAAAACAAAAGCCAGGAGTAAAGCAGCCAGGCAGGGGTAGATAGGGCAAATCACAAAGGACATGTACGAAGAGGCCATGTAGCAGAAGGAGATGGCAGCAGCCTCAGAAAGGACCAGGAGGGACAGTGGTCCCTGGTAAGTGAGCAATTCTCACTGGATTACAGTTGGCCCCCAGTGGAAGCAGATAGAAAAAGGCCAGTTACAAAACTCGGCCCCAGTGCCCGAGAAGAAGACAGGGCAGACAGGAGACAATGAGCATGAGTCCTCAAGCTGGCTCTGCCCAGCTCCCAGCTCCTAAAGAACAGAGGGAGGGTCCAGGGCTCAATGGGCAATGGCCCTGGGATGAGAGTGATGACAGCAGCAGACCACCAGCCAGAGGGCCCACAATTCCAGAAAAGGCTGGTTGGCTTCAGGTCTTGAAACTTCTCTGTGCTAAGAAGCCTTTGTCTGGAGACTTATGGTCCCAGCCATCTCTTTGTCTGGAGACTTATGGTCCCAGACATCTGGATTGGGCCCTAAGGCAGATCAAGGCTGGGAAAGAGGGTGCCCAAGCCCTGAGAGTGATGACTCAGGGGTACCTGAGTGAGGACATATGGTTGACCCAAGAGCCTCCCAGTCTGGGGTCAGCCACCAGGGCCCCCCAAGACAGAGAAATAGGCCGTGGCTTGAATTCCAAGGCCTTTAATTTGCAGCTAGCGTGCCTGTTCCTTGCCTTAGTTCTTTCCGTTGCCATGCCCCATCCCAAAGCCAGCACCTCCCCAACACCCTTCCCTTGCCCTTGTTCCTCCTTGGGGGCCTGGACCCACCTTCCTCGCCTCCTAGGTGGGAGCTGGTGGGGGTGCCGCCAGAGCTCCTGCTGCCCCCAGCATCAGCATGGCCAGGGCCTTGGGCCCCGTGGTGTGGATCTTCTCATGCCGGTGTAGGTTGGAACGCCGGCTGAAGCTCTTGCCACAGAGGGGACAGGAATAGGGCCGGACGCCACGGTGGGTGCGCTGATGGGCCGTGAGGTGTGAGCTGTGGCTGAAGCTCTTGCCACAGTCGAGGCAGTGGTAGGGCTTCTCGCCAGTGTGTGTGCGGTTGTGCGCGATGAGGTTGGAGCGCTGGCTGAAGCACTTGCCGCACTCGGGGCATGGGTAGGGTTTGACCCCTGTGTGGGTGCGCTGGTGGGTGACCAGGGCCGAGCTCTGAGTGAAGCACTTGCTGCAGATGGGACACTTGTGGGGTTTGGCACCTGTGTGCGTGCCCTGGTGGGTGACCAGGTCCGAACGACGGGTGAAGCGCTTGGCACAGCGGTCACACACATAGGGCTTCTCACCTGTGTGAATGCGCTGGTGCTGGATCAGTGTCGAGTGGTGGCTGAAGCTCTTCCAGCAGGAGGGGCAGGTGTAGGGCTTCTCGCCCGTGTGAATGATCTGGTGCTGGATGAGGTGTGAGCTGCGACCGAAGCGCTTGCCGCAGTCTGTGCAGGCATAGGGTTTCTCGCCTGTGTGCGTGCGCCGGTGTGTCACCAGGTGGGAGTGCCAACTGAAGCCCTTGCCACACTGCTCACACTTGTAGGTCTTCTTACTGGCGTCACCATCGCCATCAGGGGCCAGGCCCTCCTCACTGCTCTCAGGGGCCCCGGTTTCCTCCTCACTGGATTTCTCTGGGAGACCGGTGTCGAGTGGGGCTGGTTCTGGCTGTCTCTCCTCCAGGGGACTGGGCTGCCCATCATCTTTGGCTGGCCCAGGGCTCTGGCCTCTAGCTGCTTGCTGCCCACACTGCAGGCTGTCCCCATGGGCTCTCTCTGCCCTGGTCCTGAAGGACTTCACATCCCCATGGGATGCCGGGCATGGCATAGGCTCCTTTCCCACCTCCACCGCTCCTGGAGAAAGGGTTTCCAGCCAGAG
This sequence comes from Pteropus alecto, assembly GCF_000325575.1. NCBI lineage: Eukaryota > Metazoa > Chordata > Mammalia > Chiroptera > Pteropodidae > Pteropus > Pteropus alecto. The sequence continues at coordinate 4,613,509 of NW_006436812.1, forward strand.
AGGCTTTTGTGAGGGATCCAGGGGAATTCCAGAGATGGAGACAAAGGAAAGGACCCGATGGGAGCCCTTCCCCCAGGAAGGGCCATGTGTCTGCACCCCATGGGAAACAGAGCCTGCACTGACAAGGGGCACCCAGGAGTGACAGTGATGACCCCACTGCCCACCCATCACCTCTGCACGCACCTCTCTTATCCTCATCTCCTGTCTGCTGGCACGAGCTTGAGGCCTTACCCTTGCCCTGAACTTGGGAGGCCCAAAAAGTTCTGCTGAAGGGAAACTCTGCCCAAAAAGAGATTCTGCACTCAGTCATGGGCCTTCTGGACTTCCCAGCAGGAGACACACACCCCCAAAAACTAACAGAGCAAAAGGGGAGCAGGTGCAGCTCTGGAAACGGGAGATAAAACCAGGTGAGCACAAAAATTGCTTAGGGTCAGGTGTCCACCCTCTCTAAGAAGCACATTCCATGGTCACCACCAGACACACTTTTGGGGCTGAGTTGAGGCTCTGTCTTGTTTCCCTGAATGAGCAACAGAAGTAAAGGTTGGGCCAGGTCAGCTGCCAGAAACCCCCATCCTCGCATAGCCCAGTGGTGGGCCTGGCAACTCTGGAAACCAAACAATCTCTCACTCTTGCACCTATACCTTCCTAGAGCCATCGGCAAAAAGGGTTCCTGTGGGAGGGCCAGAGGCAAAGAGATGCCAAGTGGGAAGGCCTGGGAGAAGAGGGCCAGGGACACTGAACACCCAGAAGTCAAGGGCCATTTGCCAAGTCCCCAGGTGAAGGCCCAGGAATTCTCGTCAAGTCAGTAAGGTAGCAGAGGGCCTGGCCTCCATGACCTGATCCAAGCTCTATGGGAAAAAAGGAATGTGTTGGACCAACCAGGTGGTTTACAGCATCTATGAGGCCTGCCACAGGGCTGCAAATGGGTGCTAGGGTCCCTCTAGATCTAAGACTTGTCTCAGACCTGCTGGTCTGAGCCTTGGGAGTGTTAACAACGGGTGGTAAGCAAACCTGAGATAATCAAAGAAGTGAGCAAGATGGCTGTGATCCTGGGGTCCTCCAAGACAGTGAAGGTCTTGGCCCACTACTGAAGTCAAAAGGTGGCATTACCAAGGCCCCAGCTTCATCTGGACTAGTAGATGTGCAACAGATGTGTGTTGACAAACTGAATGAATGGATGACAATGAATGAACACTGGGTTTTCCATAAGATCTCATAAAAATCTGCCAAGAAAACTAGAGTCTGAAATTGAGGAGTCAAAGCCCCAGGACTTAACTACTTACTGTGAGAAAAATCGAGGGAGCCAAGGGTTCTCTGAGAAGAGGACACGCCTGTTGGGGCATATGTGAAAGCTCAGAGTCCATGGGTCTGCAGAGTCAGCTGGCACTATGCTTCCCCCACCATGGTCATGCAGCCCTGACCCCAGGGCCAAGCTTTCTGTTCACACACTTTTAAAGCTGGACTTCATGGAAAAAGAGGATGAACTACAGGAATAAGATGAACTACGGAAGAACCAAAGAGAAGCAGAAACTCTAAGTTGGCACTGTCTAGTACAGCAGCCAACTAGCCACGTGTGGCTATTTCAGTTCAAATTTCATTTGATTAAAATGAAATAAAACTAAATACTCAGTTGCTCTAACCACATTTCTAGTGCTCAACAGCCACATTTGGCTTGTGGCTACCATCTCAGCTGAGATACGGAGCACGTCTATCACTAGGAAGTTTCTACAGAACAGCGCGGTCTAGATCAGGGGTCCCCAACCCCTGGGCTGTGGACTGGTACCAGTCCATGGCCTGTTAGGAACTGGGCCACACAGTAGGAGGTGAGTGGCGAGCGAACAAAGCTTCATCTGTATTTGTGGCCGCTCCCCAGCGCTAGCATCACCGCCTCAGCTCCACCTCAGATCATCAGGCATTAGATTCTCATAGGAGCACCAGTCCCTGGTTCCAAAAAGGTTGGGGACCACTGGTCTAGATGAAACGAGGGGTTTTAAATCCCTGGGAAACAGGGAGGTGGCATTGGGATGAGCCCCACCTCTGACATCAAGGGCCTCAGGAAGCTGCCGCCCCAGTGTAAGCGCCAGCCCTTACCCAAGGCCAGCCTATTCCGCTTCTGTAGGACATCATGGTAGAAGCTCTGCTGAGTGTGGTCCAGCCGTCCCCATTCCTCCCGGGAGAGGTACAAAGCCACATCCTCAAAGGTCACTGGCATCTGAAACAACACAAAACACCCACTCTGTAGGACATACCAGGACACATAGAAAGGCCTGATGGTGCCAAGATGAAGCTGAGACCCCAGACTCCCAACCTGCTGCCCTGAATGAAGCCTCCCCTCAGGTCTGATGGTGAAGCAGGAGCTGCCCACGGATGGCTTTTCTGGGGCAAGAACAAGGCATTTGTGTACAGCAGAAGACAGTAGGCAAAAGCAAGGGAGGCCTTCTTTTCTGACATCACAGCCAAAGCTCAGGATCTCCAGTACGTTCCTTTCCAGCCCCCACCCTCAGGTCCGGTGCTCAGATCTGAAGGACAATTCAGTCAGAGACACTGTCCCTCCACATCTTTCTATTTCTCCTATAGCCTTAGACAGGGACACTCACCTGGGACCAGGCGGTGAGGAGTGCCGCAGCCATCTGCCGGTCTCTGGTCCTCCCCTCATGGGAAAGCACAGGGAACTGGGGGGAGGGGAGGGCTGAGAGAGGAGAGAGGTCCTCAGGGCGGCCACCTCATCCTGCTGGGTCCTCCTGTAACCCCCTAAATGGGCTCATGCCTGGTACATCCATGGCTGCCTTAACCCCCACCCTTCAACCCACCCCAGAAGAGGGGCAATAGGTTCTGAGGCTATGAGGGGCGGCCTCCAAGAGGTGAGTGGGCAGACATCCAGGCATCTCTCGTGACCATGGCAGGGATCTCTCCACTCCTGGGCTGTGAGCTTCCACCCCACAGCTGCCGCTCAGGAAAGTGCTTCTCTCCACATCCTTCTCCTCACCTCTGCCAGGCAGGAAAAGAGCTTTCTCTGCAGATCCCTGGCTTAGGGGTGTCCAGCCCCAAGCTCCGTGATCCCTGTCCTCCTGTGATGCCCCCTCGGGGTGCAGTTCTTGAGGCTCTGTCTTGATGTGGGGTGACTCCTGAGTGGCTCCCAAAGGCACCATCTCCTTTGACTGGGAAAGCATTTCTTGACAAGGATGCCCATGACCTGGAACCTAGGAATGGCAGCCCCCATCAGCACTGGCACGGAGAGTGGGAGACAGCCAAGTTCCATGCCCTCCATGCCCAGGAGGTCCCTGCAGGGGAAGATACCTAAGGTCGCCGAACACACAACCAAATGCAAGACACAGCTTAAAGGACTAGCCTTGCTTCTTTGTCTAGTCCCTAGGGACCTGTGCATCTCATGCTCACCCCCGAAAGGAAAAGCAGGCAGGCTATTAAAGGCCCTGCCAAGTGCAGCCTGGACAGGTGCATAAAGGGCAGCTGCCTCTTCTCAATCCAAGCCTTGCACCTTCTACAGCAGTATGGATTGTTATTTTTAAATATGAGGAAACCAAGTGTAATGAGTTGAATTGTGTCCCCCCACAATTCATGTCTGCTGGGAAACCTGGAATGTGACATTATTGAGAAAAAAGGTCTTTGCAGATGTAATTAGTTAAGGATCTTGAGATGAACTCACCCTGGATTTTGGTTGGACCCTAAATCGAATGACTACTGTCCCTATTAAAGGCACAGAAACATGGCGAAAAAGATCATGCAAAGACAGAAGCAGAGATTAGAATGATGCTGTTACAGCCAAGGGACACCTGGAGCCCCCCAAAGCTGGAAGAGGCAGGAAGGATCCTCCCCTAGATCCTTGAGAGAGAGGCCTGTCGACATCTTGATTTTGGGTTTATGGCTTCCAGAACTGTGAGAGAATAAATTCCAGTTATTTTAAGCCACCCAGTTTGTGGCCTTTGTTACAGCAGCTCCAGGACACTCATACACGGGCTCAGAGATTCTACAACAGCTCAAGATCATGGAGCTTGTGAGTGGCTCAGTAAGGATTTGAACTCAAGTATACTGAACTCTCAAGTCACCATGTCTTGAAGGTGACAGGGAGGCGTCATGTGGCCTTGGGCTGTTTCTGGCCTGACTCATTATGGTTGGAGTAGTTGGAATTTTTTGGTTTGGAGAAAAAAAGCCCAAGGGTGCCACTAAGCGTGCTGAGGCGTGGTGTCCACCTTGGTCTAACAGAGGACAAATCCTCTCCTGCTCACCCCCTCAGTACTGGCCCCCATAGTGGGACTTCAGGGTCCTCCCAGCTGGTCCCCTCTTTGTCACACTAGTCTTACCCCAGCACTCTGGGAGGGTGAGGAGCAGGTTTCAGTCAGTCGACCAGGGCTCAAATCCAGAGCCAATCCTCACTAGCTGTTCAACTCCGAGCAGGTGCTACCTCCCCACAAAACCTCAGGGAAGTCACTTCCCTTGCACTGTAAGGCCCCTGACGAAACCTCATTGTCATCCACAGCACAGAGACTGGCCAGCCTTCTGCTGGGAACTCATGCCTATCCCTCCCCGACTATCCCCCATCTCCATCTGCATTAGGGTCTCTAAGGGAAAGACCCAAGGCCATGAGTCAGAGTGCCTGGGAACAACAAGGGTGGGGTGAAGCAGCCTCAGAAACTCAGCAACTATGCCTCCCACACAGATAACAAGTGAGAAAGTGCTGCCCGCTCTGGAAAGTTCTAGATGAACACAGAACGGTGCCTGTAATTATTATTATTACTCTACTGTGTGGGCTAACAGAACCCAACATCAGCAGAGAATGCTGTGAATGTATGAGGCCTGTCTGTTACAAAGGCATTGTGGAAGGGAAACCAAACAGTGGTAACAATGACCTGTGCTTCTATAGCGGAAAAATAATAATACTTGATTTGTATTTGTACTCAGAACCACTGAAATTACTAGGTGAGGGGACACAGTCTCTCTGACCTAGGTTCCAGCTGCTGTGGGTGTTCTTGTTTTATATGTTAAAATAATGATCTCCTGTGGATTGACAAACTGCTTACAGAGGACTCTTGTGCCCATTATTTCCTCCGAGCCAACCACCTGTGTGAGATGGATGGGAACAATAGGCACATGATCCACATTTTATCGGTCACACACTTGGTTGCCAGAGGACTTGCTCAAGGTCACACATCTGACTATGGCTGACTCATATTCCTCTGATTTCAAGCCTAGTGACTCTGGTTAATTACACACACACATGGGCAATAGGTACAGGAAGGCTTAGGTGCTCAGATCCAGAGAGAGAAGAGATGGGGTCCCATGCTGAGGGCAGTAGAGGGTAGACTGAGGCTTCTCTGTGTGCTCTGGGTGCTGTTCAGAGAGCCAACCTCACCAGTAGGAACCGCAACAGCTTCCCTGCTGCCTCATGTGGCCTTTGGTCTGGTGACTACGGAATTTACCAGGCCAAGCAATGCCGTTCCACAGAAGTTGATTCCCAGGTGGAAGGCATTTCCCATCACACTACCTTTTCTTCAATATCCCCCTTAACCCCCATCCACCAGCCCTCTTGCCCCAGTGAGTCCAACTCTTTTCCATTGGTCCAGATGCCCTGCCCTGAAGATCCCATCCTGCTCTGGTTCTTTCTAGGGCATGGCTCCCCCACCCAGAGCCCCATCCATACCTCTTGGGCTCTCTCCTTGTCCTGGGTAGCAGGGTTACCTCCACCGTCTGCAGACATTTTCTATCTCAGAGCTAAAAGCACAGTTTCCTCTTATGGGCCGAGCCCCTTCCAGCTCTGGCCAGGAACCTGGAAGAGCAAAAGGAAATCAGCGAGTGTTTCCTGGACACCTCTGAAATGCCCTGAAAATCCCCACACAGGACCAGACCCACCTCTGTTCCCAATCAGAAATAAAGCCTCCCCGATGCCATCAAACAGCCTCTCTCTCTCTGTTTTTCAGTCCTTCACTTTGACAGAATGCTATTTTGTATTGTCCCTTTTGTTACTGAAACATGAGCCCTGAATCTCAGAGCAACTAGCTCAGGGAAAGCCAGGGCTGACTAGGAATCTGTATCTCCTGTCATCAAGAGCCAAAAAGTCTGTAGAGATCCTACAAAACAGGAGCTGGGTGGGGCCCCGCCTGCCACAGCTAGCTCAACTGTGTGTCCTGCCATCTCCCTGGCCCAGGACACACATATGCCCTTTGCTCGGCCTGACTCGGCCTGCCTCGGCCTGCCTAGGAACCAGAAATTGAGCCGCCAGCTCTCAGCAGCCCTCCCTGTGGCTGCAACCACCCGCCTGGGCCCAGGATTCCATCCTGCTCACATTCCCAGATGATGTCCTTCCCCTTCCCCAACCAGAGTCCCGGCCCTTCTCTCCAAGATGTCCACCTCTGACCCCGTTTCCTCTTGCCAGCAGCCACCCAGAAGAGTCTCAGGGTCCAGGGGACCTCCCAAGCCCCCCTCTTACTGAGGTGGAGGTGGAGGGGGCACCTTGGGAAGCAGGGCCCCCTCCCCTGGGAAAGGAGTCTCTGCAGCCAGCAACGGGAGCCGGGTGGAGACTGGGATTAAGGACAACAGGAAGTCCCTCCCAAATCCTGTTCCCCGTGCAGCTGCAGTCCTACAGGGTTCCTGGCTTCGAGGGTTCCGGGTCTGGGGTCCCAAGGCGAGCTGCACCTGCTCTTGGCAGAGAGGTGACTTCCAGATCTGCATTGCCAGCTCATGATCACTTTACCAGGCTCATACATACTTGTGATACCAGCCAAGCAGGGGCTCCAAAATGGGAAAATATATTTTGTGGGAGGATTTTGATATCTGATGTTTCAAAGAGAGCATTGCAACTATCCTCAAAGGAGGAAGGACACTGCTGGGTGGAGGGGCATGATGGTCCTTTTCAGCACCCTTCAGTGCTTCTGAAGGTCTATGGTGTCTCTGTGGAGATGTCCCTGGATTTCATTTAAGGTCCCCAGGCTGGTCAGCAGGTCCTCTGGGTTCCTCCTAAGAGTAGGACAGAGTTCTCTCTTTATAAGGGCAAACTTAGGAAACAAAAAGGCCTGGGGCCCCTCACCTCCTGATGCTCTACACCTCAAAAAGATGTGGGATCAATTTGATTTTTCTAGATTCCCCACCCCTACCCCCAGCTCCTTCTCAAGACTGGGGATAGAGGGGATAAAGAGGTCTGACCCATCTGTCTATGGGGTCCCAGACCTTCAGACATCCCTGGCTTCATAGTCCACCTCTCAATCAGGAAAGGGGTAGGGGCCAGCCCTGAGTGAGAGTCCAAGAAGGTTTCTCCAGGAAATGTTCCCATGCCCACTGCCTTTGACCCATCAGAGTCCCATGGGATGCATCCACTTAACCCAGACAGGCATGAGTGGCCCCTGTACCAGCTCATGGGCATAATATGAAGGCTCACAAGGGTTTAATTTTTTAAAAAATTTAATTTCCAACATTTAAAACTTAGAAGAATTCTCATAAAATTGATTTTCTTGAAAAATCAGAACATCTGGCAACCCTGGACCTGTATTCCTCACATTTGGTCCCCACTTGGCCCCTGCAGCATTCTGAGTTTGTAACTCTCCTTTGGAGTTAAAATGTTTTAGGAATCTTAGAATTCTGCTCCATTCTACTGTCACTCTGCTGAAAGAAAAATTACCCCTGGGATTTGTCTCTGGTCGGTATTTCCAGGTGTTTTAAAACTCAAGGTAAAAAGAGATGTAGAAAAGTGTAGCAAAAATTAATATTGTTTTCAAGCCAGCGAGAGCTACAAAAAGAAAAAGCCACAGAGATCCCTGGAAGGATGAACTGCTCAATCTGTGAGCACATCTCCATTGAGGAGCACAGCCAATGTCTAGAGTAGGGAACTCACTCCTGAGGTGGACCATTTCAGCCCACAGCAATCCCAGGAGTGCACCGAGTCCAAAAAGAGCAGGTGTGTCCTGCTTCCTGGGCAAAGTTGCTCTACTAGACAAAAGGGACACTGGAGCGATACTGGGGAAGCCCAGAGGTTTGGATCCCATCCGGGGATTGCCTAACTACACCAAATGAAGTTTCAACATTTATTTGACTGTTAAAAAATATTTATTGAGCACCTACTATATGACAGACATTAGCCCCTTCTTGGGAATAAGAGGAAATCTTTCCAGGGCTGGCTCTAGGACTAAGCAGGTCTAGGAGGAAGGGCTCTCAGATTTGTTGTGTAGGAATTTCAGTCCCTGAAAGAGTTCAGAAAGGCACCTGGGCAGGGTGAGTCACTAAGTAAAGCAGAAATCAAAACCTAAATGCATCTGGCAATCAGGCAGTACCACAAATGATCAGTGCCTTGAGTGTAAGACCAGAGTGGAGCAGGGCTTCAGGGACCTCAAGAAACCATATTTTGTTTAAAGGGGACAGTTGGGGGCCCAGTATTGCAAAAGCTTGAGGATTTTTCAAGAGAAGCCAAATATAATCAGATTTCTATGTGAAATATTCTGATTTTTAAATGTTGACGATTAAAAAACAAAAACAAAAACAAAAACAAAAAAACTCCATACAACTCCAACAGAAAACACCGCTGTCCAGCTCACAAGTCACTAGTTCAAGGCTGTACTCACCTCAGGAGCCTGTCATAGGGATAGCTATCATGGATGAAGTTGCTTATCGGAGCTTCAGGCACGGCAAACACAAATGCCAACTCTGGTATCAGGCAGCTTCACTGCGCTTGAGTAAGGAGAAGACGCCACCTTTAGGAAATAAATCACGGTCTACCCTCAGAGATTGGCCTGGGAGCTTACTCAGGTCTTAAAGATGACCTTACAAAAAAACACCCGGAAAAAGAACTAGAAAAAAAGAAGCATCTGAAGTAACAAAAACAACAATAACCAGGTACTAATTAAGGTAGTTAAGCCAGGCTGGAGACAGGAAAATTCAGAGATCTAGCCTTAGAAAGGAAAAATCATAGGAAAAAATAAAGGAATGTGGGAGAGGCCAAGAAAAACAGGAATAATTGAGTAAACAGAAAAGCGAATGTTAACCGTCGAAAGAGAAGAAAACCAGTGTGTTAAATGGGGGTCCCAGGAATAAACGTTTTTTAAAGTAGAAAAAACTAAGAACCCCCAGGGCCACTGAAGACCAAGTCGTGGGAGTTCACGCGGCCCGCGGCCCATTCACCCCCAGATTCGAGGAGACGCCCCAGCGGCTCTGTCCCCTAGGGCGAAGCGGCCGCAGAGGAAGCGTTGGGAGCCGCAGGAGCCCCAGGAGCCCAGCGCTCACCAGTCGGCACCGCCCAGCTCCGCAGACCACCGAACACAAACGCCGGGACCACGTCGTCCAGGCAACGACGCTGCTCCGCCCCCGCACCGCCCAAGGGAGACGTCGGTGACTGGTTGAAGACCCTGTGACCCCGCCCCTCCACGGCACCGCCCAGCCGCCCTCACCTGCGCGCTCCCGTCCGCGCCCCCGAGGGGCAGCCCCACGGAATGGGGAGAGTCACCCTAAAGCCGCCCAGCCGTGACCGGTGTGCCCGCATTTCCCGTCCGGCTGCCTCACTCCAACTTCCGGTTTTCCCGGCTCTCTCGCAATTGCCAGCCTGTGGGCCCCAGGCGCGGAGGCATCCGGGGTAGTGAGAACCGCAGGGCATATTCCGGTGTCCTCGAGTCGGCGTCCGCCGTGGGGAAACTGAGCCTATCTGCGCGAGGTCCCCTGCCCAAGAGCGCTGGTGCCCGGCCTCCATGTTAGGGACTTGGAGCACAAATTCCAGCCTAGCGCTGAGTCCAGCCTCCTTGGGCAAAGGTCTCCCCCTACACTCACCTGTTTTGAATTGTTTTGTTTCAAAAATGGGAATATACCGTATGTTGCTGACCAACTCCCTCTGTGTGTGTGACACATATCTTAAGAGATTTTTCAATATAAAATAT
>NW_006436812.1:4624782-4635641 GCF_000325575.1 Pteropus alecto
TGCACCGTGTCAAAGACCACAACAGCCAGACATTAGTTAAAGCGATGGGAAAGATATTTTATTCAGTAAATACAGACAGTAAAGAGCGGAGCGTCATCCCCTTAGACTGGGTCTTTTAAAGGAAGAATGAGGGAGGAGAACGGGGTTTAGAGTCAGAGAAGTGAAAAATTCCAAAAAGCTGGTCAGTGTAGATGTGATTAGGCTAGGTGTGTCTGTTAGCCCTGAGATGTGGAAATCAGGAGTCTGTCCCCCAACGGAGCAGGGAGACAGACGCCCTGTCCTTCTTGATTAGTACTTTTCAAAGGAATGGCTCTCAGATTCATGACAGGTGCTTCTGGGTTTTAAGAGACACATATTCACAATCATAAACCCTTTTAGCAAATGCTCTAAGAAAGGGAAGTCAGGAACCAATCATGTGTTGGCCAGAGCAAACAGTAAATTTTCCTGGCAGCAGCGTTGAGCTTTCTCAGGCAGGCATTTTAATGGGGGCTGGGGTTATCTGAGCCTTACGCTGCTAGGAGCCATGCCAGTTTGGTCCTCTTAGTGCAGGTTTGGATAGAGTGGTTGTGTGCTGAGTTCTGCAGTTCTCAGGCGGCGCCTTGCTGTTTTTTCGTTTGTTTGTTTTTGTTGTTGTTTGTTTGGCACATTTCCTTGTATGGCTATATCAGTTTTTTTAACCAGGTCCGTACTCACCACCCAATTCTCAATGCCCTTTTCTTGCAGCAACTGGAACTACCCAGCAGCTAATCATGGCACCTTTGTTCCTTCCTAGTGAGTGAGCAAAACTAACATCTGATCCTGCAAACAGGGCAGGCAGAGAGGCTGCCAACCCTAATCCTGGCTCCTGGATCCCAGCCATGATACTGGCCTGGCAGCCTGCCCATCGCAGTCACCTTTTCCTGCCATGGGCAAGCTCCAGGAGGACAGGAAGCTCCTCCCTATGCAGCAATACCAAGCACTTCCTTCCTTGCTTGTCAAGGCTAGCATACTCAGCCTCAGCCAGGTAAGCCACCAAGCTTAATAGGGTAGACTGGATATGTTCGCCAAACGCCCACATTCCACCTTCCTGAACACTGTCTGGGAGCTAAAAACAACTTAAAGTACAGGCAGAGAAGGGACACTATTAAAAATTAGCTTAATAGTCACTCGGCTGGCCCTTTAGGGTGGAAATTAGAGTAAATTAGGTGACTTTCTCTTTAAAGGTCGATGTATTTTTTGGAAACTAGGACACTGTCATCATCTCAAAATACTCCTCGTTGCTGCTCACCACTTTCCTACTCTCTGATACTTTGTGTCCCCCAATCTTGGGTGGAGTTTCAGGCTATATTCATTCATATAAGCCAAAGACACTGAAGCAGGTGGGGATGGGGACACTCAGGAGGCATTCTGACTGGCTTAGCATCAGAAGGCCCCTATCGAAGGCCCCTATCGAAGGCCCCTATCGAAGGCCCCCTCATGGGAGCAGATGGCAATGGTACCCAGGCACCAATGTTTGATGTCCTTTTAAGCTGACTTTTTTAACCCTTCATCCTACTGCAATCTCTGTCCCCCACTCACTCCTCTACATGTGATCTTTCACAAGAATCTTTTATGTTCCTTTTACTCCACTGGATGTGAAAAAATGTAGATATTCCATATGTTTTTACTTTATCTCATCCTTTTAAAAATTCTATCCATGTGGATGCTTTATAATGTGAAAAAAAATCAGCTAATGATAGAAATCGGGATTCTTTGAAGAAATGGCTGATCCTAGGATTGGGGCAAGAAATGCACTAGATGAGTTTGCAGATGGTGGGAGGGGAAATGTTTTAAGTTTTTTAAACAAGTGTGTGGCAGAACCTTCTAAAGCTGAACATCCACATACCCTGTGACATAGCAATTCACTCCTGGGTACAAATCCAGCAATAGCTTACATATGTGGTCACCAGAGACATGCAAGAACTACTTGATGTAGCCTCAAACTGAAAACTACCCCCTATCTAGACAATAGAATTAATAAATAACACAATGGGAAATACTATTCAGGGAACAAGCAACACATGGATGAGTCCTCTGTTGTGGAGTAAGACCAGAAGAAGTGTTCCAATAATATGACTTCACTTACAGGAAATTCAAAAACGAACCAAATGGACTTCAGATTGAAGTCAGGATCGTGATGGAGGAGAGGAAGCGACCAGAAGGGGGCACCAGAGGAGCCTCAGGAGTGTTGTTAAATTCTGATTCTATAGGAATGGTAGCTAAAGGGCTGTTTTCACTAGCTAGAAATCCATCGTGCTCTTTATTTTTTATTTGTGTGCATTTCTATATGTTACATTTAAAAGTTTACTTTAAAAAAAGCGAATGAAGAGAAACTAGTTTGCCTATTGCTGTAGCCTTGGACTTGAGTGACAGCAAGTAGAGGTAGAAAAACAGGCAGATTTGAAAACTATTTAGGATATCAGACCTATGGAACTTAGAGATTGATGATATGTGAGAATGAGATAAAGTGAGGGGGTCAAGGATATATCCCAATTTCTGGCTTGAGTGATTGAATAGATTATACTACATTTGCCTAAATAGAGAATACCAGAAAAGACAAGTTTGATGTGGAATATTAATTCAATCTACATTTAGTGAGGATTTACTATGTGCTGGGCACTGGGAATATAGCAGTGAATGGCAACAAAGTCACTCTCGTAGAGCTTGCATTTAAATGGCTGGATTAGTGGTTTTGAACATGAAGACTTTGAGGCATTTATGAGACAACCAAGTATCAATGTCGAGTGGACGAAAGAGTTGAGAAGCAAAATATAAATACAAGGCTATTGGCACTAAGAATTGTTACTGAGGCCACAGTGGCTATGAAACCACCAAGGGAGGTATATTAGTTACCTCTTGCTGCATAACACACGATCCTAAAACATTGCAGCTTAAAACAAATACTTGTTACCTCAAGATTTCTGCACCAAATAGGGTTTAACTGGGTGCCTCTAGCTCAAAGTCAAGAGTTATATAGGCAGGTTGTCAGCTGGGGTTGTGGTCTCATTTTAAGACTTGACTTGGGGGAGGAGAATCCATATTGGCTGGCCTTGGGCCACTCCACAGACTCGGCTCCCCAGAGTGAAGCAAGCAAGAGAGTGAGAAGGTGCTTATGAGAGCCCCCAAGAGAAACCACAATCTGTTTACAACCTAAACTCAGAAATGATGATACCCCATCACTAAACAGACTGAATTCTGTTTATTAGAAGCAATTACTAAATCCAGCCTACACTCAAGGGGAGTGGATTCCACAAAGGTGTGAATAACGAGAGGCAGGGATCACTGGAAGCCAGGATGAAATGGAATAAGAAGAGGCCCCCTAGGCCAGAGCCCTTGCAGGTTGCCAATAAAGTTAATGATCAGGTAAAGAAAGATAAGTTGGTGAAGAAGACTGAAAGACACTGGAGAAGTAGAGAAAGAAAAACAAGAAATAGAAGAGTGTGGGTCCCAGAAGCCAATAGAGTCCTAAGGAAGATAGTAGTTCAAATCCACTGAGAGATCAAGATGGGAACCAGTGAACCAAAGAGACGTGGTTGTAGATTATCCCCAGTGGGGGGAGACAAAAGTCAAGTAAAAAAAAAAGTAGTAAATGAATTACAGATTGATAAGTGCTATGAAGGAAACAATAGTGCACACAGAGAGAGAATGCTTTTTAAAGGATGGACAGAAGCGGTTGTCCCTAGGGAAATGAAATTTAAGAATGAAGAGGAAACTGGGGTCGAGGTGAAAGCATCCATTCCAGGTCAGGCCGGTAAGGTGGGATCAGACTGGCTTGTTCAGGAATTGAAAGGTAGTGACTGGAACATGGCAGGCAAAGGAAAAGAGGGCATTAGACGAGATCTGTGGTAGGAAAGGGCCACCGGGGTGAGCCATTTGGGTTTAGTTCTAAGTGCAATGGGAAGACACAGAAGAGCTTAGAGCAGCAGAGTGAAAGGACTCGATTAAATAACTTGCTGAAATCACACAGATAGCAGCAAATAGCAAAGCTGAGACTGCAATTCAGGCCTTCAGAGCCTCAAACCTCCTGCCAGTAAGACAGACAAGGAGATAAAAAGCTTGGAGACAGACAGTGAAGAAAGACTGTGATAGGCCAAGGCTCACCTCACGTTCTCGTCAACATCCCCAGTGCTTCTGTACCAGGGCTGGCCCTCAGTAAGGGAACCTCAGTGAAGTTCCTCAGCGAGGGGTCTGCCTGTGCCATAAACACCCTCCAATTGCTCCTTCAAGATTGTGACAGCCAGAGGAAAATGATGAGGTTACAGCTGCAGGAAAAGATGTTACTAATGCAGTTTAGAGAGAGGCACTTAAGCCAATGGATTACCTAGAGGCTATTCAAGGGATCATAGTACTTTTAATGATAATTCTTCCCAGAGCTGGAGAAGGATTTCTCCCTTTGCCCTGAATTATTCTAAATAGAGAAATCCTGTGGAAATTGAAAATACAGGGAAATTCATTTTTCTTTTGCAATCTCTAAAGGGATGAAAGATGAAGACCCCATCAGTCAGCACTGTCAGGTGCTTTTGCTTACCTGGCTGATACTAGACTTAATTTTTTTTTTTCGCATTTAATAAATAAATGGTAAGTTGAGTGTTTTGTTATTTTTTGAGACCACCAATTACTTCCAAATAAAAATCTAAGGTAATAAGTAGAATAGTTTAAGTTTGCATTTTCAAGATAATTTTACGAGATACTGAAATATACTCCATATAGGTAGATTAATGTTAAAAATCCTTTGGGGACGTGTTTATCACTTACTAAATGTTACGAAATAAGTAACAATTCAGCTATTTCAGAAGAATTTTTGTCTGTGGATAATACTCTGGGAGAGGGGAGTGTTTTTTCAAACATCAGGAAGAATTTGAAGAAATTCAATGTTCATTAAGCGCCCCCCCCACCCCTTTTTTCCTGCAAAGTATCTAGTTAATGAGAAGTCAAAAGGAATCTCTGCCTCAGAGACCTGGTCCTATCCAGACTGTGAGCCTCATGGGGGCAGCACTTGTCCATTCCACTCAGCCCACGTCCATTCAGCACATTTCCAGAATGAATGAATGAATGAATGACTGGTGCATGCACGCGGTGAGCCAGGAGCAGGGATATTAGGCAAAGCCCATTTGGCAGGCTGAGATTTAGGAACAAAGCAGGCCAAAAGCTACTGTTGGTCTTATCTCACTCCAGGCACCTACTTTTCCGCCTGGATGTTGTTCTGGTAGTTGGGTCAAGCAGGAAAGGTGTACTCCTGATTCGAAGGCCCTGGAAATCCGTGTTAACAGAGAACCCAGAATCTTCCTGCTGCGCTAACCCTGTCTTTCACTCGGTACGCTCCAGGCCGAACGCCCGGAGACAACCAGATAAGATCCTTACCCAGACAGGCAGGTCTCCCCGTCCAGCCTCCCCGACTCTGAAGGGTCAGGTATGAGATCGCGTCCTCGAAGGCCACAGCCATGGGAGCGCACGTCAGTCCTGGAGCAAAGGTGGGGGCAGTGGTAGCAGCGCCTGAGGAGGATGGGAAGGCCCAGGACTGGGCGCCCTGGAGTCGCCTCCGCCCAGCCCCGCCCATGGGCGGGCTGCAGCAGCCCGGGGCTGAAAACCTCGGGGGAGAAGTCCGCGCGGTTGATCGCGGGTTGGGGAGCACGCGGCAAACCTCGGAAGACGGTGGGACCTACCTGGCTGCTCTTCAGTCGTTTCGTCCGTCCTGAAACGTGCCAGGCGCTGGACTAGGCGCAGAGGACGCGGAGCAGACAAGGGAAACACCACTGTCTGCAGGGAGCTTGTGGTCCAGTGAATCCCACAATAGACAAAGGAACAAGATAAGCCCTGGTGCTAAGCGCAGGAAGACAGAGACCCTTCAGAGGAGCCAGAAGGAGCTCAGGGTCTGGCCCAGACGGGCCTGGGACGAGGGGCTGCTAGCCCCGAGCCTCTGGCTGCTGTGCAGGTGGCCTCGGGTCCCCAAAACGAGTCGTGCTGTGGGGGTGTCCACGGGCCCTGAATGCCCAGGGGGCACTGCAGAATCCAGAAAAAAGCGCCCTCAGGGCTGCCGCCAAGAGCACAACCAAAAAAGGCCTCTTAGAGCAAAAGGAAAGGATTGACTTTCGAGTCAAGAGTCAGTGGTGAGGTCACTTCCCCTCCCGGGAGACCCTGCTTTGTTATTGGTAAAGCTGGGAACAAAAGCCTCCTGACAGGATTCTTGGGAGGATTTTAGGTGGCAACGTTGATGGCGCCCTCTCTAACCCCATTACATGGTCCTGTTCTGTTTCCTTCTTAGCGCCCACCACTGTACCCTGGTTTGTAAGCCCCTGGGCTCTCCTTTCTGCTTACCTGTGTCTTCAGCACATACAGTTGGAGCTGGCACAAGGCAGGCCCTTGGCAAGGATTCGTTGCATGAATGAATGCCTAGCAAAGAATCTGGCACAGCAGGCATTTTTAAATGGCAGCTCTTGTGCCCCTCCCACTCCCTCCACCACCACCCCCCAAAATACCAGCGAACAGACCCCCTAGGGGCACAGGGCCAGTCCTTGTTAAGAGTGAGATAGTTCTTACATGAAGGAGTAATTAGACTCAAGCAGTTGGAGGTCGGAATTTGGATTAGCTGCTTTGTCTTTATTTCTTTGGCCCCGCCCTACATTCTCCCCACCCCAATCCCAAACTGGGAGGTTAAGGGTTAACTCTAGGAAGCCCCCACATCACCTGGATGGGACTGGGGCAGGCAACTTCCTGTTCCATTTTCCCGGAGTCCTCCAGGCTGGCCGAGCCTGACTCTGGTCCTGCGGCTCTCAGAGAACCCCAGCACCTCCGCCTCTGGAGTGGGAACCTGGAGTGGTGAGTTCCAGGGAGGCCTAAGGTGCAGGCTGCCAAAACAGACATAAGGGGTCACAGCAGCTTGAAGAGAGAATTGGAGGGAGGAAGGGGACGTTCCAGGCCTCGATGGTCAGGTGAGGGGTTCAGTGGCTGGAAGAAAGTCTTGGGAGGGTGTGGGTGGTCTGTGCTGGAGAGGAGCCCAGTGCCAGCCAACTTGGCCAACATCAGGGAGGTGGTAAGACTTCCTATGACATGGGCTTGCTGTACCCACCGGGGAGAGGAAGACAGGCTCCATGTGCCCCCAGGTGGACTAACTGGCCTCAACTCAGCCCAGCACTGGGAGGAGAGCCTGGTCGACAAAGACAAGCAAGCCTGTTCTGCCAACTGTGTCCAAAGAGAAAGGGAAAGTTCCTAGCCAGAGACCCCAGCTCTGGGCTCTCCTGTTGTCTGAGCGGGTTTCCTAGCAGCACCTCCACCCTGGGCTGGTCTAGCCTATGCCTCCCCCATCTCTCTGGGCTCCAAATTAGGTTGGTCAAATATTAGAGTCTGGTTGTAGAGTCTCCCCACCCCCTACCTCAGCCCACCCCCCACAGATATGCATACTAACAGCTTTTGTCCCGGGGACCTGGGGGTGGGGTAGGGAGGAAGAGATTCTAAGGCCAGCTTCCCTGGAATTCTACCTCTTTCAAACCTTTCGGTGAGATCTCACTTGGAGGTTCCGGCGCCCCTTCTGTCTAGGCCTAATAAGGGAAATTCGGAACCCCCTTATTATTTTCTGATTCACGCTCTAATTGCCAGCTAAGACGAGGCAAATTACACGGGGCCGGAGGAAAACTTTCTGTTTCTGAGCTTTTGCAAGGTGATCAAGATTAGCATTCTCAATTTAAAGCAGATATCTTTGGCGTGATCTTCAACAAGTTACCCATCCTCTATGAGTGTGTTCTTTGCACTTGGCAAATGGAGAAATTACAATTTACCCTGTGGGCTGGAGTGGAATTAAGCAACCCAGATGAGCACGCAATACCTGCCAGCTGTTAATACACATGATTGCACATGATTGGTTCTCTAATTATTTTGCTCTTGCTACCAAAACACGATGAAACATAAACCTGTTTTCTTGAACATGTAGCTGACCTTTTCTGAACCACTTTTGTATGCATTCCTCAAAAATTACAACTGCCAAGTAGCCATTCTCATTCTGTTACTTCTACTAACAAACATCTAAGTCACTGTAAGTACTGGGTGAACAGTTATTGAAGGAGACCCAGTTCCCACTCGCAGACCTAGGGGAGAAATACGCTTAACAGAGAGTGATACTGGAAGGGGAGAGACAGGTGGCTGGTGTGTTGTGGAGTCAGAAGTGAGGTGACAATGGGTGGAAGAAGTCAATGGTAAAAGGAAAATCTCCACATATGGTTAGGTGCCAAAGTGCAGGAAAGAATGGAGTTGGACAGGCTTGAGGGAGACAGGAGATGCTGTAAGGGGTGGGGAGAGGCTGGAGAAGTGCTGGAGGGAGGAGGGGGAAAGAAAGGAAGATTAGGGAATGAAGGGTTAGACTTGAGAGTGGCAGGAAAGTGGAGGAGGGGAGGGAAGCTGGGAAGATGCTGGAGGAAGGCTGGAGAGATGGGGGGCGGCCTAATCTGGTGGTCAGGTGGTCAGGATGTAGGCCTGGGTCTTTGTTTTAGCATCTTGACCCTCCTCTGAGGCAGGATGTGCTAGGATCAAACTTAAAGAAAACAAACAAACAGGTTTTCTCTGTTTGACCACTTCACACCCCACTCACTTCACCTGAAAAGGAGATTCAGAGAACACTCAGCCCCAGCCCCACAGCCTCATATCAGGAGGGTTCAGCAAACTGTCCAAAGCTCTAGACTAGGCTGGTTTCTCCCTGGCTCCATTGTCAAGGCTGGGTTACCTTCTTGGGCAAACGTCTGTACCTCTGAGCGTTGGTGTCCTCAGTTATAAAATGGGACCAAATGTTAGTTATGCTCACTTGTGTTATTACTCAGTAATAATGAGAACAATCATAGCTCTTATGCACACTCACCATCTACTCCCTTTAGGTGTTGGGAAGTGATACGGGATGCTTTCTTTTTATCCCCGTGCCTGGGGTGTCCATGGGGTGGGGGTGAAGGAACGGGTTTGGGAGAAGCTCATTTGTAGCCTTGAGGCTGGAGAGCAGGGGGGCAGAGAGATGTTGCAATTTTGGTTTCTGTATTCATAAAATCATTCCTGCCTGAAATAAAATATAAAATTGCCCCCAAA
Organism: Pteropus alecto; assembly: GCF_000325575.1. NCBI lineage: Eukaryota > Metazoa > Chordata > Mammalia > Chiroptera > Pteropodidae > Pteropus > Pteropus alecto. Next base: position 4,633,861 of record NW_006436812.1, read on the forward strand.
GCCCTGGAACAGAAGTATAGGCCAGTTCAGAAAAAGGTAAGCCTACAGGTTGTGCTGAAGGACTGAACTGAGTAGCCTGTGAGTGGGGCTGAACCTGGGGCAGCTCCCACTTTGGTAGCTGGGCTACACCCCAAAAAGGGAGGAGTAGCCCCACACAACCATTTGGGGTGAGGGGCTGAGTGGGCTTAGGAGGGGAGGTAGGGGAAGTTGTCAGTCACATGGATCCAGTGCCCCCTGGTGGCCAGATAGAAACACTTGTTAGCTAGACTCAGATGGAATACCTCCCAGAGAGGTAGACAAAGAGGAAGAATCCAGAATTTTAAAAAAATTTAGCAAAGAAAAGGAAATGATTGCCTCTCCTGTCTATTACCCATGGGCACATCCACTAGAAGCCTCTGAAATAGGTAAGGCAGATTTAGCCTGCCTTGGGGACATATCTGTCATGAACTTCTGCAAGCTATATGCCTCAACCTCTCACCTGGAGACCCATCCACCCATCCCAGCTCCTCAGCTCGTCCTGGCCTCAGAATGAAACCCAGGAAAATGAGGAGACTGGAACACCAAGTGGAAGCTCAGCCCTGCACTAGTCAGCTGAGTGGCTTTGGCCTTGACTGCTGAGAGCCACCCCCAGAGCCATAAAGTGAAGGTCAGACTATCTAGTCAAAGAGAGATCATATGCATGAGCTTTCCTCCTAACCTTTTATCTTTAAATTTTTTAAACTTCTAGAGCAGTTTAAAGAGCAGTGCAATAAACATCCATATGCCCATCTCCCAGATTCCACAGTTGCTGTAATTTTGCCACATGGGCCCTGTCGGACCATAAATATGGCTGGACCTTCATGCCCCTTCACTTCCAAATCCTTCAACATTTAAAAATAAAGACATTTCCTACATACCACAAAACCAAAATTTCATCTCAGAAATTCATCTCCATTATCATCTAGTGCTCCATGTATATTCAAATTTCCCCAACTGACCCAAGAATAATTTAGAACTTTTTTTTTAACCCAGGATTCAATCAAGTTCCTTCATTTGGTTGTAAGGAGTGTTAGTCTCCTCTGGAGCAATGTGCCGCCTACAGGCACTTATTTTTAATAAACTAAAGAACCTGGGCCAGCTGTTTTGGGGAATGTGCTGTCTTTAGGATTTGTTTGATAATTTCCTTGAGGGATCATTTGACTTGTTCTTATTCCCTAAAATGCCCTTTAAACTGGAAGTTGGGTCTAAAGGCTAAATTGAATTGTGATGGAACATTTTTGGCAAGGACTCATCTTTGGTGGTTCCATGTACTTCCCATGGCAAAACATTAAGAGGCAGGGAAAGCCAGATTGTCCTCTATTGGGGGTGCTAACCTTGATTGCTGGGGTAAAGTGAGGAGAAGTTCTAACTGCTGCAGGAGTGGACAATAATACAGAACTGTCCATTTTCTCTGGCTTTGGGGCACTGGTCTGGCTGAGCTATTACCCATGACCAGTGCAAGAAATTATTCCTCTGGATACTATATCTTTTGGCATCTCTTAACACCACAGGTGTGGGAGCAGAGAAGGAGAGAGACTCAAGAGTGGAAGCAGTGAGGTGCCGAGGTGTCTCCCAAGGTGAAGGATGCTTGTAGAAATTGTCCCGGCTGTACAGGAACCAGAGCAACTTGGAGCAGTCAAACTGGAGGAAGATGAGGTTTCCGGCCAGGATGATCCCAGGCGGCCAGAGATCAGGCTCCGGCCGGAGGTGGCTCACCAGCTCTTCAGATGCTTCCAGTATCAGGAGGACATGGGGCCCAGGGC
>NW_006436812.1:4637258-4639466 GCF_000325575.1 Pteropus alecto
TCTTCTTTGGAGTCCACCCTAATTTGTGCTGTCCAATACAGTATCTTTTAGCCATATGTGGCTGTTTAAATTAATTAAAATTGAATAAAATTTTAAATCCCAGAGTCAGGATGATTATGGGAAACCTGTCATTTTGAAATGTTGGCAACTAATTCAAACAGACAATGTTAACTGATGAAATGAAACCCGTCTGCAGCCAAGTTGGGTTGTTAGTTGGGGACCCCTAACCACCCCATAATTCTCTGAATCCAAAGCTGGATCGTTGGTATGCCCCACCTTCTTTTTCCTACACATCAGGCATTCTTGGCCTGCTTCATCCTCATGTGGACAAACTTTTCTTTTTTCTTTTTTTCTTTTTTTTTGATGGAAGCCAAAACTTGTACTTCACGAGAGTTAAAGTTCACACATTAACCAGCTACTAGAGCTTAATAACTGATTTATTCGGTGTTACAATATTAGCGGTCTTCTCGCAATCAGAAGTAAAACCGAAAGCAGAAGAGAAAAATATTCGATCAAAAGAGACAACTAGATAAATGTCTACTTGTAACCAGAAGTGCCTAAGGAAAAAAATTAAAGGCGTGATGCAGAAGGAATTTAGGAAGAAAAGAGGAATTAAATTAACTTTCTTGATGATAATGCTGGAGAGGAAAATCAAGTCATTTCTGATTGATAATGGAGATTGAAAGAAGTGAGGAATCTCAAAAAACATCCAAAACATTGAAATGGCTTTCTATTTCCCTTAGATTCTGACTCAAGACTAGGAACTAACAGGGTAAGGAATGTGACTCATGTGAAAGCTTATCTTCAAAGTGAAAGCTCTGGTTTAGATAGCAAATGCAACACCCTCCCACTAGCCTGCCTCTCCAGCACCTGGAGAGCAACTGATCAGGGGATTTCCTTGCTGAAACCAGATTGAGCCTGGTGACCCTTCTCTACACTGCCAGGCAGCCATTATTCATTAACCCCTTTATTGCCCAAATTGGAACCAATTTGCTCTTCTCAGTTTTGATGTTAAATAGTATGCCCTCCAGGGTTAGAGTTCTATATATTCCTATAACCAATAGGAGTATTCCAAGAATATAATTTTGAAATGTTTCCTTTGGAAAATTTTTACCTTTTTTGAAAAATATAAATGCTGATAGGATCGATAGAAATCACTTAAAATTTCAATACAGTCAAAGGTAAATTCTCAATTAAATCTTATGGTCAGCATTATCAGTTCAAAGTTAAAACCTACAGAAATTCTAAGGCACACTTTGTGAGCTAGTCTATTATTTGTAATGCGGATTATGAAATTATGCATTTCCACATAATTAAATCCATGGAAAACTTTAAAATAGTGAAACATTACCAACATAAACAACTGATTACGATCCCAAAATGTATTGGATAATACATATTACACAAGCTAATGTATTACTTTTAAAATGTAATCGTGTCTATGGCCATGCCACCCTAAACAAGTTGGAGATCCCATTCTGATCTCAGAAGCTAAGCAGGGTCAGGCCTGGTTAGTTCTTGGATGGGAGACCACCTAGAAAGACCAGGTGCTGTGTAGGAGTAAAAAATAAAAAATAAGGGATTGTAAGCTGACAATGTCCTTGCAATCTGTGAGGTCAACCAAGGGTTGCCTTGCCAAATAAATAAATAGACAAACAAATGAACAAAATTAATAATAACTCCTTAATATTAATCCAAATCATGTTCACTCTTCCTAATTTGTGCCCAAAAACATTATTTTACAGCTCATTTTTAAAATTAATGTCCAACAAAGGTCCACGTATTGCATTTGGTTGCTATGCCTAGAAGTACCTTCAATGATAGGGCACTCACCCCTCATGCAGCTGGATCTTGCCATTTCTAGTACTTTCCTTCAAATGTTAATCAAAATATGATCTCATTGGGAGTACCAGCTTCAGAGAGACATAAGAGACCAACCAACCAAGTATAATGTGTAGACCTACTTTAGATGCTGTTTCAGGTGTAACAGCATCTTGAGGTAAGTAAGGAAATTTTATTATGGTCTAAATATCAAGGAATGATTCATTTCATTGGGTGTGATAATGGCATTGGGTTGTGTAAGATGTCCTCACTGTCCAGAAGTATAGAATGAAGTAAGGATGAGTGGCATAATGTCTGGGATTTATTTTAAAATACTTCAGCAAAGGGGAAAAAAAGATTAAATAAATGTAGCAACATGTTGATAAT
>NW_006436812.1:4642012-4658347 GCF_000325575.1 Pteropus alecto
TGCGTGTATTTGAGGGATAGATGTGAAACAAAAACAGAGACAGAAGGACAAACAGAAGAAGGAAAGACAAGGAAAGGGAAGCCTGAGAGGCCTGGGGAGGGAGGGTGTATCCTTTATACCCTGGGTCCCTAGCTGTAACTCCTCCACCTTCTGAACTGGGATGTGAATCTCAGCCTGAGATGGAGGAGGGGCAGAGGGAAAGTCCAGACTTGAGAAAGCAGGTTGGATCATTTCCCAGAGCTTCCAAAAATAATTAACCAGTTGGAGGCTAGAGTATACGTCATGTCCAGAGAAGGTTCTGTAGCAGCTCCAGGCTCAGGACAGGGCAGGAAGTGCAGCCACCTTAGGTGGCTTTGTTTCACGCCACCTGGCTCACCTCCCAGCTCTTCCCTAATACCCCACTCTGGGCCAAAGCCCCACATGGCTCAGCACTGCCATTGTATTGCCCTCTGTATTAGTGTCCCATGGCTGCCAGGACAAAGCACCACAAACTGGGTAGCTAAACAACACAAATTTATTCTCTCACAGTTTTGGAGGCTAGAAGTCAAAATCAAGCTGTTGGCAGAGTTGGTTCCTTCTGAGGGCCCTGAGGGAAGGATTTGTTCCAGGCTCAAGCCTAGGCTTGTAGATGGCGTTCTTCACGTTCACATGGTGGTCTCCATGTATACATGTCTGTCTCCTGACTTCCCACTTCTATAAGGACACAGGTCATGTTGGAATAGACCTCATTTAACTTGATTCCCTCTGTGAAGATCCTATCTCCTATTAAGGTCACATTCTGAGATACTGGGGTTAGGACTTCAGCATACGAATTTGGGGAGAATCACAATTTAACTCCTATCATCCTCAAAGACACTTTGGCTCCTGAGGGGCCACCCATGTGAGCCCCACAGGGACAGACCTACAAATCACTCTTCCTTGGTGAAAGGCTCACTTCGATTAACTAGACTTCAGCTGGCATCTCCCTTAAGAGTCCATTCAATTGTCTAAAATTCCCCTTGCGCACCCAGAAAGTTCATACCCTTCCCTGAGCCGTCTTCGAATTCCAGGGTGGGAGAGATAGAAGTTTGCTGCTCCTGCTTTAGGCACAATATTATTTCTGGGCTTCATCTCTAGGAGCCTGGCTCCGTGACCCACGTGACACTCAGCCCTTCCATGACTATCTCACAAAGGCCACCATCCATCTGAAGACGTTTTGTGTTTCACTGTGGATTATACCATTTTTTTTTATAGCTTTAGTGAGATATAATTCACATTCAATACAATTCACCCAGTAAAGTGTGCAAGTCAATGCCCAGAACTGTTTGACTATCACAATTGATTTCAGAACATTTCACCACCTCAAAAAGAATTTCTGCACCCTTTAGCCATCATCCCCAAATTCTCACATTCCCACTCCCCACCAGGCTTAGGCAACCACCAATCTACTTTTTGTCTCTATAGATTTTTCTATTCTGGACATTTCATATAAGTGAAATCGTACAATATGTCACCTTTCTGCGTCTCGTTTCTTTCACTTAGCATAATATTTTCAGGATTCATCTAGGACACATGTGTCAGAGTTTCATTCCTTTTTATGGCTGAATAATATTCCGCTGTATAAATAGACTGAATTGTATCTATTCATCTACTGATGAACATTTGGGTTGTTTCCAGCTCTTGGCAAGTATGGATAATGCTATGAACGTTCATATACAAGTTTCTGTGTGGACATATGTTTTTTCTCTTGAGTATATACATAGGAGTAGAATTGCCAGGTTATATGGTAACTACGTTTTTAAGTTTTTGAGGTACCACCAGACTCCTCCAAAATTCCTGCACCATTTTACACTCTCAGCAGCAGTGTATGAAAGTTCCAATTTCTCCACATCCTCAGCAATACTTACTATCGTCTTTTTGATTGTAGGCATTCTAGTGGGTGTGAAAAGGAATCCCATAATGGTTTTGATTTGCATTTCCCTAGTGATTAATGATGTTGAGCATCTTTTCATCTGCTTATTGGCCATTTATATATCTTCCTTGAAGAAATATATACTCTGATTCTTGGCCCATTTTAAAATTGGGTTATTTATCTTTTTATTAAGTTGCATTCTGGTTACAAGTTGCTTATCACGTATATTATTTGCAAATACTTTTTCCCATTCTGTGGGTTGTTTTTACTTTTTGATAGTGTCCTTTCAAGAACAAAAGTTTTAAATTTTGATTATGGAACTGTACCACTTAAAAATAATTTTAATCAATTCAACATGATATTTTTGTGTAGTAGACTTAATAAATTCTTAAAGGCTGGAGAAGTTTCCATGTAGCACTGAAAGCAGCCTCAAACTGTACATTGGACATCCCTCAACCAACTTTTGGGTTCCTCTCTCTGCTTCTTCCTCTCACTCATTCTCCTTCCATTCCCCACCTGCCACCCATCAACTCTGGATTCAAGTCTGTCAAGTTCCTGCTACCAAAGGTCCATCTGTGCTCAGAAGAAATGAAGGACTTTCTCAGTCATTTTTATTGTTTTTGTGGGTGGGGCTGGTAAGCTTTTAAAATACAAGTCCCCCACCCACCCCCCTCATATTTCAAAAAGATCCTAACAGTGTACCAGATGGTTTTCTGGTGGCTTAGAATTCTCAGATCATGGACTAGTTGAATATACCTGGCTGTTGCCATCATAATGTTCTGCTTATTCTGGCCAATGGCTGGCATGGTCCCAGCTCGCTGGGACTGTAGACCACAGTCTCAACTCCAGGCAGCACTGTGGGGCCATGAGGTTGGGTGGCAACTGAAGAAGTGGCTGCTAACTGACTCCACCCATGGGATTGACCTCTATCAACCAAGGCCATCAGCTTTTCTTAAAGAGAACATGAAGAGGTTGGCTCCTGGGAGAAAATGACAGAGACATAGAAAAACCAGGAGACAGAGATGACAGCTGCTGGCCCAGCCCCCTTACCCATTTAAATGAAGACTCTTGGCCCCACCGTGAGTGACGATTCAGAGTGAGGGCAAGGGATTTACATTTTTAAGTTCTCTAGCTGATTCTGATATGAAGCATTCCAAAAGCACAGTTCCAGAGGCAGTTTTATATCCTGAATTCCGTGGAGAGAGTAGGGGGGAAGGTGGGAGAGAGGGAGTGAGCAGTGAATAAGGCTCCACCCACCTATTACCCAGGAGTGCTGAGGAGATGGTGACCAGGATTAAGAGAGTACTCAGTCCACTGTCTTTCCACCAGCTGACTCAAGGAGTTCTTGAGGGAATTGCAGACACTCCAGTGTGTAGAAAGAGATTGGTTTTTAGGGGCAGGAGGGTGTCCTATTGAATGAGAGCAGTTCTGGGTCCAGGGTGGTGACCAGCAAGGAGGTCCACAGGCCGCATCGTGGAGGGTCAACCTCCTGGCCACTGTTGTCACCCAGGAAGTGTAGCACTGGTGCTCAAGGGTGGTCTCAGGGCTGGGTCCCAGGTCCCCATTCATGTGGAGTTGACTGGGATGTGGTGGAAGCAGAACAGGATGAGAAACTTGTGGAAAACTCAGAGCAGAGGGGATGTGAGGGTGTGGGGATGGGGCTGGCTTTCAATCTCTCAATCAGGCTTGTCTTCTAAAAACCCAGATTGAGCGGACGTTGCTGGGCGGGGCAAGGGCTACAGGGAGTCAGCAGGCTGCTTTCCGAGAAAAGCCAGCTATTTCTGGAAAGGAAAGTCCCCCCGGGGACAACACACCACTGCAGCGGTTTCTGTAGATGGAGTGGCGGTGGGCAAAGCCAAACACTTCCGGTGTTCATTCCAAGGACCAACCTTTGTCCACCTGTCCCCGGGAATTAACTCCACCCTCATCCCGCGCTGAGCCAGCTCCTGAGAACAGAGGATGGGGCTCTGCAGAGATCACAACCCCCAACAGGCCCGCGGTGGGAGACCCTGACCCCTCCAAGTAGGGCCTGTACCCTCTCAGCGGGAGGCAACGCCCGCCACCAGCAGGGGCAGAAGGGGCAGCAGGAGAGGCACCGACCGCCGTCCTGCAGCCTGGTTGATTTCGCACTGACAGTTGCAGGTTCCGGGCTTGACCGTCGCTTTGGGGGGCTTGGGGTTGCCAGGGCCAGCACTGGGGGCTGGGCAGTCCAGCCACTCGGGGCCCATGGGTTGTGGGGAGTCCGGCTCGGCCTTGACGCTGCCCTTGGGAAAGCGCCAATAGTGGGCGCCCTTGAAGAAGTAGGTGTCACCTGCGGGGCGGGCGGAGACGCTGCAGGGCTGGTCCAGACTGCCCCAAGACCCGCTCCTCCCGAGGGCTCCCGGAAATCCCCCAGGATAGCCTCTAGCCCAATCGCCCAGGGCCAGTAGCTTGCAGTCCCGGAGTCCCAGACCCTTCGCGCGTGCTCTCCTACCTGTGTTGCTGACAGTAACATCGTCAGGGGAGTGAGGCGCCCCCTCCCAGAGACTCAGGTCGCGCGGGTAGCCGGGGTCTGGGCGTGCAGCCGCGTCGTCGTACCGCCAATAGCGCTGGCCCCTGACCAGGTAGGTCTTCCCGTTCAGTGGCCACGAAAACACAGCGTCCACTTCTTCCCCCGGAGGCAGCCCCAGCTCGGCCAGCGGCCGCGCGGCGCCCTCCAGCTGCCGATCCTGGAACACCCAGAACTGGGGCCCTGCAGGGAAGAGGCTTGATGAGCAGCTGCTCTCCATGCCCCACCCTCCCGCCCCGGGCCGCGGGTCCCACTCACCGCTGAAGAGGAGGATTCGGCCATCGGGGTACCGGGAGTAGGCGGCCTGGATGACCTTCACCTGGGAGGGCAGCCCCTCCCAGAAGCGGTGGAGTCGAGCAGGCCGGGGAGACACCAGCTGTCCCGAGGGCTGGAGGCGCCAGAACCAGGGGCCTGTGGGGAGAAGGGGTGGGCATGGGGCATGAGATGGCAAGAGGTCCTTGTCCCCCAGAGTGTGTGGCTAGACGCAGTGCTGGGGTCCCCCTCCCACGGCTGAGTGGGGAGGTCCATGTGGGAATCAAGAGTGCAGTGACTCTAAGGTGACCAGCTGGCCCAGGGCTTTCCTTCTACCACCACCCCAACCCTCACCCTCCCCCCTCCACCACCTCTGCACTGAAAGTCTCTGCATCTGGTGGAAACCTCACTGACCCAGTAGGTCACCCTAAATGGGTAAGGAGCCAGCTCTATGGGGTCAGGGGAGATCTCAAGTGACCCACCTTTGAAGAAGAAGGTTTCCCCACGGATGTTGGCGATGGCATCAAAATTGCCATCACATCGATCAGGGACAGGGAAGGAGGGGCTGGGGAGGAAAGAAATGAGAAGAAAGGAATAAGGGCTTCTCCTCTCTTCATCTTGATGACAGTCCTATGGGGTGAGGACTCTTACCATGCCCATCTCACAGAGGAGGACACCAAGATTAGGGAGCTCACCCAAGGTCCCCAGAAGGACTCACCTATCTGGGGGCAGGGCAGGAGGTGCAGGAGGAGGAGCCAGGGGTTTCCTTGTGGGCTCATCATATGGGGTTCGGGGCGCTTTCCCTGTAGAGAGAGTCAGAGAAGTGTGGGCTCCCTCCCTGCTGCAGAGGCCACAGAGAGAGCCCCCCCACCATTCCCTGTACCGTAGAGCTGCTGAAGGCCTTCACGGTCATCCTGGGATAAGCGGTACTTGGTGGGGTCGCCCACTGGGCCCTGGTAAAAAGGCCTCATGATGGAGTCAGGTGCTGAGGAGTGGCCCAGGCCCAGGGCATGGCCAAACTCATGAACAGCCACAGCAAACAAGTCAGTCCCTTCACCATCTGGAAGGGAAAGTGAGCTGGAGCTGTGGCCGCAGGAACCAGGAAAGGGGGCAGCCAGGAAGCCCCTGGGAGAAGGGCTTGCTGACAGACCGGAACACCTCCAGAGGTGGCCACAGCCTCCTCCGCCCAGAACCCTTCCTGAGCCATTTCGTCTTTCCTATATGTGTACATTTACTCAGTAAATATTTTTATTTGGCACTGCTAGACATGGGGACAACAGGCTAAAAATGATCCATCCATAGAACAGGTTAGGGAAAAGGCAGGAGGAGACAGTGTGGACACAAGAAGGGGTGAACTTACACTGATATAGCCCCTGCCCCCAGGAAAGGAAGATTGCACACAGAAATATTTGGGGGAAACAAGATCTTGGGGGGGGGTGCATGCAGTTCTCTCAGGGAAGCCTCAGTCCTTGGAGTTTCCCCTCTCCCAGCTCCAGTCTGTTGTCAGCGGTCCCCACCCCTCCCCATCCTTCTCACTCCCACCCTTGAAGAGTGTTGCTTAGTCTCCTTGGACTCTGCTTCCAAGACCCTCGCCCCACTCCCACCCCCATGGTCCTTCCATCCTCCCCCTCCTTCCATACCCATCCCTCTAGTGCCGGCATCTTCTCAATCCTCTATCCCCCTCCCCCATTTCCCCATCCCACAGCCTCCACCCCTCCCCACCTTCTGGCCTCTCCTCCCCACCACTACAGCCTTCATCCATCTCCTCGGAACCTGAAGCTCCAGCAGGCACTCTCTGACCACAGCCTGCTGGCCTGGGCGCCCAGCCTCGCTCCTGGCCTTGCTGAACAGAGGCCTCTTCCTTGGGGACCCAGCCCAGGCGCCAGAAGGGAGCCTCTTCACACTCCCGGTTGCTGGCAGAATCCCAGCTCCTCATCCATCCACCAGCAGCCTGCTGGCTCCTGCTTCAGCAGGTGAGAGGCTAGAAGAGACTGAGACAGCAAGAGGGGTGAGCAGCCCTCAGGGAGGCACGGATTTCCCCAGATGTTGATCTACTTCTCAGAAATCGCTAACCAGGGTCAGCAGTGTTGAAAGCGGGTTTATTGGAAGTGACCTGGTGAACTGAAAAGCAACTTTCTCTCAGCCACTAAAGGCCACTAGATGAGAGTCTAAAAATGAAATAACATAAGTCATAAGAGTAGCAAACACTTATCCTCATTTACTTTTCACAAAACCTCTACCTTCAACCCCATTTTACAGGCCTGGACACTGAGGCATAGAGATCAAGTTAAATCACAGAGCTGCTCTGGGTTCTTTTTCTGAGAAACTAGAGGAAGTTTGGTGTCTTAATCAGGTAGATCTCTCTCATTTCTCACCCTCCTCTTCCCTGCCTTGCCTCTCCTTTGGCCACACCTCTTCCTTGCACCCTTCTCACGCTATGCAGCTGGGGGAAATTACACAACTATGCAGATCCAGCCCCACAGAAATAGTCTGTGGGGGTCCTCAGCAACTTCTCTCATCCTTGTCGTGGGGCCCACCAGGCAGCTCCTTTTCTCTCTACATTCAGCCTCAATTCCAGGCCCACAGCCCCTCAAGCCACCACCCAGCCCCAGCCCCCAACTCTTACATGTCAAATAATGACAAATGTGTTTCCTATTTCATCAAGACAGGACCTTCTCTGTAATCTGTAACTTCCTGTGCACTCAGGACAGGTAGCTTCATCTCCCCGATGTTCACCTCCTGCCTCCTGCTCTGCCCTGTTTGAGGACCTTGCCTTGCTCACCTCCTCCAGGATAAGAAATTCCCTGCATCCATTCATGCTTCCATCCACCCATCTGTCCATCTGTCCGTCTGTCCGTCTGCCCGTCCGGCCATCCATCCATCCATCCATCCATCCTTTCATTTATCCATCTTCTACCCCTTTCTTGCTATTGGTTCATCCCACATCCCTCAGTGCTCAAGACTCTCTTATCCTAAGATACCTCCAGACCTGTCCACTCTGCATCCACATTCTTCTCTCTCCCCAGCAAGTTCTTTTGTCAGTGATCTCAATTCAGTCTTTATTTCTTCAGCTCCTCTCACTTCTAACCCCACTCTGGTCTGGATTCTTTCTCCACTCACCAAGCCTACAAGCATTAAAGTCACTTCATTCCCAGAAGACCAAATCTAAGCCCATGTAACTTACTGGACTGGTTTGGTGCTCTGCCCACTGCTGACCACTTCCTCCTTCACTTTTGTTCTTGATCATCTTCTGGCCTGTTCTTTCTCCATTCCTTTGGTTCCTCTTCCCCTGACAACCTCCCTTTTACTATGGGGCTCTCCACAGCTCTGTACTTGACCTTCACATTCCACCCTCTCCTCCTGAAACCTTACCAACCCCCAGTACCGCTGACTTTTAAATCTGCCACCAGGCCCAGCTCTGATAGCATCTGGCAATGAACAGAGCGCTACTCCGTGCCAGGCCCTGTGAGAAGAGCTGGAGACCAATTATTCGTTTAATCTACACATCCACGCTACCAGCAGGTACTATTACTATCCCCTTTTCTCAGATGAAAACACTGAGCACAGTGAAGTCAAGTAACTTATACATGTAGCAAGCTGAGGAATCCAGCCTTGAGTTCCACTTCAAGCTCATGTTCTTCAATGCTGCATTACACAGCCTCACCACTGCGGATGCTATCTGTACCTCATTCGAATTCTCTCTAAGCCTGTTCCCCCATCCCCTGACCACCCCCTTCCCCAGAAAATGGCTCTCCCTCCCGGCCTGCCTTTCCCCAGCAGTTTATATCCAATGGCTGATTGATCAAGGACTAGAAGAGCTGGGCACCTTGCCTCCAGGCAGGACCAACCCTGTGGCACTATTTGTGCTCCAGAGCTCCCCATGGGGTCAGGCTTCTCTGGAGCTGAGACCACATCCTTGCTCAGCTTCTTTCTCTAGTCTTCTCCTGCTTCCATTTCCCCTGAGAATGTGTCCCTGAGAAACTGCTTACATAAGAATTTCCATCTCAAACTCCCTTTCTGGAGAACCTGACCTAAGTCAGAGGAGTCCTAGTTCTAGAGCAAGATACTGAACCATCAATGCACCAGCTATGCTGACCTCCCATGGTGTTGCAAACATATGCCCCCACCTGAACTCACCCCTGCCTTTCCCCAGTCTGCTCCTCCTCCCACAGTTACCACCTGCATTGACAGGACTATGTCCTCCGGGGGCTGGCACCTCACTCTCCTACACTCTTTGCCCCCAGGATCCAGTCAGATCCCAATCTTTACCCATCCTGACTACATTTCCCTCAGAGCCACCCACTGCCCTCTGTTTCCCTCCTCCCATCACCCACCACCATCTCTTACATGGACCCTGTAGCAACTTCCTGCCTCTTTGACCCTATCTTCCCTGCACCACAGCCAATGGTACTTCTAGAATGTAAAACCTCCCACGTCTCCTATTGCCTTCGGAATCCTACAATCCAGAGTCCTCTCCATGCTCTCTAAGGCCCTTTGTGGTATGAAACCTACCTTCAGTCCTCTACGGTCTTCCTCCTGACACCATATTTTTGCCTTCCAGCCCCAAATGTCCTAGGCCATTTCTCACCCCAGTGCTCCCAAGCCTGACCACTCCTGAGTATCCTGGACTCAGCCTGCCCACTAGCTCACTCTGTATGTGTGTGTGTACACATGTGTGTGTACAATGAACAGAGTCAGAGTCACTGCTTCTAAGAAGCTCCCCTCAGCCAAAAGCCTCGGGTTGGCCTTTCCTCTGAGCACCCACATGCTCAAGGACTTCCCTGTTGTGATTCCCTGTAGCTGTGTCACTGTGTGTAGCAATTGCCAATTACTCTTCTGACTCAGCTGTGGGACAGAGCTGTGTTTTTGCCTCTTTAAGTCCTCAGCCCCAGCTTGGACCTAGGCACCCGACAAGCCTCTGTGATGGGTTATTTTCTGTGTCCAGTTGGCCAGACTATGGTCTCAGCTCCAGAACAGCCTAGATTTTGCTGTGGATGTTATTTTGTAGATGTGATTAAAATCTACAATCAGTTGCCTGTACGCAAAGCTGATTACTTTCCATACTGTGGGTGGGCCTCATCTAATCAGTTGAAAGTCTTAAGAGCAAAAACTGAGGTTTCCTGGAGAAGGAATTCTGCCTCAGGACTGCAACACAGAAATCTTGCCTGGGTTTCCAGCCAGCTGGGTTGCCTTAGAGAGTTCGAACTCAAGATTGAAACATCAATTCTCACCTGAACTTCCAGCCTGCAGGCCTGCCCTACAGATTTTGCCAGACCCTACAATCCCGTGAGCCAATTCCTTAAATCACTTCACACACACACACACACACACACACACACACACACACACACATCTTATTGGTTCTGTTTCTCTGGAGAAGCTCAACTTATACAACCTTCATCAATAAATGTAATTTAAACCTAATTCTTAAGGACAGACAGACCTGGAGAGAGGACATCTCAGAATAGGGAACATTGTACCTTTTGACCCAAAAGTCCAGATCTCCTCATCGTCGAAGTGAGTGTCCCCAGAAATGGAATGCTCCCCAGGGAAGAAGGCATGGGCTAGGGTGCCCCCCTGCCCGTCGAAGGGGTAACTGTCCTGGTGGTAGGCCCGGGCAAAGTCGATGAGGATGTCAGGCTCTATCGGGCCCTGAGAACCCACCTCCTGGAATTTCAGGCCTGACTCAATACCCCAGGTGGTCAAGGCATGGTGCATGAGGGTCCGCACAGTGTCCTGGCTCAGTGCTGAGCTCTGGGGGAAGGAGAGTATCCTGGAGAGAGAGGAATGGGGAGTAAGTGTGGCCAGGGATACAGAAGCTGGGGCCCAGAAGGCAGGCCCAGGGTGGGGTGGGCACCAGGACCTACCTCCATGTCAAGGTTCGCTTCTTCCACATACTACCGCTCAGAGCATACCTGCGGCGCCGTCTAACAAGCCCTGCCACCCCTAGCACATCAGGCAGGGAGCAGCGAGGCTTATGCATGGTGGCCATTGTCACTGGGTCTGTAGAGAGGTTGGAGAAGGGGGAGTGGGATCAGCAGAAGGACAACCTACCCTAATCATGGTACCAGCTAACTTTCTACATGGGGAAACTGAAGTTCAGAGAGGTTAGGAAACTTGCCCCATAGCTTGGATTTGTTTGATTCTGGAAGCCAGCTCACACTAAATTATGACATTGCCTTTCTGGATGGTATCACTCTCTGTACCTGGCCCTGGACAGACTAGCATCACCTCCAGGTGATGCTCAAAGTTTCAGGTAGGGACGTTGGGGGTCCCACTTCTCCGAGCTCTGGCAGTTGGACTCAAGAAAGGACCTCTAGGGGTGTGGTGAGAACTCCTCTCTTTGCCAGAACGCTCTGGGAGGTTGCCCACACCCTAGTTCCCAAGTCCCCATCACATCCAGATAAAGTCCAAAGTCCTCGAACCAGCGGGGTCTCTGGTCTCCTGTGGCAAACCAACCTCTCCTGCATCAGAGCTGCCTGGAATCCTCTTATCCAACTTGGCTCAATTCTCAGTAGTCTCCTCATTTTTGAAAAAAAGTCAAACCTCACCTCTGCTTGAGATCACAAAGAGTAACTGAGCATGTGTAGATACCAGATGTGCAGGCCAGTGAACAGGACAGGGAAAGATCCTGCCTTCCCTCACAGCTAGGCAGGATCTCTCCAGTTCTCTCTTCCCATTTAACATAACAGATGAGGCTCTCAGCTCTACCTCCAAAATGTGCATCCTGGATTCAACCACTTCGTGTCACCCACACCCCCACACACCCTAGTCAGGCCACCGTCATCCTTTGCTTGTATGCTGCAATGCCTCTTTCCTGGCCTCCATGCTCCCCATCCTCCACTCTCCACCAGCAACCAGAGGAAGTGTAAAACTGCGAGACAGTTGCTTCTTTCTGTCAAACTTTCCCATGGTTCCTTACCATGTTTGGAATCAAACCCAAACACCTTTCAAGCTCCCTCTCCCCAATCAGGCACTTGTTCAGCCCTTCAGTCCCCTCTCATCACAGGTACACAGTCTTTGCCTGCCACAGGGCCTTTGCACTCTTCTCCCATATCTTCCCATGGCTGGCTCCTCTTTGTGTCCTACAGGTTCTTTGTGTCATAGGAGCTCCTCTCAACTCATATGACACCTTTCAGAGGAGGCTGACCTGACCAGACCAGCCCCTCAATACCGTCCATTAGCATTTTATTTTCTTCAAAACACCACTATCTGAAATTATCTTGCATATTTGTTCTTGATCTCCAGAGTGTGTCTGTCTCTCTCTAGAATGTCAGCCTCCTGAGAGCAGGGACCTTATCTACTTTGCTCACAGCTATATCAGCAGAGCCTGAATTGGCCTTGCATGTAAGAGATTCTGGATAAATATTTACTGAAAGAGAAATGCCTGATAACCACCTGAGTTGGGACCTAGGATCAGCATTTTTATAGCTTCAATGTGCATGTTGAGGTTTAAGAACAGCTAGATAATGGTCAGATTGGGTGCAGAGGCAGGGCTAGAGAGGGAGTGGGGGCCACCTACCCAGGAGACCGGTCTCAGGAAGCCCTGCAAACCTCTGCATGACCTTGATGGCATCCCGCAGCTTTACAGGGCTCTGCAGCTGGGCCTGGGCTGGGTGGGGTGGTGGCAGGTAGCCATAGCGGGTCAGCCAGTCCTAGGCCATAGGAGAGAACGGGTGAAGCGGGAAGGGTGGGAGGGATGGGACTCTGCCTTCCCACTACCATCTTCGAAGCCCCACCTCTCACCAGGCATCAGGAACCCAGGGCCCCCAGCCCCAGGTGCCTGCTCGCTCCCCCCCCGCTACCCCCCCCCCGCGGCCCCAAGGTCCTGGCCTTCCAGACTTGGGTTTTCCAGTCTTTATCTGGCCCAAAGGGTCCTGGTCCCCACCTCCCCATCCCAGTCCCTTTCCAGATCTTCAGATCCCTATCCCAAACCTGACAGATGCAAAAATCTGGGTTCTCGGACCCCACCCCAATCACTCTTTGGACATTTGAATCAGGCTCCAGCCTGACCTACGAGTCCCGTACCTACTGCCCTCTCCCAGCCCACCAGAAAATCCCAGGAGCAGGTGGACTCCGTACTCACCACGCCCAGGCTCACGTCCTGCGCCGCGGGTTCCTGGGCGCGCGCCGGCGGCTGGAGCAGCGCGAGCAGCAGCGCCAAGAGCCGAAGCATGGCGCGCTCCTGCCTGGGCAGCAGCAGGGCTCGAGAGGGCCGGGACGGAGCCCCCCTGGGGGCCCAGGAGAGAAGCCCAGAGACTCTGGGGTGGGGGGGATTCGGCGCAGAGTATGAAGGGAGCCAGGAGGACTGGGGGCTGCACCGGGATCCGGGGCCCTGGGCGGCACAGAGCAGGTATACGGCGGCGTCTAGCGGAGGGCCCAGGGGCGCGGGGATCGCTGGGGTACCGGGACGATTGAGAGTGCAGGAGGGGGCGGAGATCCGTACTCCCGGACCGGTCCTGTCCGGGCGCCGCACTGTGCAGGCAGCCCCTCCCTCCAGGCGGGCGGAGCGGGCGCACCCGGGTAAGCGGTGACGGCTTGGCTCGGGAAATGGCCCAATCTTCGGACCTCCAGCGAGAAGGGGCGGGGCGGGGCAGGTGTTATCCCGGGTCGCCTGCGGGGGACCCAAGGTTCTCTCCCGCGATGTCAGGGCGTGGCCGCGTGAGGAGCGGTGGTGAGGAGCCCCGGCCACGCCCCTGGCTTCACCTCCCACCGCTGCCACAAGTTTCTCTTCCCCGATCCCAGCTCCGGCGGGAGTCCCCCGGGCACCGCTAGCTTCTGCTTTCTCAGACCAAGCAGCCCCGCCAGGGGAGGCGGGCGTATCGCAGGTGTAGTTCCGGGCGCGGGAGTCTAGGACATTTCTCCCCGGCAGAATCCGGGCGCGCCCCACGTGGGTGCGTGCACGGGCGCCGCGCCTGCGGTCCTAGTGTTCATTTCCCAAACCATCTGGGCTGTGGAGGTCTCGGCCTCCGAACACCGTGATCACGGCATCTCTGAATCCCAGACCCTGGGGCTGCCCTGGACGGTGCCCCTTTTCCGCAAGTAGGAGACATTTATAATCCAGTAACATCCATACAGCAGCTCGAGCGCCCGCAGCGTGCCAGGAACGCGGGAGAGCAGACCCTGGAGACCAAAGACCCTCCGAGTCGCGCCTCACCGGCGCGCACCACCTAGGGAGCCCAGGGCTAGGAGGCCCGACAGCTAGAGAAGGATCCGGAGGAATGCGGGGATGGGGGGTAGGGGGTGGAGGAGTTGCCTTCCTGGCGAGGGGCGGGCGAGTGGGTGTGGGTGATACAGCCACTGTCTCTGGAGCAGTGCAGCCATGGAACCAAAGGTGTGTTTTAGACAAAATTAAAAGAAAGCAAGATTAGCGAGCTGGAGATGCAAACTAAAACACATTCTGCATTAGGCCTCTGCGCTGCCATAACAAACTACCACAAACTGGGTGACTTAGACAACAGAAATTATTTTCTCACAGTTCTGGAGGCCTGTAGTCCAAAATCAAGGTGCAGGCAAGGTTGTTTTTCCTGTCATTTCAAGGCCTCTCTCCTCAGCTTGCAGGAGGCTGCTTTCTCCCCGTGTCCTCGGCATGGTCTTTCCTCTGTGCTCATGCAGCTGGAGTGTTTCAGTGTGTGTCCACATCTCTTCTTCTTAAAAGGACACCAGTCAGATGGGATTAGGACACACCCCAACAGCTTCATTTTACATAATCACTTCTGTAAAGGCCTAGTCTCCAAATACAGTCACATTCTGAGGTCCTGCGATCAGTCTGCAGTGGATCCCATGTGTGATAAAAACCCAGTCTTCCTCCTGATTGTGTCTTCTCTACTCTCTCACTACTACCACACCCACAACACTTTTGACACAAAGATGTGTGTTTTTGTGGGGTTTCTTCCCACAGCAGGTAATTCTCTGTGACACC
This sequence comes from Pteropus alecto, assembly GCF_000325575.1. Lineage (NCBI taxonomy): Eukaryota > Metazoa > Chordata > Mammalia > Chiroptera > Pteropodidae > Pteropus > Pteropus alecto. The sequence goes on from NW_006436812.1 coordinate 4,656,626, forward strand.
AGTTGGGTGTCCTACAATTCAATTCTGACACTAACCAGAGTTAGCACAGACCCTACAAGTTAAGGGCTCAGTCCCAGGAGACTACCCCTACTTCAGACACCAGTTGAAAGACGTGGGTCCCAGGTTACCCACAACTTCTGCTGACTTGGCTACAAATCATAGGTTCCCATTACCACCCCCACCCCTGATTATTTGCTAGAACAGCTCACAGGACTTAGGGAGATACTAGCTTACGTTTACCAGTTTATTATATAATAAAGGATACAGCTAAGCAGCCGGATGAAGAGATAATATCGGGTGAGGTCTGGAAGGGTCTCAAGAATAAGAGCTTCTGTCCCCACGGAGTTGGGGCGTGCTACCCTCACAGCATGTATATGTACTCACCAACCCAGAAGCTCTCTGAACATCATACTTTTGAGATTTTTATAGCAGCTCATCACGTAGTCATGATCAATTATTAACTCAGTCTTCAGCCCTTCTCCCCTCCTTGGAGCATGGGTGATGGGGCTGAAAGTTCCAAGCTTCTAATCATGGTCTTTCGGGTGACCAGTCCCCATCCAGGAGATATCAGAGTCACCTTATTAGAACAAAAGATAACTCCTCTATCACTCAGGAAATTACAAGGGATTTAAAGAGCACTGGGTCAGGAACTGGGGTCAGAGATCAAATAATAGAACAAAAGATGCTCTTAATGTTCTTATCACTTAGAGAATTACAAGGGTTTTAGGAACTCTGTGCCAGGAACTGGGGGCAGAGACCAATATATATTTTCTATTATTTCACAGCCTACCCCTTGGTCTCTAACCACGAAACCCTTACAGCAAAACAGTATACAAGTCAGAAGATACCGGCACATTACTAGGATCTCACACAGTCATTAGTAATCATTTCAGTCCAACATCATCTCATATGAAAATGTCCCCCAGAATGAGGCCAGTCAGATTTGTAGGCTTGTCAGGTTCCAAAAGCAGGAGTGGTCTCAGCAAACACATGGCTTCACCCTTTCAGCTATCTAATATAATTGAGCTAAGAGATGATATCATCTCTTGCTCTGAGCCTCTTTTGAGATGTTAATGTAATATTGGATTTCTTGCAGTACATAACCTATTTATTTACTACTTTTCCCTTCGCTGCTATTTCTCCTCTCCATTTATACCCAAACTCTTACACCTTTGGAATGGATATGAGGTTTGGCCATTGTGCTGGTGGCAGGAATAACAGTCTACCAAGTGCCCTCCCCCACCTCCAGTCCACTCTTGTTCACATAGGGCAAGGTTACACAGGTACAGATCTAATGGACTGTCTTTAGCACCAGGCATACAGCTGTGTTCATTGTTAACACCAACTTTGTCAGATGGGGTGAAAGCACATCCTGGTCCATCAGGCCTTTAGGAATTCAGACATAAGGTTTAAAATATACTTTGTAATCTCTTATTTAGGAAGCATTGCTGTTTCAGGCACTTGTATTTGCAGCCCTGGTTATATGACCACTGCATCAGGTAGGGGGAAAAAATTGAGGTCATATGGGAAAGAAAGAGAGAGAGAGAGAGAGAGAGAGAGAGAGAAGAGGAGACGGGAGAAAGAGAGAACTTTCAACAGGCACGGGGTATTATATTTTGAAAGAGTTTGTATAAGACTGGTTTTCTTCCTTATATATTTCATAGAATTTACTAGTGTAGCCACGTGGACCTGGAGCTTTCTTCATAAGGTTTTTAAATTATA
>NW_006436812.1:4658367-4680730 GCF_000325575.1 Pteropus alecto
ATGCTGTTTCTGAAAAAAGAAAGAAGGAAAGAAGGAAAGGAAGGAAGGAAGGAAGGAAGGAAGGAAGGAAGGAAGGAAGGAAGGAAGGAAGGATGGAAGGAAGGAAGGAAGGAAGGAAGGAAGGAAGGAAGAAAGAGAAAGAAGGAAGGAAGGAAGGAAGGTTACTATACCAGCGTCCTCTCTCCTTGGGAAGAATTGTAGTGTGTAACCAGCAAAATTCCCCACCCTCTCTTCCCCAGATCCACCAGAAAAACAGAGGAATCTGTCCAGTGGGAAAACTCCTTTAGCCTCACTCATGTTGAGTGCAAGCACACACTCATGAAGGTGTGTAAGCCAGCTCTTCAGGCCTTTATCTCCTTCCATTTTAGACAACCAATGTTTCAATTGCCTATTCCAATTCTCTGACAAACTAAGACTCCAAGGAGGACATCTCTCTGCCTATTATTGGATATTGTGAGCTATGAAGTATGGTCCTTGGTCTGAAGAAATGACGACTGGCCATCCAAATTGGTGCAGTGTCTTTTGTTCTGATTTTTTAATAGCTTCTGAGCATTTGCATCTACGCCCTGGATAAGTAAAGCCCTGTCTAGAGTCAATGTTTGTTTCCATCAGGACCCATTCATAGCCTCCCAAGGGCAACAACATCAGTCTGACTTGCCAGCTATGATCAAAGCCTTCCCCCTAGGGAATCTGCCACATAGCCACATGCAGTCTTCATGTCCACTTATTTCATGGGCCCAGGTGGCCACCTCAAGTGAGCACACAGGGATATCTGCTTGTTTATTCCAATCGCCTTCCGAACCTGGAAGAGGATTCTTCTGATGGGCATCAACATGTCTTACTTCAATGCGCCCCTCAAATTCCCACAGGGGTTTCCACAGGGCTGTGCCCCATACAGGCCATTGGCCGCTATCCATGAGTTGGTAGAAACCAAAATATAGGGAATTCTACCACTGTTCAATTCTTCTGTCACTCCTGGGAAAACAGCATGCAATTTAGCTCACTTGGCTGATCTGTTTTTACCTTCTTCCATCAGAGTGGTGGCCTTCCAAATAGGATGTTGTCCATTCACGGTGGAACTGCCATCCATGAACCAAATAGCTCTTTGTTGGTCAGTCAAGGGCACTGTCTAGGTGACAATAAAATCCAGCAGCTCCTCATACCTTTCCAAAATTGGTCCTAAGGGAAAAGAGGCTCCCTGCTCGTATCTCCTTGCGTTCCCAGGCAGCATGATCCTGTACAAACCATTTCCATTTCATTATCAAAATCTTTGGGACACTGCAATACCCATTAGAGTGTTTCTCTGACATCACTACAACTAGGGACAAAAGACATTGTGGGTATTTCAGGTTTCAAGATGATTTTATGTTGTTCAGTCATAGAGAATAAGTTCAATGTATGTCTGATAGCAAGGTAGTAAATTGCCCCTCAAATGGAAATTCTCTTGTCCAAAGTTCCAGTAGTCATCACTAGGAGGTGCTCGTGGGGTGTTGCCATCAGCTCCAGTCCACACTCCACATGAGCTAGCTATTGCTAGTGTCCCCACCCACACCCCAGTTTCTATTCTACACTGTGTGGGCTTGGGCAATTGCACAGGTTCCTATTCAGCACATCCAATTGTTGTGGCTTGAAGGGCAGATTTACATGCCTGTTTTACAAGATTAGATAGAGACGATACACTGTCCATTCCCATAATACAATCAGGTAAGAGATGCAACCACTTCATATAAAGCCTGCTAAAACATACCAGTTCTTATAATAACTTTTACCTGAATTCCATCACCTCTTATGTTCCTAACTAGCCCCTATGAGGACTTCATCAACAAGTCTCTCAGTTTTACAATACCAGGTAGGGGAAGTGTCCCCCAGTAGGACATAATATCCATACCCATAAAACATTAGGTAAAGGAGACACAACTTATTTACATAAAGCCTGTTTAAATATTCCAACTTTCATTATCTTATCGACTCTTATTTTTATGTTCTTGCAATCTAATTGTAGCCCAGTCAGGGCTTTACCAGTGGTTTTGGCACCACAGTGTGTGAGGCTCCTGTATCAAGGAATCCTGGGAACTTTTTTCACCCCCTGACCATTTTACCCATTCTTGTGCAAAAGGCCTTGGGTTAGAGAGGATTCAGGGAAGGTGGTGGCATAGGAAGCACTGGGATTCTATCTCTCCACCTGAACAATTGCACTGGCAGAATCTGTCTGACGGAACTATTATGAAATTCTGAAGGTTTACAATTTCCATGGAATGGCATGAATAGTAAATCGTGGTAAATTTGATCTCTTACTATAGTAGCGGCTACCTAGCCTACATTCCCAGCCACGTGGCAGGCAGCTGTGCACGTTTACTGGAGCAGCTAGCACACGGCTTGCAGGAATTTGTTAAAATATCAATACTATCCAAAGCAATCTACAGATTCAATGCAAGCTCTATTAAAATCCCAATAATGTTTATTGCAGAATAGAAAAACCCATCCTAAAATTCTTATTCCTAAATAAGAGACTTCAAATAACCAAAACAATCTTGAAACAGAGGAGCAAAACTGGAGGATTCACAGTTCCTAATTTCAAAACTTACTACAAAGTTATAGTAATCAAAACGGTGTGGTACTGGCATAAAGACAGACATATAGACCAATGGACTAGAATAGAGAGCCCAGAAATAAACCCTCACATATACGGTCAAATGATTTTTGATGAGTGCCAGACCATTCAATGGAGAAAGGATAGTCTTTTCAATAAGTGGTCCTGGAAAAACTGGATAAGCACATGCAAAAGAAAGAAATTGGATCTTTATCTAACACCATATACAAAAACGAACCCAAAATGGACTAAGGGCCTAAAGGAAAAACCTAAAACAATTAAACTCTTTGAAGAAAACATAGGACAAAAGCTTTACAACATTGGATTTGGCAATGATTTCTTGAATATGACACTAAAGGCACTAGTAACAAAAGAAAAAATAGGCAAACAGGCCTTAACAAAAAATTTTAAATTTTTTATATCAAAAGATACTATCCATTAAATAAAAAGGCACCCCACATGATGGGGAAAAAAATGCAATCGTATCTGATAAGGAATTGAAACCCAGAATATGTAAACTCTTAAAACTCAACAATAAGAAAACACACAACCCGATTCAAATATGGGTATGCATGCCTCCTCTCACAACCACACCACACCAAAATTATAACAAAACTACAGAGCAACCGTCATGAGTAGTCACCAGAGGTCTGGCTGAACAGAAACCCTACAACTAGGGACAAAAATAAGAGGTCATTTCGAACTAGTAGGAGGGGCAGAGATGCAAAACATCCCAATCCCACAATCGCATGTGGCAAGTGAGAATTGGGAAGGTTATCTTGGCTGCAGAGCCCCATCCCAACCTGAGGAGTGAGGGGTCCTGGCCCCACACTGGACTCCCCAGCCCAGGGTTCCATCACTGGGAAGAGAAAAGCTAACAACCTCTGGCTGTGAAAACTAGCGGAGGTTGTGGTTGAGTGAGATGGAAGACTGAGGGAGTTGCAGGTGTTCCTGTTAAAGGCCCATGCCCGGACTTAGATGCTGACGGACTCACTCGCTCTGAGCTCCAGTGCTGGGGCAGCTGCTCAAGGAGCACAAGGGTTATATGGGAAGACACTGAATTGTTGGGCTTCAGAGTGAGGGCTGAAAGGATGGTTTCCTCCCATACAGAAGTGCATTGTTCCTTTGTTGAGCCCTTTCCCCTCCCAGCGTGTGAATGCAAGTGCCACCATATCCAAGTCACCATCATCCTGGATAACACAAGTCACTCTGCTTAGGAGGTTCCTTGAGAGTCTACCTTTCCCAACTTGTGGGCCCACCCAAGCCAATTCCAGTGGCTTACTCCATACAAATGGCCTGTCTTTGCTCATGCTGCTAACTTTCCTAAAATCTCTCAAAGGCTCACAGTATTCAAAAAAGCAGCATCTGGCCTCAGTGTGCCTTGTACCTCTTACTGAGCAGCCCCAAGCCCAGCAGCAGTTGGCCTTAGTATCTGGCTTGGCCTCAGCACGAGTGGCAGCCATATTTGGATTGCAGGTGGCTCTGAAGGTGCACAGGCTGCAGCTGAACTAGGCCTTTAGCTGAACCCTCCCCAGGACTGTGCCACTGGGCCCCACAGAACACCTACTACATAAAGCCACTCTACTAAGACTGAGAGACTTAGGAGCCCTACCTAACCCATAAAAACAAGCATGGGAAGGCAGTCAAAATGGGGAGAAAAAGAAACATGTCCCACATGAAAGAACAGAACAAAGCTCCAGAAAAAGAACTCAACAAAATGGAGACAAGCAATCTACTGGATGCAGACTTCAAAACACTGGTTATAAGGATGCTCAATGAACTTAGGGGAAGAGTAGATGAAAGTGAGAACTTTTACAAAGGGACAGAAAACATAACAAATGGAGATGAAAAACATAAAAGAGAACCAGTCAGAAATAAAGAATACAATATCTGAGACAAAGAGTACAGTAGAGGGAATCAACAGAGTGAATGAAGCGAAGGATAGAATCAGTGATTTAGAGGATAGGGTAGCAGAGGACACCAAATCAGAACAGCAACAAGAAAAAAATCCAAAAAAATGAAAATAGTTTAAGGAGCCTCTGGGACATCAAACGTAACAACATTTTCATCATAGGGGTATGAGAAGGAGAAGAGAAAGAGCAAGAAGTTGAAACCTGTTTGAAGAAATAATGACGAAAAACTTCTCTAACCTGGTGAAGGAAATAGACATACAACCCCAGGAAGTTCAGAGAGTTCCAAACAGGATGAACCCAAAGAGATCCACACCAAGACACATCATAATTAGAATGTCAAATATAAATACAAAGAAAGAATCTTAAAAGCAGCAAGCGAAAAGCACTTAGTTACCTACATGGGGCTCTCATAAGACTCAACAATTTCTCAATAAAATTTTGCAGGCCAGAAAGGCTTGGCACTAAATATTCAAAGTGATGAAAATTCAAGACCTACAATCAAGATCAGTCTACCCGGAAAAGCTATAATTTAGAATCAAAGGACAGATAAAGAACTTCCCAGATAAGAAAAAGCTAAAGTTGTTCATTGCCACCAAACCAGTATTACAGGAAATGCTGGAGGGACTTCTTTAAGAAGAAAAGAATATATATCAAAAAATGAATAAAGAAAGGCAATAACTACATATCTATTAACAAGTACTTTAAATGAAAAAGAACTAAATGCTCCAATCAAAAGAAAAGGTGGCCAAATGGAGAAGAAAACAAGACCCTTACATAGGCTGCCTGTAAGAGACTCACTTCAGATTAAAAGACACACACAGATGGAAAGTAAAGAAATGGAAAAGATATTTCATGTAGACCTAGAGGGTAGTGTGCTGAGTGGAGTAAGTCTGAGAAAGACAAATGCCATATGATTTCTCATACATGTGGAATCTAAAGAACAAAGTAAGCAACAACAGCAACAACAACAACAACAAAAGAAACAAACTCATAGGTACAGAGAATATTTTGGGGGGGTTTAGGGGGGCAGTGAAAAAGGGGGAGGGATTAAAAAATAAAAATTGGTAGTTACACAATAGTCATAGAGATATAAAGTATAGCATAAGGAATATAGTCAATAATATTGTAATAACTATGTACAGTGTCAGAGGAGTACTAGATTTGTTGGGGTGATCACTTCGTGAGTTATATAGATGTCTAATCACTATGTTGTACACCTGAAACTAGTATCATATTATATGCCAATTATAATTGAAAAATAAAAAATATTATTTAAAAAAATGGGTAGGAAAAAAATTTTTTTTAAATGGGCAAAGGACTTGAATGGACATTTCTCCAAAGATACACAAATGGCCAATGAGAACATGAAAAAATGCTCAACATCACTAGTCTTTAGTGCTTCCTCTTTGTTTCACTCCTATCAATTTGCTTAATTCACCTTATTTCTTAATAACTATTTAAAAATATCCACCCTGCTAAGACTAGTCTCTTGATTCTCTCCTCTGCTTTTCCCCATTTTCTTATTAATTAACCTAATATTTTTATTAGTAGTAAGACCCATGAGGGAAAATGGAGAGAACAAATTCTGTAAATCTTCCTCAATGGTCCTTCAGTAATATTACACAGGGTGCCCATGCAACAGAACCCCCTTAACCACAGCATTTACTATGACCTGGATAATATGCACTCACTGGGTGAATATTCCAGTCATAAAGCCAGTCCCACATGGCTTGCATACGGAGCATATCAGCTGCTTCATCTGGGGTGTTCCACTTGGCATTGATAGGGGAAGATGGACAGTCCCCCTTCTCAGGGTAAATAGACCTTACTGTGGCTTTTATCCAGTCTACCAGGCTGACTGTTCCCTTGAGAAGAACCTCCTGTGTGTGTCTGGATCACAACAGCCATCTGTGATGGTTCCATAGGGAGCTATGGGTCCTGTCTCAACCTAAACTGCTCTCCTCCTCACTCTGCAGCATTGAAACCAGAGACACAGCCCCCAAATTTGTTACTCTTACAATCCATTTCAGTAAATATTCTCAGGAAGCCGGTGATACCAATCTACAAATGAAATGATTCCTTCACAGGCTGCCCTTGGTTTCTGTAGTTTCTTGGTTTTGCCCTTCCCCACATTGACTACCTTCTTGGTGATCACAGGTCTTAGAGATACTTTTGGTTTTCCCTGCACAATTTTCACCTTGGGCAGCAGCTTTGAGGCCAGTGGCCAAAGCTCAGACTCACTGAAATCTGAGCTTAGTCTGGCATCAAGGTCCAACTCAACACTTACTTTTAATTTCATTTTGGCTATTACAGATAACAATAACCAAGGGATGGAACATTTTTCTTTTCTTAAAACATTATTATTAGTTTGCACATCTTCCTACATTCCATGAACCAGCTCCCCGGGAGAGGATTCATCTCTAAATTCCATTGGTAAATTTATCTTTAGTAACTGAGCACAGCACAGCTGCTGCTGCATCCATGGGTGACCATGTGGCCACCAGAAATCAAAGGCTCCTCACACCTACCCTTTCATTCTTTCTCTCCCAAACCACATGTTTCTGTGAGCCAGGGCTGTACGAGCAAATCCCACTTCTCTCACACCAACTACAGTGAGAACCTTACTTCTCATAGTATCAATTTACAAGGGTTTTAGGAGCCCTGTGCCAGAGACCACATTACACACACACACACACACACACACACACACACACACACACACACACACACACACACACACTATTATTATTATTTTTTTATTATTATCTCACACCATGTTTGTCATCAGATTGACAGAAATGACAGTCTGATGATGCCAACTATTGGCCAGGTGTGGGCCAGATGAAACTCATGCTCTGCTGGGTGTATTTTGTGGTTGCCCCACAATGAGATCAATGCTCCCCACAAAATGTGGTTCAAATGTGCAGGCTGATGAGGCTACTCCCACCAAGAGAATATGATGAGATGGATTACTCACATGATGAGGCTTTCAGGAGGAAGGAGGGCAGATCTGAAATGGCTTGAGAGAGCAAAGAGAGGCTTTTTTTGTGGTTAGGGGATGATTTCAATTTCCCTTCAGTGCAAGGGAGAGATCAGGGCCTTCTTGTCAGCCTGCTTAGCTGTGCAGCACAAGCGGAAGAGGGAGGCATGGGGCTTTAAGATTGTGAGCAGTCAAACATCAAAAATGGAGTCAGACTCTTTACTACACAGTGTAAATTAATACCTACACTTTGGAAACCAGTTTGGTGATATTTAATGAACCTAAAGAGCATAACCTCTGTGGTAGATAAAAGGTGGGTACAAATTCTTTGCTACTCCTCCCTTTAAGAGGTGGAATTTAATCTTCTGCCCTTGAGCCCAGGCTGGGCTCAGAGACTTGCTTGACCAGTGGAATGTCATGGAAGTGATGGTTCTGGGACCTTCAAGGTTGTGTCTTATGAAGCCTTGCAGCTTCTGTCTGGGCCTCTTGGAACCTCACTTTGGGGGAAGTCAGTTGCTATGTAAGAAGTCTAAGATAGTCAAACTGTGAGGAAATCCATGCAGGTCACAGGCAGATGCTGTGTGGAGAGAGAAATGCCGTCTGGCCCCAGCTGATGCAGCCATCCAGCCCAGGTGCCAGACATGGGAGTGAAGAAGCCTTTGGATGACTCCAGCCCTGGCCACTGTTTATATGCAACGGCATGAAGGCCTAGGAGCAAGAACCCCAGCAGAGTCCAGCCAACCCTCAAAATTGTGAGAGAGAAAACCAAATTGTTGTTTTAAGCCTCTAAGTTGTGGAATGGTTATTATACAGCAAAGATTACTGGATCACCTCTCCCCACTCACTTCACTTGTAGATGGATGATAGCACAAAACTCCCACCCATGTGTCCATGGAGATATCTGTACAAGGATGTGCATTAGAATGTTGTTTATAACATTGGAAAAGTGCCAACAGATTAAATGTTCATTGATAAGTGAGTGGAGAAATAAAGTGGGGCATAAACATTGGATGAAATACCAGGTAGCAGTTAGGAACAAACTAAATCCAAATGCACTATCCTGGCTACATCTCAGAAACCTTCTGGGAAACAGCTTTCCTGGATTCTTAAAAAAAAAAAAAAAAGTCAGGATCCTGAAAGACACATAAGAAGATAGGGAAACTATTTTAGATAAAGGAGACTAAAGAGAAATGACAGCTAAATGTAATACGTGATCCTTGATTGGATCATGGGTGGGGGGGAAGTCATCTAAAAATAGCATTACTGTGAATTGGGTAAGATTATTGTATCTATAGTATTTTTTTTAATGTTCAATTTATCACATGTGATAATTATACATGATTATAGGAGAATATCTGTGTCCTCAGGAGATGTTGAGTAAGAAGCCAGAAGTAGCCGATGGTTTAGCAAACTGTGTGCGGGTGTGTATACTGTAAGAGAGAGAGAAAGCAAATGTGGCAAAACGTTCACAATTGTGAGTCTATAGGGAGACCGTTATATTATTCCTGAAACTTTTCTTTAGGTTTGAAAATTTTCAAACCTATTGATTCCACTGATACGTACAACATGGATGAATCTCAGAAGCATTATGCTAAGCTTATCAAAGAAGACAAGCACGAAAAGACCATGTACTATATATGATTCCATTTAGAAAGCATTCTGGAAAAGACAAAACGATAGTGATAGAAAGTAGGTCAGTAGTTGCCAGAGGCTAGCAGCGGGGAGAGAGATTGACTACAGAGGGTCATGGGGAACTTTTAGGGTGATGAAAGTGTTCTAGATCATGATTGTGATGGCAGCTATGTTAATGCACATACTTGTTCAAAACTCATCAAATGAAACACTTAAAATTGGTGAATTTTATCATATAAGAATTATTCCTCGTAGTGGGTTCAATTATGTCTCCAAAAAAGATAAGTCCAAGTCCTAACATCCAGTCCCCAAAAATGTGACATTATTTAAAAATAGGGTCTTGGCAGATATAATTTAAAGATTTCAAGATGACATCATTCTGGATTTAGAATGGGCCCTAAATTCAATGACTGGTGTCCTTATAAAAGAAAGTAGAGAGTGACATGAGACCCAGGGACACAGAGAAGACCCAGAGGGGAAAGCCATGTGAGGATGAAGGCAAAGATTATAGTGCTGTGTCTATGAGCCAAGGATTGCTGGCAGCGCCAGAAGCTGAGAAAGAGGCATAGAATATATTTAACCCTCAGAGCATCAAGAAGGAACCAACCTTGCTCATATCTTGATTTTGGATTTCTGGCCTCTGGAACTATGAGACGATAAATTTTTGTTGTTTAGTAATTCGTTACAGCAGTCCAAGAAAATGAATACATACATACCTCAATAAAGTTGGGTGGTTTTTTTTTTTTTTTAGTTAGGAAGAAACTTGGAAACATCAGGTTAAATGGAAAAAGCAGGCTGCAGAACAATGCATTAGTGTGAAATGTTTTATATAAAGATTTTAAATGCTCCCAACAATACTACTTATTGTTCATAGACTTTGTATATGTTGTAAAATCCTGGAGGTGCCTTGGTCTGAAACTGGCTCATTCCAACACTGGGTCCCCTCAATGATGGGGGCAGGGAGAGAAGTGGGGGCATTTTTCTGTCCTCTTGCTGCCCCGCATAGACTGCCCAAGGCATCATGAGGTCCTGGAAGGCTTCCCAAGAGAGGAAACCACAAGCTGAGGTGTGGAACAGTAGGGGCCCAACAGGGGCTCAGAAAGTGGGGAGAACATTCCAGGCTGAGCATGGGCCTGGAGGCCCCAGCAAACCGGCTTGTCTGGGTGCCAGCTGGAGAGCATATGATGGCTGGGTTGACAATATCTCTTATATCTGGACATACTCCAGCCTCCCTAGGGCTCCTCTGGGGCCACTCTGTTGCTCCCATCCATCTTCTTCCTGAAATCAGCAGGGAGGCAGCTGGGGGCAGGGAGAGGCTGGAAGGCCAAGGCTCAGGTCCAGAAGGGCAACTGGAGGCCAGAACTCCTGGGTTCGGAGAAGGCCGGAGGCCAGATCCAAATATCTGAAGAGTAACTGGGGCTGGGAGCCAAGCAAGGGTCTGCCATGTAGGCATAGGCCAACCACTTTGCCTCCCTGAGCTGGTTCACTGTTTGAAGAATATGACTTCATCAGGTTGCTATGAAAATGAAAAACATTGTAACACGCATGGTTAGTCACCTATTGTGACCAGACTGAGGATCACTAGCATCAACTTAAGTGCTGGCACTTCATCCTCATTTAATCCTCACAACCCTATGAGCTAGGAGCTATCATCCCCATTTTACAGATGGGGAAACTGAGGGCTGCAGAGGTTAATCAGCTGAATGACACAGGTGTGCACGCTAAGTGGCCAAACTGGAATCTGGACCGAAGCCGTGTGATACAGCGCCCATGAGCCAAATTCCTTTGCTGTACTGCTTTATTGTACTGCTTTATTGTACTGTTTTATTGGTTCATTTCTGGTTTATGAATTGAAACCCCTCCTAGTTCTTGGGTGAGTCTCTTGGGAGCCAGGCCCTGACTACTTTATCTTTAGGTGAGCCCAGCCCCTGACTGGCAGGAGAGGGGCTCAGGAAAGGTGTGTTGAGTGGGGGTAGGTGGGGGTGGGGCCCAGGGTGACCCTAGCATTCGGAGGGGGTCAGATGGCAGCAGCGAGTGGAGGCTAGGGTGTCTCCAGCCCTGCAAAGTCCACCAGGCTGTTCCCACAGGTGTGTGGGAGATTATGGAGGACTTGCTAGGCAATGCAGCCCTCAGACACCTTTGCAAAGAAATCGACCCCTCTACTCTGGACTGGCAGGAAACCTTGTCCCAGCCCCAGGACCCTGGAGTCCCAATCCCCTCCAAGGAGTCCACAGTCAAGAGTCCTAGCTCCCATCTTCCTCTTATTTTTCTAGGACCCAGTCAAAGAGGCCCGTACTTCCCCATGACTCACGCGTCCTGGCCAAAGGGATTTGGGAACCACCGGTACTGGCTGGCAAAGCTGGTTATGCACATCTCCACCCATATTCAATAATGTTGTGTTGGTAGCTTGAAATCAGCCATGGAAGCAGTATTTATACCACAGAAATTGACAAATGCAACAAACCCAGGCTTTCTTCTCCCCTAGACAGGCTGTTGTTAAATAGTTACCAGCACGACACTGCTCCTAGCCCTCCATTTGTCCCTGCTCACCAGGCCAGGAGCCCCTGTCACAGGGACTCAAGGAGCCCTGGAAGTCTGAGGAGAATCATGACAAGCCACAAGGCCATGGCTGGGGCATCACCTGTATGCCTAGGCTGCATAGGGCTGGACCCAGGAACGCAGTCCTGAATCCTCTGGTCTCCATTCCAAGGCCTCTGTCCCAGACTGGAGCACAGTGCCCAGCTCTGGGCAGCCTGGGAACTAAGAGGCCCAAGCTGGGAGCCACACTGACAAGTCACTTTAGCTGTCCTTGCCTGCAGCATGGGAATCAGTAGAAGAGCACATACCCTAAAGTCACACTTCTGCAGATCACATTTAAGTTCTGCCCATGTGAATTCAAGCAAGTTAGGTCCTCCCTGAGCCTCAGCTTCTGTAAGATGGGGATAATAGTAGTTCCTGTTTCATTAGGATGTCATGAAAGTAAACAATTTATGACTGTAAAAGAGCCGAATTAGCAGAGTGCTTAACATGTTATTATCATTGCTAATAATTTCCTATCCATTGCTAATAATTTCCTAAACCACAATATCACCTCACACCTGTCAGAATAGCTATCATCAATAAATCTACAAATAAGTGTTGGCAAGGATGAGGAGAAAAGGGAACCTCATGCACTGTTGGTGGGACTGCAAATCGGTGCAGCCACTATGGAAAACAGTATGGTGGTTCCTCAAAAAATTACAAATAAAACTACCATATAACCCAGAAATTCCACTTCTGGGTATTTAATCGAAGAAATCCCAAACACTAATTTGAAAAGATATATGCACCCCTATGTTCACTGCAGTGCTACTTACAATAGCCAAGATATAGAAGCAATATAGGTGTTCATCAATAGACGATTGAATAAAGATGTAGTACATATACAATGGAATGTTACTCAGCCATAAAAAATGAGATCATGCCATTTGTCACAACAGATGAACCTAGAGGGTATTATGCTAAATGAAATTAAATAAATAAATAAATAAACAAACAAAAAGAAACAGACTCATAGCTACAGAGAACAAACTGATGGCTGCAACAGGGGTGGGGGTGGGGGTTGGTTGGAGGATGGGTGAAAAAGGTGAAAGAGATTAAGAAGTACAAATTGCCAGTTACAAAAATAGTCACAGGGATCCAAAGTACAGCACAGGGAATACGATCGATAGTTTTATAACTACATATGGTATCTGGAGAGGTACCCACTATATGTTCTCTAGGCCTTTTAGAAAATATGGAGTTGTTCTTTTGGCCACACATATGCGAATCTACAAGAAAGGTAATATTGTAAACATCAAGGGAATGGGCACTGTTCAAAAGGGAACACCCCACAAATGCTACCACGGCAAAACTGGACATGTTTACAGCGTTACCCAGCATGTGGTTGGCAGTGTTGTAAACAAACAAGATAAAGTCAAGATTCTTGCCAAGAGAATTAATGGACGTATTGAGCATATTAAACACTCTAAGTGTTCGAGATAGTTTCCTGAAACGTGTGAAGGAAAATGATCAAAAAAAAGAAGGAAGCCAAAGAAAAAGTTACCTGAGTTCAACTGAAGCACCAGCCTACCCCACTCAGAGCAGCATACTTTGTGAGAATGAATGGAAAGGAGACTGAGCTGCTGGAGCCCATGCCTTATGAATTAATGGCATGATAGTTTTTTTTTTTTTTAAAGACCTCTAATTGAGTAGGTGTCCTCTATCACAAAGAAATATTTAAAGAAAAAAAAATAGTCACGGGCATGTAAAGTACAGCATAGGAAATATAGTCAATAATACTGTAACTACTCTGAATGGTGCCAGATGGATACTAGTTATTGGGGTGAACACTTTGTAAGGTATATATAAATGCCTAATCACTATGTTGTACACCTGAAACTAATATAATATTGTATGTCAACTTTAATTGAAAAATAAACATGTATAAATAAAAAATAATAATTTTCTATCCCACAAGACAGTTGTGAGGGGAAAGGAGCTGACGTAGATGCTTCCCGTGGTGTCTGCACACAATAGGCGCTCCATTAATGGCAGCAAGATAGGTCAGTGCCTCTGATCTGGGTTGAGGTGACTTTCCTTGGGCTCCGCCCGGCCATTTCGGCCACCAGGGAGCGCCCCAGCCGCGTCTGCGGCACCGCCCCCTTACCTGTGCGGGCAGTGCACCTGACGCCGCCTCCGGAAGAGGGGATCCGGGACTGCGGGGATGTCCAAGAGAGCCCGGCGTCGTCGGGTGAGAGCCTAGGGGGCGCGGAGAACAGACTCCTGACGGGCTTCGGGCAGGACAGAGGCCGGGCGAGTTGGCACGGTTGGCTGGGTAGCAGGGGCACCGGGACTGATTCCTGGGGCGGGGAAGCAGGGGAGGCCGGCAGGAAGGAAAGCGGTGGCTGGGCTTCAGACGCCTAGAATTGAGGGTTATGACGCCTGGGTTGCGGTGCTAAATAGCAGCTCCGTGTGGGGAGGGGGAGAAGGAGGGTCGCCCTCTGGTTTCCAGAGCAGGGTCGGGCCCTCAGGGGCCACGTCAAAGAAACCCCCCAGGTGGGTCTGAGGGCAGCTGAGCTGGAACTCTTGTGACATCTGGGTCCTGCAGGTAGGGCTGGGCTTAGACACCTGGTGAGGGGAGGAAAGGAACAGGGGTATGTGAGTGTGTGCACGTGCATGCGAGCGTGCATGGGGGGACCCCAGAGGACTGCAGTGGAGTGTGCCGGGGAAGCCCCATGTATCCCCTCCCTCTGGAGCCCCTGAATTGCCAGGCTCTAGGAGGCCCTAGGGAAGTGCCACCAGGCTCCCATCCCCAGGGGCCGGCTGGTGAGTAAACAGGAACCTGGATCGGCGAGGCAGCAGTTGCTGGCACAACCTGTTACCTCGCCCTGCCCTGGGCCGGCCCGACATTTGGGCCCTTGGAAACTGGAGGACGGAGCCAACACTCCAGAAGGGGAAGGCTCAGGGTAGGGTCCCAGAACTTGAGTTCTGAAGGGTGGGGACCAATATACCTGGTTCCTGAGAAACTAGGAGAACAAGGCCAGGATATCTGGCAGGGCATCTGAGTCCTGAGGAGCTGTGGACCTGGGCTTCTGGAAGAGGAGGGGGCTGGATTGCTGGGGACTAAGAGGTCAGGACATCTAAGTTCCCAAGGCCCTGGTTTTGGAACTGAGTCTTGAGGGTCAGGACATCTAAGTTCTCAAGGCCCTGGTTTTAGAAGGAGAAGGGTCTAGCTTGTCCCTGAGTCTTGAGTCCCTAAGAACCTGGGTTCTGGGAAGTTTCTCAGCTGGTGAGAGTCTGGAAAAAAGAAAGCAGGGACTGTCATCAGGATGGCCTGCAGAGTACAGGGACAGGTTTTCTGGGAGCAGAGAATGTCTGCCAGAGACAGAAGGCAGGATAGCCCATTTCCTACTTCTCCCTGCCTTAATTTACCCTGGGGACATTAACAGAGTTGTGTGGTCAAAACATAGATCATTAACCCTTTGTGGTCTTGGCTTCAGGACTGGGAGGGCCAGTGGGCAGGTGAAGAATTAAGGGTGGGCCAAGTCTTGGCCAGCTAGGAGTGAACTCCGGCTGCAGAGTACAGTGTCCTGCAGCTACCTGTCCTCACAGACCTACCTGTCCTCACAGATGCTGCAGGCACCATGAGCTCCCCAGAAGGGCCAAGCTTCCCGTCGGGGCTGCTCTCGGGGGGCGCCTCCCCCAGTGGTGATGAGGGTTTCTTCCCCTTCGTGCTGGAGCGGCGGGACTCATTTCTGGGAGGTGGCCCAGGGCCTGAGGAGCCTGAGGACCTGGCCCTGCAGCTGCAACAGAAGGAGAAGGACCTGCTGTTGGCCGCGGAGCTTGGCAAGATGCTTCTGGAGCGAAATGAGGAGCTGCAGAGGCAGCTGGAGATGCTGAGCACCCAGCACTCTGAGCGTGAGGAAGTGAGCTTGTGGCAGGGGTTGCAGGCAGGGGCAGGGGTGGGCAGGGGGAGGACAGGTAGGCAGGAGGAGGAAAACCAGGTAGGGGATGCTTCTGGAATGGTTCAGGGCTGGGCCCATTCTCCCTGGCAGTGTTGTCCAGTGGTTAAGAACACAGACTCTGAGGATAAATCAAAACCTGAGTTTAGACTCTGCCTGACTGTGTGACACTGGGTAAGCTGCTTGTGCTCTCTGAATCTTGGATCCGGCTCCTAAGCGGTATAGTGCAACTCCAACAGTTACTGAGCACCTCTTCCCCACCTGGCTCTGAGCTAAGCACTTTCCATGCATCATCTCAGTCAATTCTCACCCAACCCTGTGAGGTAGGAACAGTTCTTCCTCTACCCAGTTTCTGTTGTCAGCCTCACTGTAATCCTGAGGTCATATCTGGCCCCTAAATACTCTGGACTCCACTGACAATAGTGAATCCATGTCATCAGCCCCAACTGCTGCCCCAATCCCAACATGGGTAGCTTACTGCCCCACACCTCTCCACCAAACCATCTAATGGGTATCTCAACATAAGTGGCACTCAATTACGACCCATCACCCACTGTCCCCATCCCACCTTTCCATGGCGGCAGCAGATCCTGAGCATCTCTATGACCTCTTCTTTCACATGTGCAAGCCTTGTTGATTCTTCTAAACCAGATTCTGAGTCTACTCACTTCTTACCATCCCCGCAGCCTCCAAGCTGTCTCAGCCTCCATCACCTCTGCCCCAGACACTGCAGCCACCTCCTCACTGGTCCTTAGCTTTTACTCTTGCTCTCTGAAGCCCATTCTCTACGGGGCAGCCAGAGGGATCTTCAAAAATTGTAAATCAGATCATTTCAGTCCTTGCTCAGAACCTCCCAATGGCTCCTCATCACACTTAGAATGAAACTGAAACTCCTCATCAGGTCCTAAAAGTCTCCATGGCGGCCTCCCTGACCTCAGCTCAGCGTACCACGCCTCCTCCAGCAGGGCCTCTTTTCAGTTCCTTGAGTAACCCCAGCTTGTTCCCTCAGGGCCTTTGCACTTGCTGTTCCTTGTATGTAGCCCTCTTCCTTATTGCCCTGCAGGAGTCAGTTCAGACATCACTTTTCTTGAAGGAGCCCCCACTCCACCCTGCTCCTCTTCATCACTTCCCAGGATTTCCTTATAGCCCTTACTGTCCCTCCGAAACGACCTAGTTCAAGCATGTATCCATTTGCCTCAAACTCTTTGGTAGCTAAGCTGTTTGAGGCAGAGAACTTGGTGGTCTTGCTTACTGCTGACAGTCAGACCCCAGAACAGAAGGAACTCAGGAAATATTGCATGATTGGATGGATGAATGGCTGGATGGATGGCTGGCTGGATGGATGGATGGATGAAACATAGATATATTAAAGAACTTGCCTGAACACAAAGCAGCAACAGGGCTGGGCACCAGCCAGGACAATTGTAACCCAATCCTGTGGACTTATTCTCAGAGCTGTGTCCACCCCACCCCACCCTGCCCCACCCCCCACAAATTTGATTAAGAGCTTGGCTGCCTGGGTGGGATCTCTGCTCCACTAACTCACTGTTTCCTTGGGCAAGGCATTTCACCTCTCTGAGCCCCAGTTTCCTCTGTAAAATGAAGATGTTAATGATTCTAATGCTAGTGAATTAAATGAAATAGTACAGGTAAAGCACTAGCACAGGACCTGGCAGTACTGCTATTAACTGTAGCAGCTATGTTGAGCATCGCCTTCCAGCTTTGAGAGTCTAAAGAGAGTTGGGGCCAGAGGCTGGCCCTCCGACTTGCCTGCCTCCCTAAGCTGGGCATCTGGGTTTGTCAGGTGCCTCCCCCTGCTAGTTGGACAGGTTTTAGGGAGGGCAGGCAGAGCCATGGGGCCTGGGTGGGGCTGGCCAGGGTTAATTAGAGGGAGCTGGCCAGGAGGAGCTAGGGGAGAGGGGCTGAGCAGAGGCTGGGCAGAAGCTAAATCTCTAGAGCCCCTGGGACACAGGTGTGTGAGGCCATGGGTAGGGGCTTAAATTCTGCCAGACTCAGGCGCCAAAAACGGCGCCTGCGACCTCGGGTCCAGAAGCCCAGGCAGCAGCCAGAGGTGAGTGGGCATCAGCAAGCCCCACCCCACAGCCTAGGGTCAGCCCCTCCTTTCTGGCCTGGAAATTTCTCTCTACTGCTCCCCCCTCCTTCTCTCTGAGTCTTTGCATTTCACTCTCTCTGTCTGCTTCTTCCCTTACTGTCTCTTGCTTTCATGCCTGTCTCAGAACCCCTCAGACTCTCTTTGGGTTTCTGTCTCTCCATCTTAGTCCCTCAGCATCTATTCCAGTCTCATCTTTCCCTCTCTGTTTCTGACCCTGTATCCCTACAGCAGCTACAGCAGGAGAACCATGAGCTCCGCCGGGGCCTGGCAGCACGGGGAGCCGAATGGGAGGCCAGGGCTGTGGAGCTGGAAGGGGACGTGGAGGCCCTGAGGGCCCAGCTAGGAGAGCAGCGCTCAGAGCAGCAGGACAGTGGGCGCGAGCGGGCACGAGCCCTCAGTGAACTCAGCGAGCAGAACCTTCGGCTCAGCCAGCAACTGGCCCAGGTAGGACAGCCCTGAGCTCAGGTCAGGGTTGGGGGCAGACTCCAGGGTCCAGATGTGGGGGTGCCCAGGGTTTGGTGCTAAAGCTTGGGCCAGCTGACATCTCCATTTCTTCCCCTCTCCCTAGGCCTCCCAGACTGAGCAGGGACTTCAGAAGGAACTGGATGCCCTTCGGGGGCAGTGCCAGACTCAGGCCCTGGCTGGAGCAGAGCTGAGAACACGGCTGGAGAGTCTGCAGGGTGAAGTGAGTGCCAGCTAGGGCTGGGGGCCTGTTGCGCCAGGAAGGCTGCAGGCTATCTAGAACTGGTCTAGCACCTCCCCTCTAACTCTGAGGCCTTTTGCCAGAACCAGATGCTGCAGAGCCGACGGCAGGACCTGGAAGCCCAGATCCGAGGCCTGCGTGAGGAAGTGGAGAAGGGTCAGGGCAGGCTACAGGCAACCCACGAGGAGCTGTTGCTACTGCGGCGTGAGAGGAGGGAACACAGCCTGGAGGTGACCCGGGGGTTGCGGTGTGCGGGTACATCCAGCTGGGACCTTAGCCACTGCCTCAGGTCTTCCTGGGAGATGAGGTCAGAGCTGGGTCACTATAAGCCCCACCAGCTGGGCCATGAGAGCATAGGCATTAACCCAAGGGCAGGTGGGAGCCATGGAAGGCTATTAAGCAGGGGTGGTATACTCTTAGAATGCAACAGAGCCAGGCAGCTAGGCGGTCAAAGAGGGGGCTGAGGGTAGAGCTCAAGCCAGAAATGATGAGGACCTGGACCAGGTCTGGGGCAGCGGAGATGGAAAAAAGGGTATGAAGAGGCAGAATGGCCTGATATTTGGGATCTCAGGAGTTTGCGCTTCGGGGTTAAATTTTCTGGGTTCCTATCCCAGTATCCCTTCTTATATTGTGAGACCCCAGACTCAGTTTTCCCATCTGTGAGATGGGATGGTAATGAGACCTCTGGTGAGCGTGTGAGGCACTGAGCACAGCGCGGGCTTAGAAGGCTCAATCAATGCTAGATGTTAGCAATTAGTGAAAAAGGCTGACAGGTTGGGAATGGGGCGGGGCTTTCTTCGAGATTCCCAGGTGGGGTGAGACTGAAGGAAAGGTGATGGGAGTCTTTAAAGCCGGGTGCCCGCGCGCGCCCTGCTTTATGAGCAAGGAAATTGGTACTGGCCAAGAACTGCGCGTCCCAAGGCCGCCCAGCGATACAGAAGGGAGAACAGGTTCTGGCTGCTGGGGTGCGCCGATGCCCAGAACCGCCTGGCTCTCCACGGCGCGCCGGCGCCCCCTGGAGGCGGGCCGCGGAATGCCTGCAGCCGGAGTACCTGGCTGACCGCTCAAGCTTATGTGTCTACCTACACTTGTCTTTCTGACCATGGGTGCACAGCTGGAACGTGCGCGCTCCGAGGCCGGGGAGGCGCTGAGCACGCTGCGGAGGTTGCAGAGGCGCGTCTCGGAGCTGGAAGAGAATTCGCGCCTCCAGGACGCTGACATGTCGGGAACCTCACTGCAGTCAGAACTTGCCGATAGCTTTGACGGTGATCAGCACCAAAACGCAGATGGACGCAGAAATTCCGTGGTGAGCTCACGGCCCACCAGTCCCAACGTGAGCTATCCAGGAGGGCTGCAGACTACACCCTTCTTTCTGAGGAAGTTCAACACCTCGCTAACCAATTCCTTTGGTGAACAGACCGCTATGTCCCCGGAGACCCAAGAGATGTCCAATCACCAGCCTTTGCCCCAGGAGGAGAGCTTGGAGCCTCCCAAGAAGCGAGCATCCCTGAGCCCAGGGGAAATACTGGAGGAGAAGGAGGCGGAAATGGCCCAGCTGCAGGATGAGGTGTGTGTATGTGGGGGGCAGGGGGGGATTGCGCTGGGTACAGAGCCCTAATTTCTTTATTCCATCTACAATTCTGAGCCTTTGTCCACTAATCTCCCTCTACCTGGATCACCTTTCACCCCAACAAACTTAGTCATGCTTCAAGAGCCACCTTCCTCAGGAAGGCTTCCTGGACTGCATCCCCCCCTTAGTCCCACCTCCTAATGCTTCTCCATACAAACTTATACCACCCAATTAGCCCCTCACCAACATGGGGGCTCATACAATTCATCTCTAGCACAAGGCCACAGCTGCCTGGGATGTTTGTGGAGTGGGCAAGGGAGGGCTGGAGCCCGGGCTGCTGGGAAGAGCAAGAGCTTGGAGACCCAGAAGCCTACCTGCATCTCTGCCACCTCTCTTACCTGCAGGTCGAGCTGCAGCGGGCAGAGCTACAGTCCCTGCGGGAGGAGATGCAAAGGCAGAAGGAGCTGCGAGAGCAGGAGGACCTCGAGGAGGCCCTAAGCAGCGCCCTCTCTGATAGGGAGGAGGCAGTGAATAAGTGAGTGAGCCTGCCTCTGCCACCATTTACTACCTCCCCAGTGGGGCTGCGGGCCCCCAGAGAACTCTGGTCTTTCTAGGCCTCACTCATGATTTGGATTATAATTATTCCTACTCCAACCCAAGGGCTTTCTAACCTCCTTGGTTTCGGTGTTACTAGTCCCACTCAAGCTGGGGTCCAGGAGCCCCCGAACCCCCTGCTCGCTGAGGCCCCAATGCCCTCCTACCCTCTCTCTGCCCCTTTCGCTTTCAGGGCCCTGGAACTGTCCCTGGAGCTCAGCCGCGTCTCTCTGGAGCGGGACTCTCTTTCCCGGGAGCTGCTTCGCACCATCCGCCAGAAGGTGGCGCTGACACAAGAGCTGGAGGCCTGGCAGGTGAGGGGTAGGGGCCGGAGGGGCGGGGTCTACAGGAGGCGGGGCTGGTGTGCTGACCCGCCCTTCCCGCCCGGTTGACCTGCCTGCAGGACGACATGCAAGTGGTGATTGGGCAGCAGCTGCGCTCCCAACGCCAGAAAGAGCTGAGCGCAGCAGGATCAGCTCCGCGGCGCCCTGCTCCCCGCTTCTCGCTGCGCCGGGGTCCTGGGCCCGCCGGCGGCTTCTTCAGCAATCTCTTCCGAAGGACCTGAGAGCCTGGCCAAGGGGCCTGTCCTTGACCTCTCGGGCTCACTTTCCTCTTCTGGCCAATGGAGCAACAGGGCCCCCATTGTCTTCCAAGGGAGGTTGGGCAGGGGCCAGCTTTGGGGACTAGGGGCCCCAGGTGGGTGGCGGGGCAAGGTGAGGCAGAACAATCTATTTTTTGAATCTATATAGGTCTTATCCTTTCTAGGCCCCCTGGCCCTGACATGCCCCAGAGTGTGTGAGTATTTATTAAGAGTAATACATACATAAATCATTATACCGACTTGGTCTCCATTCTTAGGAAGAAAGTGCATGGAAAGAAAGCTTGAAATTTTATTCGTAAAAAGAAACAAAACAGTCCAGACCCTGGGATGGGGAGGTGGGGTGTTGCTGGAGGTCAGAAGGAAAGGGAGAAGGCTCGGTAGCCAAGATTGGTGAAGACATCCACCCGGCAGCTGTTGCCTGCAGCTGTCAACACCTGGAGGCAAGAGGAGGCTGACTGACCTACCCACACACCCTAGCCTCTCAGTATCCCCACAGCTCCTTGCAGGACCCACCTTGCACTCTGGTGCTGCTGGCTGCTGGTTGAGGCTGAGGCTGAGCAGTCCTGGGGAGGAGCCAGGTACCTGGGCCTTAAGCTCTCCACTCAGCTGCCACTGGTTGACACAAGGGCCCTGGCCGGCTGACAGAATCTAGAGAGCAGGGAGGAAACATGGGGATTAGGGTTGGAGAGAGGAGATGGGAAAGGGTGGCAAAATCAAGACAGAGAGCCTCACCAGGTCCTGGTAGAAGGTGACATGCTTCTGTGGTGCCCGCATGGGGAAGATGGTGGTGGGTGTGGAGGATCGGAGGTGCCAGAGGGTGAGTGCTGGGCCCCCTCCACAGACCTGGGCAGAAAGGTGGGAGTCCCAGCCACCATGAGCTACAGGCTCTCAGCTGGTAGGGCCCAGAGCTGCCACCCCATCCTGTACTTTGCCTGGCTCACCATCCAGTCTGAGTCAGTTGCCAAGCATCCAATCCAGCGCCCATTTTGGGGCCTTGAGCACTCCTGGGAAACATGAGAGGAAGAAAGGAGGTGAAGTTGCGCGTGATGTCCAGGGAGTAGGGAGGACAGGGTGTGGGTGAGCCCTTACCTCGTGCTTGTAGACCTCGATCGTCTGGACTTCCTTGGCTGTGCGAAGGTCTGTGGAGAAAGAACCATAAGAGGCACCCTATCTGCCCCTGCTTCC
>NW_006436812.1:4680806-4692430 GCF_000325575.1 Pteropus alecto
CCCTCCAACCGGATATTCCCTTACCCCAAAGCCGCACGGCCCCATCCTCGCCACCCGACAACACTTCAGGGCTCCGCTCCCGCAGTGCCAGGCAGTGAATATAGTCCGTGTGGCCCCGGAGAGCCCGCTATAGGGAGAGAGGCAGTGTCAGGATGAGATCCAGAAAGAATGCCTCTCCCCACTCCTCCCTGACTACCCCAGCTCCATGACACTCTCACTGTGAAGGTCCCTGTCTCAAGGTCCATCGTATGCAACTGGCAGTCTCCCCCTGCCAGGATGAGGGAATTCTCCTGAAGAGGAAGGGAGGGTGGGATCAGCAGTCAATGTCAAATCAGGACAGTGATGGAGAAGGATCGAAGTATAGGCCAAGAACAAGGCAGAGTAAAGCCTTAGTTATAGAGGGCTCAGACCTTGGGAATAAGAAGCAAAGCATTGATCTCAGGCACTTCCAGGCTGGTCCTAGGGGAAGGATAGGGGAGGGAAAGTGGGGGTCAGCTCTGGTGAGGCAGCAGCTGCACCCCCATGTGCTCTCTGTTCACATGGCCCTGGCTCACCTGTATGGGGGCTGATGTCGCCATAGCTCCTTACAGCCCTTTGTGGAGGAAAACAATGGGTGACCTCAAAGGCTCTCTCAGGGGCTGGATGCCCCAGCGCCCCTTCCCCAGCTCCATACTTCTTACCTTCTTGAGAATCTCTGCCCAAAGCCAGGCCTTCACCTCTCCGTCACCAGCACTGAACAGATGTCGATCAGTGGAGACCATGCTATAGACAGGCCCATCATGGGCTAAACGGAAATGCAGAACCTGAGTGACTCTGTCCTGCTTCCCTCCTCTACCCTGGGGTCCCTGTAAGCCAGACTCAATGGCTACACTCACCTTGGAAGGTCACTACGGGCTTCTTACTTTCCTCTTTGGCCTCGGAACTCAAAGCAGCAGACAAGCTGAAGGGAGAGGGGGGCGGGGTCTGAGTCAGAAGTAGGGGGCATCAGTCCCGGGAGGGCCTAGTGCCAGAGTTAATGGGTGGTATGGAGCAGGGGCGAGAGTACCTGAAGATGGCTATCTGCCCATAATTGTTGCCAGCTGCAAGGAACTTCCCGCAGGGTGAGACACTCTGGGAGAAAACAGTCATGTGCAGCCGCTGCAGGGCCTGAAACACTTCCATCTGTGGGGAGAGGCTGGATGAAGGCTGTCTGAGACCTTCCATCCACAAACTCCTTCCTGGTTCCCCTGCCACCAGTTGGGCCACTGCCCAAACTTCTCAGCTTTTTGAGGCGCACTAAGCAGGCACCTGCCCATACAATTCCAGTAGTGGTTCCAAGAAGAGGGTGAGGAAGGGGAAAGTTGAGTTGTTAATGCCTAGTAGGACCTTGAGCAAGCCCCAGCCTCTCCTCCAAGTTTCTTCAAATGTCAAATGGAGCTCACAAGAGATTCTGTCACGATTGGATGAGTTACTGTATATAAAGAGTTTTGCACAGGGCTGCCTCATAGAAAGCGCATAAACAGTGGCTCTATTACCCCAATACAGAAAAACGTCCTGCCTTCTAAATCCTACTGACTTTCACATTAGGTCCCTGAGGTATTTCTGGGTTACTCTTCCGTCCCCGGGGTCAGAAGCCGAGTCGCACTGACCAGACCACACAAAACAGGGCTCAGGATACGATTCATCCCCTCCCTACGAGCCAGGCATGGACTACAAAGCCCATAAGGCACCGCACACCACGCACGCCTCACCTGACCCAGAGGCACCGCCTGCGGCACAGCTCGCTCCATCGCGAGAACTACACGTCCCAGAGTGCTCCGCGCGCAACGCAGCCTCACGCGTCCCGACGTGTCACTGAGCGGCACACCACCACCGAACCTCACCACCCCAATACCGCCGGTCGCATCGGCGCGCAGGCGGCCGCTGCGTACCACCGGAAGCCCAGGAGCCGAGGTGACCACTGCGGAGATCCTCGACACTTAAGTGGCGCCCACCACAATCCCGCTACACTGGGTCCCCTCCCCCACGGAGCACACCCGCCTTCCAGCCGCGCGCCAACTGTCTTCCAAGCCTGCGCGGAATCTTGCCGTTACGCGCGCCTAAAGCCACGCCTCTCACGTTGGGCCACGCCCTCGAAGGCTCCGCCCCTGTCGCCCGGTTCCCGCCCCTCTACCCACAGAACTCCGAACCCCAATGATCCTTCAGCAATCTCCGGAACGAGGACCCCCGGGTCAGGCCTTGCGCGACCTACGGGCCGCCTCGGGGGCACCTCGAGGCCTGGACGCGAGGTGTGTGTGGGGGGGGGCCCTGGGTGGACCTGGCCCAGGGGCGCAGGAACTTTATCTGGGAGCTCAGGGTTGATGTGCAGGATGACACTCGGTGTGGCGAATCAGCAGGGCCTGGGTATAAGTGCAGATGGGTTTGGAGACTTCTGAGGCAGGCTGCTGGATGGCCCAGGAGAGTAGGGGTGACTTAGGCATCAGCTGAAAGGGATGAGCTGAACGTTCCTGGTTTACCCTGCAGGCTCAGGCGAGCAGATCTTGGATATGGGGCCAAGAGGGTGGAGTGCACCTGGCTCTTTTTTCTTCCCAGCTCCCCTCCCCGAGGAGCTGTGCCCATGAGCACCAAGCGGCGCCTGGAGGAGGAGCAGTGAGTTTGAGGGCAGGGAGGGACTCCCAACGAGACCTCTTGTCACCTCAGGTCCCCATCAGCCTGCTTCCTCTGAATATCCCAGCCTGCCAGCCTCTCGGTCTCTCCCCAGGGAGCCTCTGCGCAAGCAATTCCTGTCTGAGGAGAACATGGCCACCCACTTCTCTCGACTCAGCCTGCACAATGACCACCCTTACTGCAGCCCCCCCATGGCTTTCCCCCCAACTCTGTCCCCACTCAGGTAGGCACCATCCACACTATCCACCAGCTGGGTCTTCTGGAGGATCACACCCGGTCCTGGGAGCCAAACTCTAAGCCCTGCCTCATCTGCTATTTTTAGCTTTTAGTCAACCTGTCATTCCTCATCTTGGCTCCTTAGATGGTGCCGGTAGCCAGGGAGCCCCTGGGGACCTGAACCTGGTTTGGGGGTGGCTCTGCCCCGCCAGCCTCAGCCGTCTGCCCTGTCATTTCCTCTTCCAGGAGCCCTTGTTCTGAGCTGCTTCTCTGGCGATACCCTGGAAACCTGATCCCTGAGACCCTTCGGCTTCTGAGGCTGGGGGACACCCCTGCCCCCCATTATCCTGCAACTGCAGCTGGGGACATAATGGAGTTCTGAGTGCTGGCAGTCAGTGCCTCTCCCCAACAACGGAGACCAACACCCCCACAAAGCAACCGGCTGCCCTGCTTTTTCTCCAGACCAGGCCTCTGGGCACCAGGACATGAGCCTCAATGAATCCTGAGGTTGGGAGGGGCAGGAAAGACAGCAGCAGGGAAAGGGAGGCATCCCCTCCACACACCAGAACTGAATAAAGATTACTAAGCTGATGAAGGCTTTAGTCTGGAACCTGGGGCCTTTGGAAAGAGGGAGGGCAGGGCTCGGGCACTCGATACTAGGGTTTCTCCTCAAGATCTTCCCTGGAAAACGGTCAGGGCCAGGCCAGGTCCTGGCAGGCTGGGCTCAGGCATTGAGAATGTGTGAGTCAGAGCCTCACCCCCGCCCCCGCGGCTGTCTGACTCACTCCTCTTTCCATCTCGGGGAAGTCAGGCTGGGGATCATGCCACTCTCCGAACCTCTTAAAGTTAAAGATTCTTTTATTAATAAATTCTCCCACCCCTCCAAACTTTCTCCCCAAAATAAATATCTCCCCCCCTTTGAGGGTTGGGGGGGCAGTGTCTTAGAGCCAGCCCCCCTAGAGGGCCAGCCCCCTAGTGTTAGGAACAGGTCCCTAATCCCCCCGGCTAACACCCCAATGCTGGAATTTCAGCACATCTTTGTGGGTGGGGCTTGGTGTTGTGTCTGTCCCTCAGGTCAGCCTGGCCCCCAGGCCATGGGGTGCAGGACCCTTGTGCAAATGTTGCGGTTCTTTAGTGTCGACTGTTAGGTGTGAGCCAGTCCGGGTCTCTTTTTCTGTCCTGGATCCAGAGACAGGGCAGTCAGATACCTTGGAAGTCTCTTCTGAAGCCTGGGTCCAGGCCTCAGAGAAGTGATTCACCTGTCATCCCCCATCCCTGCACACCCCTGTGGCTGGAGCAGCCTGGCTCTGGCTGAGCCTCAGAGGCAGGGGCTGGCTCCAGAATGAATGAATGAATGAATAAGTGGGTGTGGCCTCCTGCTGGCAGGGTATCCTCATTGTCACTGGATCAGTGCTACTCCAGGACAGCCTTCCCCGCCGGTCTCCTCTATGGGGGCTGCAAGATAAGAAGAGGGGTCATCAAGAGCGGGAGAGGGTGGGGAAGAGATGTTGAGGAGTGATGGACGGGTGGGCGGGCAGGCAGGCCAGGGCACACTTACTGGTAAACTTCTCTCTCCTGCGGCACCGTCTCCAGACCAGGAAGCCGGAAAGCAGCCCCAGCACGAGGGCCAGGCTCAGGGTTCCCCCCAAGATGGGCCACAACAGCTGGAAGGAGGCTGGAGGGGCCGCAGTGCCTGGGAGTGAAACTCAGTAGTCAGACCTCCCCTCTCCGGACCTGCCCCACCCACTAGATCTGAGCCTCAAGTCTCTCCTTCAGATGGCCCCTACCAGGATTAGAGGCCCTTTCCTACTCCCCACCCACCACATTAATTCCCAGGTCTGAAGTCCTCCAGCAACTCTCTTCCCCGAGTCAGGGTCTGCTCATCTCTGGCCCTGCCCGCTACTCACAGCCCAGGCAGAAGTCGCTGTGCGGTCTTGCCGGGCACGACGCACAGTCCATGCACTTGTCGAGGTCTGCGCTCCAGGAGCTGCCGCGAGAGCAGGGGGTGGTGCCTGGGGAGGGGGCTGTGGGTCAGAGGCTGGGGGCGGGGCGCAGCTATTCTGGGGGTTGAGGTCAGGGTCCGCCGGCTCGAATAACGTGAGTCACCGGCGCCCTCCTCCCGCATTCCTCACAGGTGACCGCACGGCCCGACCGGGACACTGCAGCGCGGGGAGGAGGGGGGCGTAAAGCGGGAGGGGGGGATCAGGTCCCCACAACCCTCCCCCCCGCCGTCGGCGGGTGACTCATTCCTGGGCACCAGGCCCGACCCCGGTCCCTCCCCCCACATAGCTGGGCACTGAAGTCACCGGATGGAAGGGGGCACCCCACATGGTATCGGGGCACAGACCCCCGTGCCTCTCTACAGCCCCCCGCTACGACTCTTCGGCCACTGGGGCTGGGCAGACCTGGTGTTGACCAGGCTTGGGCTATGCCCCTTCACTGAATGAGACAACCCGCCCTCAAAATTTTTCCACTTCCGAGTCCAGACTTTAAGGACAGCAGCCCCCGAGTTGGACAGGCAGACAACTGAGGCCCGTACTGAGGATGACACTCTGAGCGAGATGGGACCTCCCCTGGCTAGGGAGTGTGGTGTCTGGAGACTTGATCCAGGATCCCATGTCCCCTCAGTTCTACCCTCTCTTCTAGACACCAAAACCTGGTCCCCGATCCCCGGCTGGGGAGTCCCTGGCCCTCACGCCCAACCCCTTATCCGCGCCCAGCGTACCTGGCACCCGCTCCCCGGCTGCGGCGCACAGCAGCGCCAGCCCGAGCCCCAGCACGAGGAGTCGCAGCAAAGGGCACAGCGGGCCGGGAGCCATTGTGAGCGTCCCACGGCCGCTGCTGTCTACGACCGCCGCCCGCGGCCCGCCGCCGGGACAGACAGCATCAGCTCCGCCCCCGCCCCCGCCTTCCGGGGCAGACCCCTTGCCTCCGCCAGCCCATCGGCCCGCCCCTGGATGCCCCGCCCCTCCCGGCCCGCTAAATTCAGTCATTCGCTTTGCAAACATCCCTGAGAGCTAGGGGCCGGGACCGTAGGGACGAAGACCTGACTGCCCTCTCGGTGCTCAGGTCCCGGAGGTTTGGGATGAAGGGGGATCAGATATGAAATCACACATTGCAGAGCTAACTGCAGCTTTCGTAAGGGCCCCGGGGGTATAACAAAAGCATAACCAAAAAAATGATAATGCTTCATTTCTACCTTAGGACATGATTACCTACTAAAATGTAGGTTCGTTGTCTCCATTTTGCAGAGTATGAAACCGAGGCTCAGGAAGCTTAGGTGAGTTCCTGAGGTCACAGCGTTAGTAAGTGGCAGAGCCGGGAGCTGAGACCCAAGCTCCGTTTGGCTCCATGCCCTGCGCCCTGACCCACTGAGGGCCGCGACCTGAGCCGCTAATGTCCCCACAACCGAGCCAGGTGTAGGCGCAGCAGCCCCAGTCTCGAGCGCCCCCGATTGACGAAGCTGGGATTCGCGAGCCCGCGGCGATCTGGACTGGGGTCTCTGCCCCTCCCCGGGGCGGTGGTCCAGTGACGTCACCGCCTCTTTAAGACCCCGCCTCCGCCCCATCCCTGCATTCGTCTCGCTCTTACGAATCTCTGCGGACTCTCCTTCTCAGGTGAGCCAGTGGGCAATGTACATGTTGTAAGAGAGAAAGTGGATGCCTCGACGAGCGGGGTGCAGGGGGTGTGGCCCGTTGGAGAACTTGGAGTGATCTCCTGGAGGCGGCCACCGTAGTCGACGAGTCTCCCAGCTCGGAAGCCGCCGAGCAGATCGAGTCCTTCTGCAGCTCATGAAGGGTTAAACGCTCCTTCTCCCCTCCCGTGGGACAAAGGCACCGAAACCGGGTGCCCCTCCCCCACCTGCGCTGCTCTCTGGGGCGGGCTCCCCTCCCCCTCACCTGCAGGAGCGGACCCTGAGTCGGCGCCGCCATTAAACTATCCTGGGCGCGCGGCTCCCAGGCTAGGGGTGGTGAGAACATCCACTTTCAGGCCGGGCTCCTAAGGAAAGTAGGGATTGAGAGCGGGCAGGGGCGCACTCGGACTGAGGCCGAGCTCATAGGGTATGAAAAGGAAATGGGTCGAAGGCAGAGGAGGGGCGCAGGGTGCCGAGGCCCGCGTGGCCCCGGCCCTAACAAGGCCAGACGCCTGGAGGCTAGGCAGAGGACTGGGACCAGCAAGGTCTGGCCCGCCCTGTCCGATATTCCCCCGACCTCTTCAGCTCCGGCCAGATAAGGTTCGGATGCAAATGAGGAGTGGAGAGTGCCACCTGGCCACACTGCTGGGCTGGTGCTAGGTTCAGGTCCAAGCCGAGCGCTTTAGGCAATGGAGAGCCACAACAGGACCCTGAACAGAACTGATCCCGGTGGAGACCTCCAACACTAAGTGGGTGTGAGGGGAGACAATGGGGTCACTGAACCAAAGGACCTAGTTCACTGGATAGACCCCAAAAGTTTTAGCTCCTTTTAGGGAAGTCGTAGCCTGAGAGCATATTGGGCAAGAATATACAAGAAAAATGTCCCTAGCCTTTGGGAGTATGTTCTGTGGCCTAGGGGAGGGCAGAAGAGCAGGACCCAGGGAGGCAGCCCTGGCCTTTGGGAAGGAAGTACTTTTGGATGGGAGGGGTTTTTTCTCATCTCCGGCTCCTGGAGGTATTGGCTGGGCTGGGGCAGGCCAGGTGGAGGCTGGTGGGCCATCCAGATACAAGATCTTTAAGATCAAACTGGTAACCACCTACCTGGGATACAAACCATCTTGGTGTGAGGGGCTTGGACACTCCTGTTGGATTGTGGGAGGAAACTTGGATCTCTAATCTTGGTCTTGAAACTGACAAGTTTTGAGCCTGTTACTCATGGCTAGAGCCAACCTCTCATCTGTGTGCCCTGTGGAAAACATCTGTAAACTGCTCTGTCTCTTCATCCCCTTTTTGGGGCTTTGCTGTTTGATAAAATGTACCCAAAGTGGCTGAAGCTAGGGACTAGCATTTGCATAGGCTTTATATTTTACTTCACTTACACTCGAAACAGCCAGGACCAGATGGCTTACTTATTCCTTATTGTAAGCCAGTGCTTGTCACATAATGAGGGAAAAATAAATAAATGCTAAAGCATTAAATGCTCATTTTGCCCATGAGAAATTAAGGTTCAAGGAGCATACTCTGCCTATGTTACAGGACATGGTGTCCCAACTTCCATAGTTTATACTCTTGGTGTCCTGCGTTCTTTGTGGCTGTGGCACATGGCATGGGGATTAAGTAGCACTCATTGGGAACAAGGGGTCTGGGCCAGCAGGTCTTAACATTACTTATGTCTCCCAGTGCAGCTCCTCTCAGCTTCAATCTCACCATGGCCTCTGCTGGTCTGCAAATACTGGGGATCATCCTGACGCTCCTTGGCTGGGTGAATGCCTTGGTGTCCTGCGCCCTGCCCTTGTGGAAGGTGACCGCCTTCATCGGTAACAGCATCGTGGTGGCCCAGGTGGTGTGGGAGGGGCTGTGGATGTCCTGTGTGGTGCAGAGCACGGGCCAGATGCAATGCAAGGTGTACGACTCAATGCTGGCACTGCCCCAGGACCTGCAGGCCGCCCGTGCCCTCTGTGTCATCACCCTCCTCATCACCTTGGTGGGCCTGCTGATCTACCTAGGTGGGGCCAAGTGCACCACTTGTGTGGAAGACAAGGACTCCAAGGCCCGTTTGGTGCTCACTTCCGGGATCATCTTTGTCATCGCAGGGGTCTTGACCCTGATCCCCATCTGCTGGACCGCCCATGCCATCATCCAGGAC
The DNA here is from genome assembly GCF_000325575.1 of Pteropus alecto. NCBI lineage: Eukaryota > Metazoa > Chordata > Mammalia > Chiroptera > Pteropodidae > Pteropus > Pteropus alecto. The sequence continues at coordinate 4,689,449 of NW_006436812.1, forward strand.
TTCTACAACCCTCTGGTGGCAGAGGCCCAAAAGCGGGAGCTGGGGGCCTCCCTCTATCTAGGCTGGGCGGCCTCTGGCCTTTTGTTGCTGGGTGGGGGGCTGCTGTGCTGCACCTGCCCCTCTGGGGGGTCCCAGGGCTCCAACCATTACCTGGCTCGATACTCGGCATCGGCCCCACGTGCCAACTCTCAGGGTCCCTCTGAGTACCCCACAAAGAATTATGTCTGATGTAGGGTAGGAGAGTGGGTCTCCCTTGATAGTGGAGCCTACCCCCTGAGCTGGAATCATCAAGATGCATGACAGCTTCAGGGTTGCTTTTATCTTGGTTTTGCTTTTTATTTGGGAGGGGTGGGATTTTTTTTTTTAATCCATTTGATAACCACCAAACCAAAAAGAAACTCGATCTTCCACTTGGGCTCTGCTGCTGGCATTTCTCACCTTTGGGTGATGAAACCAAGGATGCGACACTTCAGTTTCTGGATTTCTCCACCCTGGACATTCCCATCTTGGAGGCCAGCTTGGAGCTGTGGCCCTAGGGTGAAGGCTGCTTGCTGGCCAGGTGTTTTGTAACAAGATGCTTTCACAGTCTGTCTCCAAAGAGTTTTTGCTGCTGTTGGGGCAGTTCCTCCCTGGTCTTGAAGAGACAAGCCCCGCCTTGCTGGTCAGGCCTCTGGAGCTCCAGGGGCTTTTGTGCCTCAAATAACCTCTCCAAGAGCAGGTGATTAAGTTACCAAAGAACCTTCTACCTCCAAAGCTTCTGTCTCTTCCGACCTGAGCCATGTCCCAGCCATACTCCAAACCCCTGAACCTCTCACCTCCAGCCCCTGCACGCTTCTGTCATGCCCCGCCCACACGCACCAGTTTTTACTAAATAAAGTGTGTTTTGTTACTTGCCATTGGTGTTCCTGGAGGGCTGCTGAGTTCTAGCCTACTGTGAGGAGGTGAACGCCAACAACTAGCCTCCTTTATTCCCCCCTGCCTTGCAGGACTTGGAGCAGGCCTTGGCCTGGCAACACTTGGGAGGCCACCTGGCCTTCCCTGCCCAATAACAGATCAAGGCAGCCAGAGGTACAAATACTCTATTTATTCTGGGGACTTGGATGGGAGCAGGAAGGACTGTGCTGGGCCTCCTGGCCTCGAGGAGATGCTTCACCCAGAGGACCTGGCCTGGACCTCTGGATGTAGTGGTGGCCAGGCGGGAGGAAACTACAAGGCAGGCAGAGCATGATCCTCTTGTTTTGAGCCAAGGAGCTACTGCCCTTTGGGTGAGGCCCAGGTTCCAGGGACAGGGGAGGGCTCAGGGAGGAAGAACAAGAGGGCCGGCCTAAGTCTTGGACAGCAGAAGAAACAACTGGGCAAGAGAGGCAGGGGCAGGCCAGGAAGTGAGAACCTATTGAGGAGGGTCTGGTCTCAGCTAGGCCATCTGAGACTACCCCAGCAGCCATGCTTGGCTGGAACCAAGTGAGTTTCACTTGTGGGAGGGGTTGACAGAAGGTAGGGCCTAGAGAGGACATCAAGCACAAGGGGAGATTTCATACGTAGTCCCTCTTGTCCATCCCAGATGTGCCAGAACGGGAAGGGATGGAATAGCCCAGCCTGGGTCCACGGGGCCGTTCGATCTGGGGTGGAGGACAAGTGCAGCAGAGGAGACCCCCGCCCAGCATAAGCAGGGCAGCTGCTGCCCAGCCCAGGTAGAGAGAGGCCCCCAACTCTCGCTTGAGGGCCTCGGCCACCAGGGGGTTGTAGAAGTCCTGGATGATGGCGTGGGCTGTCCAGCAGACAGGGATGAGAACCAGGATGCCTGAGAGGAGGAGGATGACCCCCGCTGTGAGCACAATGCGAGCTTTGGCACCTTCGTCCTCCACGCAGGTTGTGCACTGGGCACCAGTGATGGCCACCAGAAGACCAAGCAGGGCCAGCAGTAGAGCGATGACGCAGAGGGCACGGGCAGCCTGCAGGTCTTGGGGTAGTGCTAGCAGTGAGTCATACACCTTGCACTGCATCTGGCCTGTGCTCTGCACCACACAGGACATCCACAGCCCCTCCCACACCACCTGGGCCACCACGATGCTGTTGCCGATGAAGGCGGTCACCTTCCACAAGGGCAGAGCGCAGGACACCAGGGTCCCCAGCCAGCCCAGCACAGCCAAGGTCATGCCCAGGAGTTCTAGGCCAGTTGAAGCCATCTGCTCCCTCAGGTCTTCTCAATCCTTGGCGGCCTGGTTAATGGAGGAGTCGGTCAGACGCTGCCAGGTAAGGGTTGTGGTGCCCACCAGTAAGCGGTAGTCAGTGTCCTCAGACCAGGACAGTCCTCACATCTGTGGGCCTCTTGCAGGGCATCTCCTCTCTCGGTGCCCCTCACAGGTGTCTCTGGCCCCTGACAAACACAAATCAATTTTACAGTCCTCCTCAGCTGAGAGGCTGATGTCCCCTTAAGGGGCCCGTCACCCAGCAGTTGCCCAGGGGCTGCTGCTCCTGAAACCCCGCAGTCACATCCTGGCCACTGTCTGACCAGCTGCACAGAACAACCCCCCTTCAACGACCCACCTTCAGGCTGGAGAGAGCCTCGTCCTCTGGCAGGCGCAGGTTTACAGGTTTACGCTGAGCAGTGCACCCTTGCTGGGTGCCGCCTGGGGACTGCTGGCTCCTAGCTGCAGGTGGGGGTGTTTTAAGGCCGAGGCAGGGGAGGAGCAGTGAGGCAGAGACTGGGGAAGCCAGCGCTTCGGGGGAGGAGGCAGAGGAGGGGATGGTGGTGGTGTATGGGGGGGTGCCCAGTGTTAGGAAGGAACTGGAGGGGAAAGAACATCCATGAGAACCCAGGGATGAAGAAATGGGGAGACTGAGGATCAGCTGGAAAGAAGGAATGGGGGGCAAAATGTCATTGGCTCAGAACAGAGAAGAGGAGATGTTGAGGGGCTCGGCTTGCCTTGCTGAGCCTCCTCCCCCCCAGCCACCCTCCCCTGCCATTCTTGATTTCCCTCC
>NW_006436812.1:4692481-4696820 GCF_000325575.1 Pteropus alecto
TCATGATGTAAACGCATCCCATCTCTCCCATCTCCCCCAGTATCATGCACCCCCCCACCCATACCTACCTGCCTCTCCACCCACCCGCTGGGGCTCTTCGGAATTCGATCTTGTCTCCAGTCAGCCCAGTGGCCCTGGCGGCAGCTCCCGAGGGAGAAACCCCGCCCGCACTGTTTCCCAGGTGACAGGTGCCTGGAGCCTAGCTCAGGTGGCATCGTCCAGGCAACGGCCTAGAAAACCACCCCCTCACTTCTACCTCAGCTCAGGTGTGCCCTCTCCACCCCCTCCTCTGAAACTGGGGGCCTAGCTGAGCTGCTGAAGGTCTCTAGAGGCCAGGGAATAAAGAGCCTGTTGTGGAGGTGGGGGAAGGGCACTCAGAGCCTGGGGTGAAAGGGGAAGAGTAGCCAGGGCTGGAGCCCTGGGTGAGAGTGAATCCCAGGACCCCACTCTTGTCCACGGGGAATGAGTAATCACTCTGGACGGGACACCACAGAGAAGGTCAACAGAGGTTAGGCCCAGGTGACTCAGGTGTCCCTGATCCCTGGCTCACACGCCTCAGAACAGACCCATTCCTGGAGAGCCCCTCAGAGCCCCGTGACTCCCTTTGTAGGGGCAGCCTGGGAGTAGCACAGATCGTGGCTCAAATCCTGCCTCCTCCCCTCCCCCCTACCTGGGAGAGATCATGGAAAGTCCTTAACCACCTTAGGTCAAAGACCTCTTTGAGAAACTTCCTGAGACCCATAATCAGGAGCCCCTCATTTGCGGGGAGAGGTCATGAATTCCCTCAAGCCCTTCCTTGATGCTAAGAACTGAAGATTAGTGTGCGAAAATGGAGTGGGGGCAGATGAAAATTCTACTTTCCAGGGTGGTTGGTAGGATTCTCAAAGGCAGAGTTGGGCCCTCGCCTGGGAGAGCCTCTCACTTCCACTCCTCCTCCTGAGGAAGCCTGGAGGCCTAGCTGCCCTGGGAGGAGGTGCCCCTCAACAAGTGTCTGGGAGAGCTAGGAGGACCCCCAGGCACACCTGGTCACTGCACTGCTCTACTGCCCTGGGAGAAGGGCGAGCACTAGGTCACCTGATTAGTGAAGGCTTTATTTATAAATAATTCTAACTTCAGGTGGGTGCATTGCTCTGGGATGTGTTTAAAGATATTTTTGTAAGAGAGATTTATATTTTCATCAGATCTGCAAAGAGGTGGGTGATTCAAAAAAGCTTGAGAACCCCACCCCCTAAAATGGGGAGACTGAGGCCAGAGCCAGTCAGTGGGTCTGCATGATGGGCTCCGGTGGTTGGGGCTTCCTCCATGCCTGACGCCTCCTCACAGGGCCATGGGGCAGTGCTCTCCAGTATGAGGGGCAGCCTGGTGGCCCCTGGATGCCTGAGGATAAGGTGGAGGGCTGCTGATGACAGTGGACTGTGATGGGCACGGGAATCTTGGGGCCAGGTTTGTCCAGCTCCTCCAGCCTCCTAGGCCTCAGATTTCATGAGGGTGGGTAGGGGGTGGCTGAGAAGAAGGGCAAACAGAAGCAAGCCTTCAGTAAGCTCTCTCTATGGCCTTTGGGACTGCCAGGAATCCAGCCCCACAGGTTTGGGCAGGTGTCAGGCCCACTCAGCAAGCCCCAGTCTCTGGAGGGGCCCACTGACCTGCCCATAAGGCCTCCTATTCTGGGCAGACCCAGCCCAGGGTCTTTTCTGGTCTTTTCTGTTCCCTACGGCCCCAGAGAAAGTCTGTCTTGCCTCGGACATAAGGTGACTGGGACATTGCCAGTTTGAGCACTGAGTTCTCCTGATGCAGGACGGTAAATTTCCCAGAGCTGGGGGAGACTGAGCCCTGCACTGACAGGAGAAGAGAGTCCTTTGACAGAGAGGTAGAAAGAATTCAATACACACGCCAAGTTAGAGTCAAAAGGAAAGCTTATTAGAAAAAAGGGTAACACTCAACTAGTGTGGTCTCCTCTCAGAGGCAGAGAGTGAGCAGGACAGTGAGAGAGAGAGAGTAAAGAGGACCAAGAGAAAGACACTGAGAGGGGCCCTGAATGTTCTGGGAATTCAGTTTATATATCATTCTTTAGTTCCTGTGAGTTACAGTTTAAAGACTTTGTTTACCCATCTCCTTTGATATGGACGCACAGTGAAGAAGGGGAAGGGAAGAGTATGTAGTGTGAAAAGGTAAGATTATGTAGCCTGAAAAGCCTGCTGGCAATTTCCAACCTTTAATCTAAAGGTTCCCTATGGTTTTAGCCAGAGGGAATGGCCACTTTTATTTTTGTGTAGGGCAGCCATTTAACGACTGTTTTTCCTGTTTCCCCTTCACAGGTGTGAGAAATGGATTATTAGCAACCCCAGCAGAAACTTCCCTTTGTTCTGCAGTGTCCTGTGGCCTGGCTGCAGAGCTGATCAGCATATTGCAGTCTCTGAATGTAGCTTGATTTAACATTTTAATTATCTTGCCTCCGCCCTATCTTACCAGGGAAACGAGGACAGTTAGTCATTCAGCAGTCAAGCCTTGCTTCAAGGGCCCACCGGTTCCACAGGCAGCTCTAAACTCCCAAGGTTGTGACAGGGTCCAGTGAGGAGCTGCACATACTGGGTAAGTGTTGTGCTCCAAAATGGCATTAAGAGGACCCTAATTATTTTTAGATCTTAGCCCTTTGGCCTAACATCTCTACACTCAGAGGGAGACTCCGCACTGCCAGGGGCTGGCCAGCCACATGGGAGGTGGGTGCTCAGAGGATGAAGACACTGTCCTTCACTCTCCCTCCTCCAGGAACCAACCCCTCATGGACGTGTCTCTAGAGTGGCCCGCCAGATGGCTTCAGCTTCCTCTCACTTGTCTCCCACTTCTCCTCCTTTGATAAGGTGCCTAGAGAAAAAGTAAAAAATTTGTCTGAAAATGAGGAGAGCCTGAAAACCAGGTGATCAGAGGAACTGCCCAGTGAGGGGGTGTGCGGCAGAGGACAATTCCCAGGATACCTAGGCAGGAACACACTTCCTGCACTCAGACCTCCTTAGGAAGAGGCCAGGAGGCCCCAAGCTCCCTCTTGGGTCCCCTGGTCCACCTGGTTTCAGTTGGATCTGGGAACTGAAGGGTTAAAGTTTGGCCTAAGCTAGGTTTGTGATGGGGCTGGAATGCCATTGATATGGAGAGGCAAGGACCCTCACCTCAGTTAGCATCTCAATGGCACTTTAACACGTCCCCTTGAATCCCCACCCTCACCGGCCTCTGCCCTGGGAAGTGGTGAGGGAGGAGAACCTCCCCCACTAGCAACCTGGGAAGGAAACCCAGGCGTTGGGTAGCCTCTGCAGGTGGGGACAGGACTGGAACAGGCCTTTGTTCTCTCTGCGAGGGAGCAGGGGTGGGAGGCTCAGGAAGTGAGTTAACTCCAATTCCATCATCTATCTCACTCTTTTAGAGAGAAGTGTGGCCCTGTGACAAAGTCGGGGAAATAGCAGTCACCATATCCACCATGGAACTAAGAAGGGGCCTTGTGGGTGGGCTTAAGGGCTGCACAACAACCTGAAGAGCAGTATCATCCACTGCTTTGGGGAGGCGCCCGAGGCCCCAGGGTTATAGGTAGAAAAGCCAGTCCTGGTTCGAATCAAACCTTGAGGTCCCATTAGAATTCTTGCGAGTTTTACAACCCCCATTTTATAAGCTCAGGGAACTAAGGAAACATGGCCAAGTAAGTGTACCTGTGCAAAATAGGCCTTGCCTGACTTTAAAGCCGGCTCTTTGCTCAGCGCTGCTGGTTGACTTTGGAGGGGGAGTAAGGTAGTGGGGCCTCCCAGTACCTTTCTCTTCTCTGAAAGCAGAGCAGCAAGGCAACCCCAGGGCTGAGCCTCCCACCTTGCCACTCCACCTGCATTCCATTCCATCTGTATCTGATTCCATGAGAAGCCACCCTCCACCCTGTCTCACTTTCACTGATGCAGAGAGCACCATGTTTGTTCACCACCTGCAGGCAGCTTACTGGACTTTGGGTCAGACCTCGTGTCAACTCCACCCCAGGGCCTCCATGGGCAAGTCACAACTGCCCTAATCTCAGGTGCCTCTGGCTGTAAAATGGAGAAAGTCTGCCCTGCCTACCTCCAGAGTCGGGACAAAAGGCATTTGCCCAGGCTGCTAGCACCTCATATACCTTGAGGATCACTACAAGTATCCACGAGAGCATAATGGCGATTTCATTTGTAAACCTGGGCAGACTCCAGGTTGGATAGCAGTTAACTTTATTATCAGTAGTAATTATCAGCTTTCAACCAGCAGCCCTTATCAATCTGGAATTTTGAGGGTGGGGTTGCCTCTTCCTCAGAGCTGTCTCAGGACCTAGAGTGGGTGGAGA
>NW_006436812.1:4696860-4698655 GCF_000325575.1 Pteropus alecto
AGGAATGAGAATGGCCCCATCATTCCACAAAGGGGAAAGATCATCAGTTTTCTTCCTGGACCAGTGAAAGCTTTATTAAAGTACTAGCGTCTTTGGCTCCTGCCCGGGGACTTTAAGGGCACCCAAGGCTGCGGGTCAGTGAGGAATAGGGCCTAAAACACAGTAAGGGGAGCTGGGAAGACAGACAGTTCAGGAGGTGGGCCAGCCCCAAAGGGGAGAGAAAATTGTTTGTATTGGTTGATGGCCTCCAATTCTATGTGCAGGTCCTAAGCCCTAGAACCTGTGTGTGGCCTTATTTGAAAAAAGGGTCTCTGCAGATGTAATTACATTACGGATCTCAAGCTGAGGTCATTCTGGATTTTGGGTAGTCCCTATATCCAATGACAAGTGTCATAAGAAAAAAACAGAGATGTGAAACAGACAAAGGGGAGAAGGCCATATGAAGATGGAGGCAGAGACAAGTGATTCGGCCACAAAGCAAGAAAACAGGAGCCATGAGAAGCTGGAAAAGGCAAGAAAGGATCATCCCCCAGAGCCTTGGTAGGGAGCGCAGCCCTGAGACACCTTAAATTTGGACTTCTGGCTTCTAGAACTGGGACAGAATAAATTTCTGTTGTTTTAAGCCTCCAAACTTGTGAAGATTTGCTACAGCACTGACCAGAAACTCATACACTGCCTTTCTTGCTGGTAGGTTCCAGGTTCTCAGAGGTCCCCCAAGGTCAATTTGGCTTCCTGATACCACTCCTGAGCTGCTATAGAAGAGCCCATTGAGATAGGATGGCTGCCTGGTTACCTGAGCCCAAGCCACCTGAATAACAAAGAGAACTTTATTCTGAGTTGTAGGCATGCTAGGGAGAAACAGGCAGGGATGGGGGCGGGGAGCAAGTAAAGACGGGAGAGAACAGGGGCTTCCTGTCCTGACTGACCATGGGAGCTTTCCCGTCTCATGGGGATGACTTCACAGCCCTTGCATGTGACACTCCTGCTCCAGAGCCCAGTATCGATTGTCTATCAACGCTGCCATTTTCCTGGTGCGTCTAGGCCCTCGGGACCCCTGGATCTATTTCAGGTGAAAGTATGACTTCTTAAGACTTGGAATGCAGGATCTGAGATTCCAAGAAGCCACACAAATGTAAGTGAAGGAGGACCTTGGCGATGGCATCCAAAACGCTTTATTTTATGAGAAAATGAGACATTTTGTGTACCCTAATACCCTAGTTAATGCATTTTAAACTTTTGTTTTCATTTCCTCAAGCCTTGTGCTATGCCCCCGTCCCCCGCCAGCCCCTCCCCCTGCCCTGATCACCAGCCAGCTTATCAGCACAGGGTTATTCTCAAATAACCAGGCAAGAGGCTTGCTGTAGGGCAGAAGGGGAAAATGGAATAAAGACCCTTAAAAAGAGATGAGCTGAGCTCCTCATGGGGTGTCAAATTCCCCAAACCTGGGCTGTTCCCTTCTTCTTCCCAGGCCGGTTTCTGACCTATGCCTTTTGGATGTGCTATTGGGGAAGGCGGTAAGGAGCACAGCCTCATGTCCAGGGAGGGCTGCCTACTCACCAGCCCGCAGGAGGGCCGGGCATCAGCAGGGCGGCGACAGGTAGAAGTGGGGTGGCGGCGGCAGGGGCGGGGTGAAGGCAGGCAGTGACCAGGGGTCGCGGGGTGCTGGCGGCACCAGGAGGTTGAAGGGAGAGGGGCGCGCGGGCGGCGGCGGCAGCGGCAGAGGTGGCAGCGGCAGCAGGGGCGCCTCAGCCAGGAGGGGTGGGCGGCCGCGGGGGCCCACGGGCCCGGGCGGGCC
>NW_006436812.1:4698781-4701329 GCF_000325575.1 Pteropus alecto
CGGCGCAGGCACGTAGGCTTCGGGCGGCAGCTCCGGCAGCGCCAGGTGGACAACGGGTCCCCAGGGCTCCAGCGGCTCAGGCCGCAGGGGGAGCGCAGGTAGCGGGGGCAGCTCGGCCTGGGCGAGCGCCGAGGGTGGCGGCGGTCCGGGTCTCAGGCCGGGAGGCAGGCCAGGCAGCGGTGGGTGCGGCAAGGTAGGCGGGGGTGGCGGGGTTAATGACAGCGACGCGCGGGCCCGGCCCAGCCGTGAATGGGCGCCGGCGAGCCGTGGGTGGGAGCGAGAGCGGGGCAGCCGCGTCGCCAGCTTGGCCACCGCCGCCGCAATCGGGCCCCGCGCATGCCACCAGCCTCAGCCTCATTCCTCCGGCGGCTGGCCACCGGCCTCACAGAGGATGGCCCGGCCAATCCGAGCCGCGTGCCTTCGCGTTCCAGCCAATCAAGAGCCCATGCGCTAGCTGCCTACGCGTCTCTACTGCCGCTGGCTGGCACGAGCTACCCCTGGCAGCCAATCAGAGGCAGCAGCGCTCTCTGTCACGGTCTTCTTCCCGCCCCCTCCCGGTCCCGCTCAATCACTCTATCCCTGGGCGCCTACTAACCCTGAGACCAGGCGCTGCATACGCAGTGAGCGCCCCCACCAGGCTTAAGAATCCATTGAGCCCTGCGGCGGCCAATGTGTGGCTCCCCTCTTTTAGGGTTTGGCCTTAGTGATTCCGGACTGATGTGCTTGCGTGTGGGTCAAGATATACGCAGATTTTCAGTTATCTCATAGAAAAGATAAAACGATATTAATTCAAAAGCAAAGTTTGGCATGTGGCATTTGTTAACGTTGCTAAGAACAGTTGTAAATGGCGATAGATGAGCAAGAATCAGAAAAAAAGAGAATGGTCAATCATTTAAAATTAGAATATAGAAACCTTTAGTAGAACAGTATTAGAACATTTCTAGGTGGATTAGAAAGGTATTACCCACTGCCTTCCATGACAGAGTCCGCTTGGTGGCCCCTGTGCCCAGATGTCCCTTCTAATCCTTTTCTCCAGTAAAGAGAGGATGTGGTTTATTCCATGCCTCAGGGAAGAGAAATATAAGATGAGACACTTTGCATATTTTAAAAGAATCAATAATTCTGTGAAAAAAGCAAAAGTCTATAATGATTCTCGAATTGAGCAAATAAAATGAGGTACACTAAGAGAAATTAGGCTGGAATTCCGATATTTACAGAATCTCCTAGAGGTTGAAAAACCCAAAACCTTGTGCTTACTGTGATAAGGTTTTGGTCTACACCTAAGTTATTGTAAACCAGGCCATAAAGATGAGCTGAGTTCCTCATGGGGTGTCAAATCTCATCAACTCTATTTGATGTGAATTCTTCAATTAAAACTTCACCAGGTTGCAAGAAGAAGTTTGGGTTTGGAAAGGTTCAGCTTAGAACATAGAGGCTCAGAGAGACTGATCCTGGGAATGGCCAGGCTCTAGGTCAAAGTTTAGAATAGCGGGTCAATCCCTAATTGTGCAACCCTATTCCAGATCCAGCCTAGGAGAATAATTTCCATTTGCATTTCTGGGAGTAAAGCTGTAGTCATGAGTTAAGAAAATAAAGCAATCCAGTAGCACCGATACTGATAGTGGATAAGTAAGTGGCTTTTTAAGATGTTTGAAAGTGTTCAGTAATGAGACAATAAATGTTTGATTTATCCATTTCCAAGAGCCCCTTAAGTGCTTAGGAAGAAGTTACTGGTTGGATTTTTGTCTCCCTCCTTAAGAGAGCAAGTAGATTATGTGTGTAATTGTTTGAAGTGTCTAAGGGAATTGAATTAATCAGGCTTGTAAGGCATGCTAAATATAAAGGGGGTGTGTGGATCTGTCAACTTTATAATCTAATCTAGCATTAATCAAAGAATGAAAGTAAGTTTTACATCTAAATTATAAGATTAATCAATACAATGACATCCCAAAGCAAGTGTAAAGGCTTAAAGAAAATAAGATTTTAGTTTAATGACTTTAATAAATTGATTATAAATTAAGACACAAATAATGCACAAGTCTCCTAACTTGGATGTGGCTACCCTACTAGATTGTGACCAAGTAATGCCCTCTCCCCAAGGACAGGCCCTAATCTGTTCTGTTTTCATGTTCTCCCATCAGAGCAAAGCCCCTGGCACACAGCCACCCTGTTGAATGAATGAATGAATGAATGATGTACAGGGTAAAGGCTGTAGGCCCAGGCCACCCCCACTCCAGACAAACAGAGGCAAACAGGGAACTATATAGGGTAAAGGCTGTAGGCCCAGGCCGCCCCCACTCCAGACAGCTGATTCCCCTCACTCCAGACAAACAGAGGCAAACAGGGAACTATATCGCCTTTATTAATACTTCCAGACTGCAGGAGACCCCAGGTCAGAGGCCAAGTCTGAGGGTCTGGTCGTTCTCACCCAGCAGACCAGGTTCTGGTACAGAGGCACTCAGGATGGGCAGTGGATCAGCTTGGATGCTCAGCATTTCCCAGAAGGGCAATGGCCTGGGAAGAGGCAGAGCAGGGCCCCCTCCTCACC
>NW_006436812.1:4701375-4706516 GCF_000325575.1 Pteropus alecto
GACACATATAGGTGGCCTGAGAGCCTACCATCCTTCCTCCCAAGGGCTGGGAGCATCCCCCAGTGCAGCCTGGAGAGGTGACAATGGTGGCATGGGAGTGTGGGGGACAGGGCCACTGTTCTCGCTCTCACCTCCATTGCCATTTTCCAATCTGCCACTGCTGCCTCTCTTCGCCTCAGGGCCCCCCTAAAGTACACACAGATAAGCCAGGAGACCCAGGTCACAGAAGGACTTGGAGTGCTCTTGCTGCCCACAGCTTTACCCCAGGCCCTGGGAAATCCCTACTCACCGAAGGGCCTGGGGCCCAGCTCTGGCCTCAGTTGCCCATAGGGCCCTGGTGGGGAGGGATGGAAAGTGGGAGAACTGAGTTCCCAATGGCCCTTGTTCTGGTCTGTTACCTTCCCATTTTAGCCCAGGTTCTAGGCTCATACTCAGGGCCCTCTGCTCTACCGGCCCCTCCTCTAGCCCTATCCATCCCTGCCTGTCCCCCACCTACTCCATCACAAATGCTCTCTCCATCTCTGCAGGTTTATGGGGTGGGCCTGGGCCAGGACCCAGCTCCTTAAAACCATCCCTCACACCCACAATGCTCTTCCACACACCCCATTACCTGGCTGGCTCCTTATCCCTGGATATGCACCTTTGGCTCCATATCCAGAGTTCAGTGAAGACTCCCAGGTTTGGAGGAAGGGCCAAGGAATGCCCCTCAGGGCCCCGGCCTGACCTGCAGGAGGAGAGCTAGCATGGGAACCCCTGCCCACCAGAAGTCGACATGCAGGATGCCCCAGTCCTGCTGGTGCCTCAGATCCCCCCACCCACTCAGGCTGGTCCCCATAGCCCTTGTCAGAGTTTACTCTGCTCCCTGAACTCTTTTCTTACCATTTCCTTCAGGAGCTGGAGCTTCTGCTTTGGGGTACATCAACATTTCCTTGCCATACCCTGAAAGAGATCTGTGTGATTCCTGTCCAGCCCTTGGATGTCCCTTCCCCTCAGCCCCTGAATTCTGTCCCCTTGGTTTGTCTTACCATTCCTAAAGCCATTGGCCCCAGGGAACCCTGGAGGAGGAAAGAGGTCAGAGGCAATAGCAGCCCCTCAGCCTGGAGCCCCCACCCCGACTCCGCCCCCAATCCCACTCCCCAGGCACCTGGCTTTGGGAGGGTCTCAGGGAAGACCCCAGTTCCCAGACCACCATTCCCGTAACTGAAACCTACAGGAGAGAGGTTGGAGAGAGCCTGGAGGGGAGGGTGGTATTGGGGAGCCCAGAGTGACCTGCTCTTGGAGAGACAGATAGATTGACTGACTCAGAGGCCACCTAGAGAGAGCCTCTCACATCACCCCCACCCTCAAGCTAACCCTATTCAACCTTCACCTTCCAGAAATTTCCCTGGCTTCCCTCTGGGCAGCTTCCCTTTCCACCTGGCTTCAGTCTGTCCCTCTACCCTCACCTGAGTCAGGATTGCACCTGGTTCTGGCCACCATAATGGCCCAGTGCGTAGTAAAAATGTGCTGAGTGAATGAGGAAAGAGACAGACAGACATGATAAAAGAAAGCAATGAGGAGGGCTCGCCATGAGGGAGGTGCCAGTTCATGCCCAAGATGAGGACCCTCAGGGCTCACCAACTTTCTGGAGTTTGAGGCCATCACCAAAGCCTGGGGTAGAGGAAATGAGGGTCAGAGATGGGGAGTGTCAGATATATCCAAAAGAGGGGAGGGGAGGGAGGAGAACTCAGATGAAGGGCGTCCTCACCCAGTTCTGCTCCTGGTCCATAGCCATTCGAAGGCTGGTACCCTGTGAGAAGGATGGAGATGAGTGGGGAAGACCCAGATATTTTCCAACTACAGACCTTGGGGACTCTGAGGAGGAAGAAGGGACTCTCCTTATCCACAGGGAAAGGAACCAGGAGAAATGAGTTTAGAAAGCAGCAAAAGAGAGGGAAAGTCGACTCAGGGAGGGACTTCCTAGCCTGAACAGCTGAGGCAGCCTGGGAAGAAGGGTGTTGGGGGAGTGACCCTGATCTGGCTGGAGGTCAGAGACAGACTCACACCTGCAATCTGAGGTTTCAGTCCCCACTGGATGGCTGGAGTTGGTGCTAGGAAGAAAACCAGGGAACAAGATTGAGCCTGGCAAGTTGGGAATGCTGCAGCCTGCCATGTGGTCAGGGGCTGGGGGAGCTGCTATATTGGGAGTCATATGGGGTCTCAGGGCCAGAGTCCAGGCTTTTCCTCAGCTGGCTCATGGTGACAAGGCTCAATCTCAGCTGGAGAATGGGCATGGGGGCTTCTGAGCAGCCAACCCAGGCCCAGCCCCTCCTGGGACCAGGTATATCCTGCCCTATGCCCCCCACTCCACACTGACCTGGGAACTTGCCATTCTGCACTGGGGGAGGGGGCTGGAATTTTAGGCCCCGGCCATCTGCTTTTTTGGAAGGGACCCCTGGAGTGGGAAGTCTGGGGAGAAGCAATGGAGAAACCCTCCCATTGCAGGGACCTAGATGGGAGAGGAAGGTAGAAGAAGGGAGAAGGCAGTGAGCCCAGGCCAGCACCTACCCAAGGCTGCCTTCCTGGCCTTGGCCTGATCAAGCCATCAGCCTGCAGTGGTTTCTAGGGCAGGCACAGCTTCCAAGAGGGCACATTGGCCAGGCCAGAAAAAGCCCAGTTCCTCTGGGTTACAACCTGCTCTGGGGACCAGGTGACCCAGCCATCTGACATAGTTCCTGCTGTTTGCCCACTGAGCCCCTCTGCCTTCCAGCGCTGTTCTTCCCGCCTCCCTCCTGCGCATCCCCCCAGTCCCTTCAACCTTACCTGGCTGGGCCCCTAACCCATTTCCATTGCCATATCCTGGAAAGAAAAAGTAGGGACATGAGGGGCAGTATTTGGGGCAGGAGTCAGGGGGTGGGTTCTAGGCAGGAGAAGGTATAGGACAGAGATGGGGGGCTGCTCTCACTTGCCTGGCTTCTGAGGTTTCATACCCCCTCCCAGACCTGCAGGAGAAACAAAGACAGCTCCAGCAGGGACCAGCCCATCCCTAGGAGTGAGCCCTGTCTCCTCCTTACTGAGGTCCCCACTGTACTCACCTGGTAGAAGCCCGGTCCCTGGCATGTATCCTAGAAGGAAGAGGAGAAATGAGGGCAGGGGCTGGGGTGGAGGGTATTTCTGGGGGAGGCGGGAGAGGGGCAAGGATGGGCTCACCTGGCTTTGGAGGGCTCACGCCCCCTCCCAGGCCTAGGGAGAGACAGAGTCTGAGTGACAGGTGAACCCCACTCTGCCCTTTTTTCCCCCAGGACCCAACTCTTTGCCCCATGGGGCCCTGTACTCCCTCTTCCCCTCTCTGCCGGAACTCCATGCCTGCCCTGCCTCCCTCATCTGGCTGGGCCCCTTTGGAAGACTAAATATACATTTCTTATAAATCACAATATCACAGTGGAGTTAGAGAGAAAGAGTTTACCTGGCTTTTGAGGCTTCATGCCCTCACCAATATCTGGAGAAGAGATGGGAGTAGGTGAGGGACCCATTACCCACCCACTGGGCCCCTCCTCCAGAACCTGGCATATGGCCCCCAGCACCCACTCTACCACCTGCCCAATCCACTACCTGCCCACTTCATTACCTGGTCCATGGCTGATGGGAACTTCAGGGCCTGTGCGGACAGGAGAGAGAGAGGCAAAAGGATGCTGGGAGCCGGGCTGCCTTTTCTCCCAGCTTAGCCCCAGAAATCTTGGGGCCTCCTCTGCCTCATGCCACCTCCATTTAATCACCAACACCATGCTCTCCAAGTGTAAGAGGAGCCCATGAGAGGACGCACAGAACAGGGTCTTGGTGAACTACCCCCAACGCCCCCTACTTTCTTCTCCTCTCCCAGTGCCAAGATTCTTTCAACCCCCTCAGTACCTGCTCTGTAACCATTCTGAGCTGGGGAACCAGCGAGAGTAGGAGGCGTGAGCAGGAGTTTTGGGACTCTGGCTAAGGCTGAGTGAAGGGCCGGTCCATGGTCCCCTCTTCAGAACCAAGCCAGAACCGGGAGTCTTGCAAGCTCTCCCTCAGCCCCTCTTAATCATTCACCAGTCCTGCCCCTCCAAGGCCTGGAGGAAGGCAGGAGAGGACACCCAGTTGTGGACCCCCTCCCCAGACCCCACCAGTCTCACCTAGCTGGGCTCCCAGCCTATTCCCATTCCTGAATGCTGGGGGGGAATACATCAAAGTGGGCTGTGAATGGGGAGTGGGGAGCTCTAGGTTTTGGGGAGGTGGAGAGATATGCAGGAATGGGGCTCACCTGGCTTCTGGGGTTTCACACCCACTCCAAAACCTGGCGGAAAGGCAGGTGGCAGGTGAGGGGCCCAGGCCCCATCCCCATACCTCCCCAGAACCCTGGCCCACTCCTACCTGGTCCATAGCCATTTTGTGCTGCAGGGCCTGTGGGGAGAAGGCAAGGGAATAATAAAGCTGGCCATGGATGGGGCTGAGGCCAGCACTGGGGGTCCCTTGGTCTTGCCTCCTACTGCTTTCCCAATGGTCTTTGGTGCCCATGACACCCTTCACCCCTGAAAAAGGTAGTGCCCTTCTTCCACACAGCCATGCACAGACCAAGCTCAATACACTGAATGTTGAGGGAGGTGGTGACAGAGAGGCCTGAGAGAGATGAGGAGGAAAACACCTGGCCCAGGAGTTTCACACTCCTTCCTTGGCCTGGCGAGGCAGAAAGGCTGATAGGGCTCTCCTGACTCCCCAGGCCCTAAGCCTCTGTCCTCCTGGTCCCCAGGGCCCCCCCAGCTTTTGCTTCTCTTCTCCCTCCTAACCCCTAAGAAACCAGGCCCAGCTGTCCTCACCTGGTTGGGCTCCTAGTCCATTTCCGTTACCATATCCTGGGAAGGAAAAACGGGAGTGGCCATGAGGGGCAGTGTATGGAGGGATTCAAAAGACAAGACAGAGTCTAGCAGCCTCAGACAAGGCAGGAGTACAAGGGAAGTCTCTTCTCTCACCTGACTTCTGAGATTTCATACCTCCACCCAGGTCAACTCTCTACCTCCCCATTGCTTGGCACCCAGCTCTCCTCCCCACTGGCCCATTGCTCCTAACCCTCCCCTCTCCCTCTAAGAAGCCTGGGCTCCTGCCGAAGAGAAGGCCCAGCAGTTTCCAGATTCTGG
>NW_006436812.1:4706526-4733040 GCF_000325575.1 Pteropus alecto
TGAGTAGGAAACTCTGGCTTCAGGGGGTATAAGGATAGAGACAAGATCGCAGCAGGACTCACCTGGCTTCTGGGGCTTCATGCCCCCACCAAGGCCTGGAGGAGATTTGGGAACAGGTGAGGAACTCGGGAACCCCCTTCCAGAGCCTCCCCATGCCCCTCCCTGCTCTGCTCCTACCTGCTCCATATCCATTCTGGGTTGCTGGGCCTGGGGGGAGAGGGATAGTAAGCTGGAGGGATTGGTGGTCTCGCTGAGGCAGAGGTTAAGGTTCCCTGTCTCGGACCAAGCCAGAAATCTAGAATCCTAGAGGCTTTCTCCCGGCTCCCCTTCAATTATTCACCAATCCTGCCCCTCCAAGGCCTGGGAGGGAGGGAGGAGAGGACACCCAGTCTCACCTGGCTGGGCTCCCAGCCCATTGCCATTCCTGAATCCTGCAGAGGAGGGACAGATCAAGGTGGAGGTATGAATGACAGGAGGGGGGCTCAGGATTTTGGGTAGGTGGAGAGACAAAGGCAAGCATGAGGCTCACCTGGCTTCTGGGGTTCCACACTCGCTCCAAAGCCTGGTGGAGAGTCAGAGAACAGGTAAGGGAACTGGGCTCCATTCCTGCACCTCCCCAGAACCTGGGCTGTGCCCTTACCTGGTCCATAGCCATTCTGAGCTGCAGGGCCTGGTGGAAGGAGAGAAGAGCTGTGGATACTGACCTCTCTCTGAAGCTCCACCCAAAGCCTGTTCCTTTTAGCTCTAAACCCACACCCACCCCTACCCCACCCCACCCCACCTAGCTGGGTCCTATACCTACCCCAAGGGTCCAGGCTCCCTCCAGAGCCTGAGCACCATACCTAGCTGCCTGGGTCCCACCTAGTTGGGTGTCACTGTCAGCAGCCATGTCAACCAGCCAGGAAGGTGGACTCCTTGATGCCCCCTTTCCCTCACCAGCTACATGCTATTAGCATTAGCACCCCCTGACCCCAACCTTGCGGCTTTCCAGCTATTTCCAAATCCTGTGCCCTTCCTGGTCCTCATTTTTCAGTGGGCCACGCCCTCTAGTGGACAGCCTGGTCGTGTGTTGCATTCACGCTTCCGTACTGTTTGCCTCTGCCTGCCCACATGCCACAGGCTCTGGAAGAGCCTGTCTCTAGCACCTGGCTGGCCCCTAGATATTTGTTGAATGGGTGTTTCTTTTGGGACACCAAGTAGGAGAAGCAGAGGGGAGGTCTCACCTGGCTTCTGAGGTTTTAGTCCTCCGAGACCTGGGGAAGAAAAGGCAGCTGTCCGTGAGTCTGTGAGGCCACCTGGCTCTTCCTCAGGTCCACATAGAAACTATCCCTCAGTGACCCCCACGCTCCTGAGCTCTAGGGCCTCACCTGGCTGGGGTCCTGCTCCTGGGAAGGCCCCAGTTCCTGGCCCATTCCCGAATCCTGGGAGACAGGGCAGGAGGGAGTAAGGAAAGATTAGGGACTTGGAGGGAACAGACAGATAAGAAGATACTGGACAGAGCGGAGCTCACCTGGCTTCTGGGGTTTTCCGCCCCCTCCATAGCCTGGGGGAGAGATGAGCAGGTGAGGGACCTAAAAACCCCTTTCTCTGGGCCTGCCCCAGAAAATCAGCTGCAGGCTCCCAGTTTCTACCCTCATACTCCAGCCGTCCCCTCTCTACCTGGTCCAAAGCCATTCTGTGCTGCAAGACCTGTTGTGGGGGTGACACAAGGAAGCTGGGTGGTGCTAAAGTGGAAATGGCCCCCAGGCTCTCCCACCCTGCTCCACATATCCCTGCCCTCCCTTCACATATCCCTCCATTCAACCTGGTTAGATTCCAAGGTAGGGAGGTGACTGTGGGGACCTGTGACAGGAAAGGGGCTGGAAAGACTGAGGTGGTGAGGGACAGCAGCCCCAGACCCCTCCCCACAGTTGCCCTATTTCTGGCCCATGAGACTTCCAAGTAGTCTAAATCCCACCGCTTCTTCCTGCCCCCACAATGGCCACCAGTGAGTCCAGCCCTGGAAACATCAGCTTCCGGAAGACGGGGTTTTTCATTCTCTGCTTAAAACCCCAAGGGCGTGTCCCCAAACCTCCAGCCCCCTACCTGGCTCCCCCTACCTGGCTCGCGAACCCTGACCACAGTTCTCGATGGCACTGGGCTTGTGTGCTTCTGGGCTTCTGGGCTGAGCCCAGTGAGTAGTTGGCCAGGTCAAGGTTGACTAGCATTGTGTCTACAGTGCCCAGCTGAGGCCTGGCTTAGGGCAGGTGAAATGAATGAGCCCCTCAGAGCCCCTCTGCTAGGAACCAGGGTTTGGGGGTTGCCTGGGACCCTGGCCTCTTTCTATGAGACTCCTTCCCCAGCTGGGCCCCCAGGTCATTGCCAATGTCACGTGCTGGAGAGGAACGACAGAGTGAGGAGTGGGTTTGGGAGAACTTGGTGGAGAACAAAATAGGGATGGGTGGGGATTGAGTCAAGATGGGGAGGCAGGAGGGCAGCGTCTCTGGCTCACCTGGTTTCTGTGGTTTCACGCCACCTCCCAAGCCTGGGGAAAGACCAATTGCCACTGAGCCAGGTACAGACCCCACCCCACCCCTATTCTGCCCATATAAATCAATTTTCTGCTCTTCTGATCCCCTTGCTCCTACCCCTCCCTCCTTCCTTGAACCCCAGTTTTGCCCGGGTGTCCTCACCTGGCTGGGCTCCAATTTTGGGGAAGACCCTGGCTCCCATCCCATTCCCGTTGCCAAATCCTGGCGGTCAGAGCGAGAAGGAGTAAGGGCAAGCTAAGTAGCAGGGTACGGACAGGAATGGATAGAACAGGACAGGGACATAGGGATAGGTTGACTCACCTGGCTTTTGAGGTTTCACACCCCCTCCAATTCCTGAGAAAAAGACAGGGACCAGGTGAAGGAGCCTGGATCTCCCTTGAACCACCACACCCAAGCATATGCCTCCAGTTCTCATCCCCCTCCCTACCTGGTCCCTGGCCACCATTCTGAGCCACAAGGCCTGTGGAGAGAGGTAGGGCAGAGGCTGGAGCTGAGTCACTGTGGGCTCCAACCTCCTGTGCTGTTCTCACCTCAGGACCTCTGTGCGCCCCTCCACCCCCACCCCGCCCCAAACAGTTCTCAGGGGCATGAGAAGGGCCTGGAAGTCTGGAAGATCCTCCCCAAGACCACGGCTTTAACCATAGGAGTGGCCGAAGCAGCCCAATGAAGGGAGCAGTCCCTGGGAGAGTAACACAGTGCAAGAAGGTGAGGCTCTCCCCTCACCTGGCTTCTGAAGTTTCATTCTCCCTCCAAGGCCTAGGGAGAGAGAGAGAGGTTGACACTGACCCCAAACAGCCATCCCCCTCAATTCAGTCCTGATCTGACCCCCATCCCTTGCCCACCCTTCCCTGCAGCCCCTGCCCAGCCACCCTCACCTGGTAGGGCTCCTGCCCCTGGAAAAGTACTGACTCCTAAACCATTTCTGCTCCCAAATCCTGAGGACACAGAGGTGGGGGTGGGGGGCTGTAAGCCCTGAAGTGGGCAGGTTTCAGGCACATAGAGGGGCTGGGATGGAAGTGGGCAGGGAACGTGCTGGGATGGGATGGGCTCTTCACTCACCCAGCTTTGGAAGTTTCATTCCCGCTCCTAGACCTGGGGAGAGTCAGAGAGGCTAAGCCCCCTACTTCCCCCAAGAACTCAGCTCTCTCCCCTATCGGCTCCCTGATCCCAGCTCTGTCCCCAACCTTCTCTCTCCCTGAACCTCAGGGTGGTACTCCAGGTGTCCTCACCGGGCTGGGCTCCAAGCCCGGGGAAAGCACTGGCTCCCAGAGCATTTCCATATCCTAGGGAGACAGAGCCAGAGGGAAGAATAAGGAAGAAGAGGGGGCTTCAAATGGAGCCAGCCAGATGGTGAGGTGGACAGAGGGGCCAGCATAGAGAGCTGGTTCTCACCTGGCTTCCTGGATTTCACACCCCTTCCAAAGCCTGGGGAGAGAGATGTAGTAGATAAGGTAACCCCAGGGACTCAGCCTCTTCCTGGGGCTCCATAGCCATGTTTAACTGAGGGGTGAGGCAAGGGGCATTTGAGGTCCCAGCTGAGATGGGAGATGAAGCAGGGGTACTCTGTTCTCCCATGTCCAAACTAGACATTAGGTCCTTCCCTCTGCCTCCAATGAGTCACCAGTCCTGCCCTGGACAAGTCTAGGAGAAGCCCCTCCCAACAATGCTGACCCAGCCCTATCCCCCCACGTCATAGCCGTCTTTCTTCCCCCACCTCACCTGGATGGGCTGCTGCACCTGGGAAGGCCCCTGCTCGGAGCCCGTTCCCATTCCCAAACCCTGGGGAGACAGGGCAGGAAGGGGTCAAGGAGGAAGTAATTGAGACCAGGGCATAGAGATGGCAGGAGAAGGCAGGGTGGGGGCTCACCTGGCTTATGGGGTTTCACACCCCCTCCAATGCCTGAGAAGGAGATGAGGGTCAAGTGAGAATCTCAGGAGGCCCCATTTCAGGGATGCCCCTAGAACCCTAGCTCCAGTACCCCCCATCTTCAAGGCTACTCTACCTGTTCCATAGCCATTCTGAGTTGGAGAGCCTGTGGGGAGAGGGAGGGATGAACTAGTGAGGTTGGTGGGTGTGCAGAACCCTTGGACCCAGCTAGAAATAGCAAACCTGAAGGCTCTCAATCTGCCCCCTCTCACCCCACCCCCAATCATATACTAATCTTGCCCTTCCCCTCTGAGGCCTGGGAGGGAGGCAGAGAGAAGACCAACCCAGACCCCAGTACTCTCGCCTGGCTGGGCTCCCAGGCCATTCCTGTTCCCAAATCCTGGGGAACAGATAGAGGTGAGGGGTATGAGAGTAAGATGGGGAGGGAGGGAGAGAGAGAGAGAGAGAGAAGAGAGAGAGAGAGAGAGAGAGAGAGAGAGAGAGAAGGAGGGAGAGAGAAGGGGACAGTGCTGGGGCTAGGCAGGGCTCACCTGGCTTCAGGGACTCAGGATGCCCCCTCCCTAAGCCCGCTCCTAGCTGGCCGAGGGGACATTCAGTGAGCCAGGCTTGCCCACCTTGTAGCTGGGCTTAGTGGAATAACATGAAGAACAATTAGGGACAGTAAAGAGTTGGGGGATGCCCAGGGCAGGGTACACAGGTGAGATGACACCAAAACAATCTTGATGTATTTCTGGAGGTGAGAAGAAGTATGTGCAGGAGGGAAAAGAGGCCTGCTGGAAGGGGTCAAAGATGGGCTTCTCTGCCTGGGGGGTGTCAGCGCTGTTCCCACGTGTTTCTGAGATGGCTGCCCCACCCACCCACAAATCCCATTTGCCCAGCCCTTACCTGCTCCCAGGCCACTGGGGGGCCTGTAGCCTGGGGGACAAAATGAGATGTTGAGTGGGGGGGGGCAGGAGGGACTAGGAACTAGGGTGCCCTACCCTCATTTAGAGGACACAGAGCTGCCCCCACCCTGCCAGCTTTACCTAATCTGTAACCATTTGGGCTCCCTATGCCTGTGGGGTCAGGGAGAAGAGGAGTGACTTAGGAAGGAGCAAAGAGGGCCAACTATGGATGCCCCACCACCACTCTGCAGAGTAAGAGTGCGCTTCCCTCTCTGGAGCTCAGTTTCCACTCTGGTCACAGGAGCGGTGAGAACAGAACCAGGTGAGCAGACTGGTGGTAGGGGTTCCAGACGGGGTTGTCTGGTCTGTGCCCCTATGGGCAAGTCTCTCACCCCCTCTCCTCAGGGGTATGTGCATCTCTCCCCTCCATTCTTACTTTGGAGGGTTTTTGGACCCTTCCCTTCCTGGAAATCTCATCCTCCTTACTCCCCTCAATCATTTTCTCCAGCAGCTTAGATCGGGTCTCAGGAAAGAGCCCCTTCTCCCACTCTTAGGACCCCACAGGTCGCTGGAGTGAAGATACGTCTGTGACACTCAGTCTCCTCCCTGCCTTCCCCTACTCCAGCCTCCTCTTTTCCCCTCCTGTCCCACACCCAAACCTTTGACCCTCTTGCTTCCAGGGATGTCCTTCCCCTTGCTTGTCACAATCCAAACCCCCCACTGAAGATCCAGTTCCAGGTCCTTCCTCAGGCCCTGATATTCTCATGTTCAGAGTTGAGATTCTGCCCCATCTTATTCTGTTCTAAGGGTGTGGGTCTGTGCTCCCCACACTTAAGCTGACCATGGATAAGAATGCCTGCCAGGAAGACAGGGAGGGACCCTGTGCTCCTCTGGGCCCCACATCTGGATTCCAGAGCTGGGGAACATTTGGGGCTCTCCCCAGAGAGCTCCCAGACTCCTGGGTGGAGAGACCAGGTCCTCTTCCTGGACCTTATACCAGGAGGGTCCACTCACCTTTCCCTAGGCCAGGAGACGACGGAGGCAGCCCTGGGGAGCAGGGCGGTATTGACACAGGTGGGGACCCCAGAGACAGAAAGGGGCAGGACCCAGGCATCTATCCCTAGCCTCCCAAAACCCTACCCAGCCAAGACTTCACATAACCAATCCTCCACATATCCAATCCTCCCTCTCCCCAGAGCCCCGGCCTCTGACCCAATGCTCTACCTAAACCCCCAGCCCCAACCCCAGCTGCCTAGACCCTGCTGCTGCCCATCTCCCGCCCTCACCGCCTTGCAGGCTTTCAGAAGTCAGGCAGAGCAGGAAAAGGGCCGTGGGGAAGAACCAGGCACCCATGATGCCTGGCAGTGTGGGAAGGCACACAGCATTAGAGCCTTTAAACACTCCTGCTGGGTGGGGGCCCTTACCAGCTGTGAGTGGCAGAGGTTCTGCTGGCAGACCCAGGGGGCCAGCCCCTACCTCCCTCTGCAGCAGGAGTCCACCCTCTCATCCATCATGGGTGCTGACAGCTGGGATAGGCCTCTGTCTTGCCCCCAGGCTTCTCCACCCCATCAGGGATAGGAGCCCTGGCACTAGGGGAAGGCAGGCATGGAGGGGGGAGGGCACCCAGGCCCAGAAATGTGGGCATGGCTGGTAGGGGAGGCGCAGAATGAGTTACTGTGTTACATGGAGAGAGAGAGAGAGCAGGAGGCAGAGACCACAGTGTTACAAAGGCCTGCAGTGAGGTATCACTGTAGTACATTGTATCTGACAGGTAGACTTGCCCACAAGAAGAGAGGCTATTATCCCACCTAACCCTTACGACCACAAGTACACCACCAGGAGATGGCCCTTCGTCCCCATCTAAGGCTGGGCTTGCAAGAGTGGGCCTGAAGCCTCCCTTCTGTGAGGGATAGTGACCACAGAGACGGGTCATCTCATGCTCAAATTGCCTAAGGATCCTCGTTGTTTCTTGAAGGTTTAGCCAGGGCCCACCTGCTGCAGGGCCCACCAGCTTCACCCCTATTTCTACTGAACTTCAGCAGCACTCACTCTAATTTTGGGAGACAGATTCTCAGGGGGCCACTGCTCAGGGTGTGGTGGAGGCAGGATTGCAAGAAGGGTACCTGGGAGGCTAGTAACTGCTCTCCATTCATAGTGGGCGGGGCGATGGAGCCAGACCAGGCACAGGGGGCTTGGTGGGGAGCCAAATATGGGAAGACAAAAGAGGCAGGCCTGGGAAATGCCAGGAGTTGGGGGTCTGGATATCAGCCCGCACCTCCTCCAGCGAGTCTGTGGACCCCACCGGGCTGGCTTGAAACAGCAGTGATTCAGGCCTCCTGAGTCTTAGTCCAAAAGCCCCACGCCCTGTCTTTTTGCTGGCCTTCCCCCTGCCCTGCCAGGCCCTCCTGGCATCTGCAGCTAAGGAGTCCAGCCTGCCAAACCAGGCAGCCTGGCAGGGCGGGGGCCTAGAGAGGGGCTACAGTAAGAAATGGGCAGCAGGGGGTGGTGTTGCTTTTTGTCTAAGGCCTCTGAGCTCACAACACCAATGGGGGTGGGTCTAGTCAACAGTGAACTTCAGGGCTTTTCCCAGGTACCCCTCACCTGTAGTCCTCTCAGCACTGAGCTGTGCCTGTGCCTCCCCGCCGCACCTACCCCTGAGCTGCAACCCTGCTGTGTTCTCTCTCGGCACATGAGGGCCCACACCCAGCGATCATGCTCACCTGAGCACACAACACACACACCACGGCGCCCACCTCCCCCTACAGACCCACCTTTGCATAAGGCTCCTGCTTGGTCCCCTCAATCTAGTGCTCCGGCACAGCACCCCACATGCCTACTTCCTGCCCTAACCAACAGAGAGCCGTGACCTAGAGTCCTGGAGGCTGGACTTTCCACTGGCTGCTGGGAGTGGCTCAGAGGGTGGCCCCTGGCTCCAACCACCCATGAGAGCCCCAAACAGCTGGGACAATCTACTTAAGCTCCCTGGGGAAGGTTTTTCTGCCAGGCCACCTGCTCCTCCTCATGGCAGCAGGCACTGGCTCCCCGGTCTCCTCATGGAGGGCAGCTGAGTGGCCTCATGGTTAGCAGGCTAGGTGCTGGATTCAAGTACCTGCTCTATCTAGCTGGGGAGCTTGAGCAGGAATCTTACCTCCCCAAGTCTATTTTCTCTCCTCTAAAATGATGAATAGTGCCACCATGTAAGAGCTATTGGGGAAGCTACTTCACACCCTGTTTTACAGATGGGGAAGCAGAGGCAGAGAAGAGAAGGGAGCTGGCCCAAACTGAACACCTCCTAAGCAGTGGGGCTGGGGTTTGAAGCAAAGTCTGCGGGGCTCCTGAGTCCACAGTCTTCTACTCTCTGATACTCCACACATTTCTGGGCAGCAACAGGCCCCGTTCCCCCAGACACTGCATTGTTCTCTTTGCCTTCCCCACACCAGTCTGGCCCCACGGTGTCTGCTTCAGACCTGGAAAAGCTGAGGGCCCCCTACACAGACTCAGACACACAGACACTCGGCTTACTCCTCAGGATGCCAGGAAAGCTTGACGCAGGAGGAGATAGGCAGGGAGACCAAGAGGGGCCATGCAGGAGGTACAGGCCGGGTGCCTGCTTGGCCACTGCCAGAGCGAATGCCAGTACCACCACCAATGCCAGGCTGCCTGGGTACTGGCATGATGGACCTGTGAAAAATGCCTGCCAGCCAGGCAGCCAGCCAGTCAGCCAGGGGCCTCGGGCCAGCTTGATGCTGCTCAGAACCAAGACCAGGGCCAGGCCCAGTTGGGCACCCAGAGCCCTTGCATTGCTGCCACCCCAACCTCCAGCACAGTCAGTCACCTCAGCTCACCCCAGCACCACCAAGGCAAGTTGGGCCTGAGAGCACATGGACCACTCGGGGGATGAGAGAACCCTTGATGGAGCCTGGGCCGGGGCTACCCTCTGCTCCCAGGCATGAGGGGACATGACCCAGACTCTAGCTAGAGGAACAACTTTGAGGGCCAGAGCTAGAAGCCAAGGGCATGGTGACAGCTGGGGTGTTAAAAGCACAAGACAGAGGCCCAGGAAGCACGTTGCTTAAAATGGCACAGCCTGTGTCAACAGACTCCAAGCCAGCTGCTCAGGGTAGCAGCACCTGCCAGCGGGGAAATTAGGGGAGGACAGCTGGAGGGGCGGCCAGGCGCCTTCAGGGCAGACACCTTCTGAACCCCAAGCTATGTTAAGGGCTCCTCAGGTCACCCCCTTGTGCCTCTATCTGGCAGCTTTTCAGCCCCATTCCTGGCACAGGCACCTCTGAGACATCTTCCCAAGCACCCCTGGGGCACTTAGCACTGTGCAAACCTGACTTCTGTTAACTCCCTCTTCCCACTCACTTGTCAGTTTATTAAATCTATGCCAGCGTGAAGTATGGCATACATTCTGAAGTGTGCATAAGACAAATGTAAAATATATAAATACCTATTAAAGAAAACACCTATGCAGCTGGCCCCAAGGTCAAGAAATAGAACATGGCTAGCTCCCCCGAAGCACCAATCACAATTTCCTCTTTCCTGCTAGGGTAGCCATGTTTATGCTTGTGGCCGTCATTTCCTTGCCTTTCTTACTTCACGTTATCCTGTTTTGTAGACTCATCCTAGAGGGACTTCTTCGAGAAAGTCTGGGTGGGGCCGCGGTGCTATTGCCGCGACTGCACACACGGGGGCGTGTGCGGCTCAAGCCGGCTCTCACCTGGATGTGGGAATCCCGCGCCTGGGCTGAGGAATGGGGGCTTCCTGCTAAACCGATCCCCAGCTAAGCCCTTTGGTTGAATCCTGTCGGCCTGCGTCTCTGTCCCCGTGACGCCAGGGAGGGGGCGGGAGTCCTAGCCCCTCTCCTCCAGGTTCCTCCTTTTGGCCCAGATGGCAGCTTTGAAAACCAAGAAACAATATACAAATGAAGGGGTGTTACTGTTACTCATTAAAAAATAAATAAGCTCCTTCTGTGTGCTAGGCCCTGTACTAAGCACTTCGCATTCATTTTCTCATTTAATGCTCATGCCTCCCCCCTAGGAGGTAAGAATTATTATTATTACCCCTATTTTACAAATGTGGAGACAGTCCCAGAGACATAGAGAATTGTCCGTGATTGCACAGCTTCTGTGTGACAGAGGGGCCCTAATTCTCCATTCTATGGCCCATGCTCTTATCTGCTATCCGAACTTTGTTATATCCCTTCCGCACAGTGAAATGTCCATTGGAAACATGTTTTTTAATTAAAAAAATATGTAAAGTCACTGTGTATTAGACTTTCAAGAAGGAGCAGTTGGAAAGGGGCCTGAGTCCAGGACTCCTGGATATGAGGCTGACGTTGGGGATGACAGCTGGAGAGGAGCCTACTTACTTCCCAGGCCTCCTGGGAACAAGCATGGGGTCTTTAATAAAGACCTAGCCTGAGTCACAGGGACTGTGGCTGCCAGAGATGCTAATGCAAAGGGTGCATGGTGGTGGGGGTGGGGAAGTGTTGCTGCAGCCCTCAGAGAAGCTCTGCGTCTAATCTGGGATGCCAGGCTGGTCCATGCACTGGAGAGTGCTCCTTGAAGGACAAACACTGCAATGGGTTGGGAGTCTGCTGTCCATGACCTTTCAGAGACTTTGGGGGAGGAGTTGGTCAACAAGTAAACCAATAAATAGAGGATAGAATTTCAGATAGAGATAAGCGCAATACAAAAATGATGGGAGAAAGAATGTGATGAGATGCTGAGCAGTCTAGGAACGGTGTCTTGAAAGCAGGACTCCTCTTCACCCTGAAGGAGCAACCCCAGCTGCACTAATGTTAGAAATCAGCGCTTGCTCTGTCCCTAAGAACTTTAAGGGGATCATCTCATTTGAATTTCCAGCTCCATGAGAAAAGCTTCATTAGCTCAATTTTTACAGGAGAGGAGACTAATTCGAAGCTCAGAAAGGCCCAGGTGCATTCCCAAGGTCGTTCAGCCAGGAAGCGGCTGAGGGAAGTGTGAGCTGAAGTCAAATCCAAAGAATGGGAAGGGCTGCCTCTGAGGTGGCTGAGGCCTGGTGGCAGGGAGGATCCCGCCTGGTTGTCTGGAAGGGCTTCCTAAAAAAGGCAGCTTTTCTGGTTCCCGAAGCAGCTCGTTCCATTGGGCGCGGGTCGGAGGAAGGTCAGGCATCCCCATCGCATTCCCAGTGTGGGGCACGGCACGTGTGAGGGGGAAGCCAGCGAGCCCGGGGAACTCCGTTCTTTTGGGATCCCAGAGGCCGCTCTTTTGGGATCCCAGAGGCCGCAAGGACTTCCTTTCTTGCCTTGAGGTGACTGCCTCCTGGGGCTACACCTTTGAGGCAAAACGCAGTGAACGCTCCTTTTACAGATGCGAAAACTAAGCCAGTACGGCGAGGGCCGTGGGTGACAGGACCAGGGTTTAGAGGTCAGTGGGTGTCGGGGGAACCAGGCCGGAGGGGCCCAAAGGTCGGCTGAAACTTGACGGAGCGCCTCAAACACTCAAGGCCGCACAGCATAGCCAACATCGCCCCAGGCCGGCGCCAGGAAAAAGAGCGCCTGCGCAATGAGAGCGTACGGCCCGAGGAGACTGAGGGGCGGGGTTGGCAACGCGCACGCCAGGACGTGGCGGGCGGAGACCCAGAAGGCTGGGCACCTCTGATGGGCTGCATCCGGGAGGGGGCGGGGAATAAGGCGTTCTTGGGCGGGGCCTCGAGGCCGGTTTGGAATTTTTGGCGCGAGTTAGCTCCGCGCGCGTTCACGGGCCGTTCCCCCTGGAGAGAGTCATTTTGCCTTGGCGTAGAGAGCTGTCGACCGAAGACCCCGGCCCTCCTGACCGCCCCGAGTGCTCCCGTGGCCTCTGCCAACCCGGAATCTGGGACCTTACGGAGTTGCGCCCCGCCCACCTGCCCCAGGTGAGCCCAGCCCCAGCCCTGAGTGTTCTCAAGCCAGACCGCGCTCCCGCCCATTCTCCTCCTTCCCCGCAGCCCCTCGCCTCCTGAGACCCCCTCATCGGGTCAGCCTCATCCACTCCCCACTCCAACCTTCTCCCTCATCCGCTTTCGACAGTCCCCCACTGTTGGCCTGGGTCCCGCCTTGCCCTTCTGCTAACCCCATTTTGGGCCAGCCCTGCCCCCGGCGGCCCCGCCCACTTCCCGTTTAGCCTCTGGGAGTGACTGCCCCTGCTGTTCTCCAGTCCTTCCCCAGCTTCCCTGTCCCCTTTCATCTGGGAGCCCCTTCCCCTAGCCACTTACCCGCCTCCTGGTTACTTGTCCCTCCCCGGGAAAAGCCCCACCCACGTTCCATCTTCAGCCGCTCCCCCGTGACAGATGATCTACTCAACTCTGTTCGCCAGGGTTTTCCCATGCCCACGGAGGTGAATCAGCTGTGGGCCTGCCCGGGAGGACCTCAGTCTAGCGCAGTAGACCGTGGTCAGTAGAGGTGTCCCGCCCAGCCTCCGCTCAGGGCCAGACTGGATTCATTCACCTACTTCCTCCCCTGTTCCACCCTCAAAGCCGTTTGGCCAGGCCAGCTGTGCTAGAAAGTAAATGACATTGGGATGGTCTGAAAACCTGTTTTAAGATGCAGATGTCCTTTGACTCCAAGCCAGGACCGGGACTGGAGGCTGTACTTCTAACCAGTGCCCTGGGGTTTCTGACATCCCAGTTCTTCACTTTGAGAAACCCTGGGATGGAATTCCTGAGGTAAAAGTGGCAGAGGAAAGTTCCTCACAGTATGTGAGGTGAGGCTTCCAGACAGACCCCCGCGTGGGACCTTTCCTCAGCCCTCACTCTCTCTGGGCCAGGAGGGCACACTTCAGATGACTCCTCTCCATGTTTGTTACTCACCCCTTGTTGGGTATGGCATCTTTTGTTACACTGTGGCTTCCTCTCAAAATTAAACTGTCCTCCCTTTTGTTTTCTTGTTTTTGTTTCAATTACAACATTATGGCAACACAACATCCCTCTCTTCCCCAACACAGTCACTTATACACCTGGGACCATTGTAACTGTGTGTCCTTTTAATGACTACATAATGCTCTCTTCAGAGCATTATATATTATTTATAAGAGCATTTATTGAGGAATGTACATGCCAGACCTGTGGCTGAGCCTTCCCTGAGGTCAGTATTACAGGTCCACAAACCCCTGAGGCCAGGTATGTTTCAGAATTAAAAATGTGTCAGATTTTAGAAAGCTAATAGGGTGCTTATAACATTTATATGTAACACCACCCATGGGTCTGGGACATCATCCAGTAATCAAACACATTAATATTTTTGTCAAGAAATATATGAATATTCATACTTAGAGGAAAAAATAGGTTAGATCAGATTTTTCTAAGTAGATTTTGCATGTAGATATCCAGTTGTTCCAGCACCATTTGTTGAGATTATTCTTTCCCACTGACATGTTTTGGCACCCTTGTCATAACCAATTGACTGTAACTGTGAGGGTTTATTTCTGAATTCGCAATTCTATTCCATTGATTTATATGACTGTTCTTATGTGAGTACCACAGTTTTGATTTCTGTAGTTTTGTAGTAAGTTTTGAAATCAGAAGTGCGAGTCCTCTATTTTCATTTTGATTATTTTGACTATTCATGAACCATGAATTTCCATATGAATTATCGGATCAGCTTGTCAATTTCTGCAAAGAATCTAGCTGGGATTCTGATAGGCATTGTGCTGAATCTATAGATCAATTTGGAGAGTATTGCCATTTTATCCATATTAAATCTTTGGATCTATATGAATATGTAATGTCTTTCCATTTATTTAGGTCATCTTTAATTACTTAAAGCTGAGGGAAAAAAGGAAAGAAAGTATATACATGTAATGGTTGTCATATTGACCTTATTTACCACTTCTATTTCTTGTCGTTGGTTCTTGTGGGTTCGAGTTAACATCTGGTGTCATTTTCTGGTCCAATATAGTTTTGTTCCTGCCCACCTCCTTTGTGCTGTTATTTGCAAGTATATTACATTTCTCTATGTTATATGCCCAACAATACAATTACATACATATTGTTTTATACAATTGCTTTTTAAATCAGTTAAGAGAAGAAAAGAGAAGAGACATGTATTTATACTGTTTTTTATATCACATAATTACCTTTACTGGTGTTCTTTGTTTTTTCATGTAGGTTAGAAATGCTGTTTGGGATCATGTGCTTTCGGCCTAAAGAATTTTCTTTACTCTTCCTTGTAAATGGTCTATTAACAATGAATTCTTTCTGGCTTTATCTGGGAATGTATTTATTTTGCCTTTATTTTTGAAAGATAGTTTTATTAGATCTAAGAATCTTAGTTCACAGATAGATTTTCCCCACTCAGCACTTTGAATATGTCATCCTGTTGCCTTCTGGCCTCCACTGTTTCTGATGAGAAGTCAGCAGTTAATCTTGTGGGGAAGCTTGTAAGTAATGAGTAATTTTTCTCTTGCTACTCTCAAGATTTTCTTTTTGCTTTTGGTTTTCAGGACTTTTAATGTAATGTGTCCATGTGTGGATCTCTGCATTTATCCTACCTGAAGTTCATTGAGCTTCTTGGCTATGTTAATGTTCTTCTAAATGACATTTGGAAATGATATTTTTTTCCTGGTCCTCTTCTCCCCTTCTGGTGCACTCATTATGCTTATCTATGTTGGTTGGACTTAATGGTATCCTACATTTCTTCTTTTTTCTCTCTGTTCAGATTGCATGATCTAATCGATCTATCTTCAACTTATTTCTTCTGCCAGTTCAAATCTACTGTTGAACCTCTCTAGTGAATTTTTTTTTCATTTCAGTTATTGCACTTTTCAACTCCATAATTTCCATTTGGTTCTTTTAATAATTTCTATCTCATTATTGATATTCCTTATTTGGTGAGATGTCATCATGCTTCCTTTACTTTAAGTGTGGTTTTCTTTAGTTTTTTTGGACATTTTGCAGCTACTTTGAGGTCTCTGTCTGTCAAGTCTGACATCTGGTTCCTCTACAGCCAGTTTCTGCTCCCTGATTTTTGTCTCTGTGTTTGGGTCACACTTTCCCATGGCTTTGCATATCTCGTAATTTTTTTGTTCAAAACTGGACATTTTAGATAATATGTTTTAGCAGCTGTGGATACTGGTTCCTCACCTCCTTCTGGGGCTTGTGATTGTTGTTCACCTGTCTATTTGTTTAAATTGTCTATTTGTTTATTGACTCGCTGGATCACTGTAGTAACATCTCTTTCTGCAGTATGAAGCTTCTGACATTGCTCCTCCAAGGGCCTAGCCCAGGGCAATGCACAGTCACCCTGGAATACCAGTGGTTTTAGGGGAGGCTCTCTTTGACTCTCCTTTCCCTGATCATATCCACCTGTTACGCTTCCCCGGTTGCTGGCTGTCTGCTCTATTGTTTTTGCCCTGAGGCATTAATTGCTCCATAAACTGATCTAATTAGATTTGGGCCCTTTAAAAGGTAGCTTTTGAGTTCAGTGTTTGAGGTTTGTTCTGAACCCAGGAAGGCTCTTCTTAGCTATCGCTTGCCTTGGTACTTTCTGGTAAACTATCTGACCCATGGTTTAGCTTATTGTGCTCACGGAGGCAGAAGCCTCCTCCTATTTGCTTAGCACCCAAACCTCCACTGATTTTGAGAGCACCTTTGAACTTGAACTTCCCATAGGGGCAAGGACAGTGGTACCCTGAGTGACACTGCTGCTTTTAGGGTGGCTTCAGCATCTTGCCTCTCTCAATGTGGAACTTCCTTAGGAATGAGTTGGGGCTTGAGTGATTGGGCTGCAGTGTTCTCAGTCTACTGGACCTAAGGCAGAGCTTCTGCCCTATTAGGGGCTAGTGGAAGGAGGGAGCTTGGCCTCTCTGCTATACGCAGCTGGAATTTAGCCTCTGCAACATGGAACTGGAAGTAGAACATGAGTTTTAGATCACAAATATGAAAAAGCAAGAAAAACTTTCGGAATTAGACTTTTTTTTTTTTACTTTGGAATTGGAGATAAAGGAGTATGTGAATGTGTATCCCATACGGTCTTGGAAGAGGCTGCACATTTTGAAGTCAAATAGCAATTGTGACGAGGCAGGGATGTACATGCAGATGGTCTGGCTCCAGAACCTACCTTGGCTTAACCTCTGCTAGACTGTGGGAGCTCCAGAACATGGCCCTATGATTTTTAGTTTATGTTTCTATGACCTCCAGGTCTGTGTGTGCAGACTGTGTGCAACCATGTACATATTTGCCCTTTGCCTTTTCCCAGCAGGTGCTCGTGTCTCCAGGGCTTCCATGTTTAAAGCAGAACATGTGTGTGGAGTAGACGTGGCTTTCTACCACAGCCTCTCTGGGGCCTCAGGACAAGGCGCTGTCTGAGTGGACACACTGTTCTGTACTCTACATCTCAAGGCCTCCTGTGCTGGCCATGCCTGTGCCCACAGAGGGCACCCCGCCACCCCTGAGTGGCACCCCCATCCCAGTCCCAGCCTACTTCCGCCATGCAGAACCTGGCTTCTCCCTCAAGAGGCCCAGGGGGCTCAGTCGGAGCCTCCCACCCCGGCCCCCTGCCAAGGGCAGCATCCCTGTTAGCCGCCTCTTCCCTCCTCGGACCCCAGGCTGGCACCAGCCCCAGCCTCGGAGGGTATCGTTCTGTGGTAAAGCCTCTGAGACCCTGCGGAGCCCCAGTTATGACCCAAACCGGCCAGAGTCCTTCTTCCAGCAGAGTTTCCAGAGGCTTGGCCGTCTGGGCCATGGCTCTTATGGAGAAGTCTTTAAGGTGAGTGGAGTGACGACTCTCTGGGCATGTCTAGGGGTACCCTTTTGCCTTCCTTCCCTTGCCTGGATGTGATAGTGTCCTGGGCAGCCTGTTCCCTTTCTCTCCTGACAGCCCACCTCCTGGGCTGCCAGGCTCCCCTCCTCAGTGCTTGGTTTGGCTGCTTTCTCATAATTCCCCACACAGACCCTTCCAAGGGCCCTCTTAGTACACACTCTCCACTTGTCCAGAGCCTGGCATTCATGGCGGTGGCTCCCGGCTGCCATTTCCTGCCCTGGAGCCAGCTGTGCTGGGGTTCTTGGAGAGCTCTGCCTGATCCCCGGAGCCAGGCCCCCAAATGCAGTGCACATCCTGCCCTCTGCCACCCCCCAGGCTTCAGGCACTTAGGCTATACCCTCCATATCACATTTTTTTTCTTAAAATATATTTTCCAATAATTTATATTTCCTTTAAAATGGTAGTTTTCCTTATACAAGTACTACATGAAGAAATTTTTGTTGTTAAAAAGTACAAACAACATAGGCCTCTCGATCAGCTCTCTTTTTCAGAGAAAACCATTGGGCTTCTCAGGCAGGCATTCTTCCTTTCAGAACTTTCTTTATATACCTCTAGAGCTGACCATATAAAGACAAACCCGTTTATATCCTACATAGTGGATCACACTGCCTGTATTGTTCTGTAGCCAGCTTTCTTCTCTTTGCAATAGTCTGAGAGACCCTCTGGGTTAGTACTTAAAGGCCTGCCCTGCTAAGTGGTTGTGCCACCTCCCACCCCGCCTGTGAGCACCACCTCCCTTTCAGGTGCGCTCCAAGGAAGATGGCCGGCTCTATGCAGTAAAGCGTTCCATGTCACCATTCCGGGGCCCCAAGGACCGGGCCCGAAAGCTGGCCGAGGTTGGTGGCCATGAGAAGGTGGGGCAGCACCCGCACTGCGTGCGGCTGGAGCGAGCCTGGGAGGAGGGTGGCATCCTATACTTGCAGACGGAGCTGTGCGGGCCTAGCTTGCAGCAACACTGTGAGACCTGGGGCACCAGCCTGCCTGAGGCCCAGGTCTGGGGCTACCTGCGGGACGCCCTGCTTGCTCTGGCCCACTTGCACAGCCAAGGCCTGGTCCACCTTGACATCAAGCCTGCCAACATCTTTTTGGGGCCCCGGGGCCGCTGCAAGCTGGGTGACTTTGGGCTGCTGGTGGAGCTGGGTGCGTCCGGAGCCAATGAGGCCCAGGAGGGAGACCCCCGCTACATGGCCCCTGAGCTGCTGCAGGGCTCCTACGGGACAGCGGCTGACGTGTTCAGGTGAGGGCTGGGCCGTGGGAGACCTTTCCTGGGTGGAGTGTGGTCAGCAGAGGGAAGGAAATGCCATTCTAGCCCAAAGTCAGAAAGACTTGGCCTTGGGCTGGAAATGCTGCCCTGAGGGTATGGAGGCCTCACCCTCGAGCTGAGGGGGTTCTGTCAGGCTGTGTAAGTAGGAACCCTCTGGAGGAGCTCCACTGGAGTCACTCATCTTACCACTTCTCCAGAGGCACTACTATTACGACATTTACAGGGGAATGGACATAGCAGGGTTAAGGGACTGGACCAGGTAATGGGTTCCATGGCCCATGACAGCAATCACTGCTCTGCCTCTAACAGTCTATCCAGCCAGATCCGTAGGACCATGATAGTAACACTAGCAACAATAGTAACCATGCTGCCTATCTGGTAGGGGCGCCAAGAGGACTCACCAGTGTCCTGTGGGCTGTACTGGGTACTATGTCCATCCTTTATGATATGGTTTCATCATTGGCTCTGTTGGGGACTTCTCAGGGCCTCCAGTCCCTTTTCTACCTCCCTGGCTCATGGTGGAAGACAGCTGCTCTCTTCTCAGAGGCAGCCTGGGGCTCTGTGACCTAAGGCCAACCCTGCCTCTCTCTGTCCCTCACCTACCCCTAGTCTGGGTCTCACCATCCTGGAAGTGGCATGCAACATGGAGCTACCCCATGGTGGGGAGGGCTGGCAGCAGCTGCGCCAGGGCTACCTGCCCCCTGAGTTCACTGCTGGTGAGTGGAGGGCAAAGATGGAAGGGGACATGGTACCACAGGGAGGGCAGACTTGTGTGGAAGGGAATGTCTGGCAATGTAGACTGCTGGGCTCAGGGTCCAGTCACCCCTGACATGGTCCTGTCCTGTGGACAGGCTTGTCTTCTGAGCTGCGGTCTGTCCTCATCATGATGCTGGAGCCTGACCCCAAGCTGCGGGCCACAGCCCAGGCCCTGCTGGCCCTGCCTATGCTCAGGCAGCCGCGGCCCTGGAGTGTCTTGTGGTACATGGCTGCTGAAGCCCTGAGTCGAGGGTGGGCCCTGTGGCAGGTAAGCCTGGCGAGGGTGAGACTATTCCACTCTGCTCCCTGGACCTGGGGTCTGCCTAGCCTTCCTTGATCCCATCCCCACAGGCCCTGCTTGCCCTGCTATGCTGGCTCTGGCATGGGCTGGTTCATCCTGCCAGTTGGCTGCAGTCCCCGGGCCCGCCGGCCACCCCACCTGGCTCACCGCCCTGCAGCCTCCTCCTGGACAGCAGCCACTCCAGCAACTGGGATGATGACAGCATAGGGTGAGTGAGAGCTCAGGATGGAGGGGTGGTAGGGAGAGATGGGCTGTCAGTGTGACCAAACCTCACACCCAGGTCCCATGGGGATTAGTGGTAAACTGGGACCGCTCCTACAAACCTGGCCTCTATTATGCCCATGGAACAGGGCAACAAGGCTGGCGGGGTGCAGCCTTAGTTGGAATGCAGCTGTTTCTTCTAAGCTCATTGTGTGGAATGGCCACTGTGCAGAGCATAGCACAACTGGCAACTTCACACTTAGAGCACTGCCACATTAGGGAGCAGTGTAAGGACCATGGCCCCTACTGCGAAAGATAGGCAAAGCAGCCCCTACCCTAGTTGAGGCTACCAAGTGCCCCTGCCTTGAGAGAAATTCCTTAGTCTCAGGTGCCTGGTGGCCAAGTGAGAGCTGTAATTAAGAAAATGCTGCAAAGGAAGGGGGTAGGGGGCACACAGTTCTTGGGAGGATCAAAGCATTAACTCCTTCCTTAGAAAAATGTCACCCTTTCACCATAGGGACACTTTATAGCAGACATGAAGTGCCAGATAAGCCTCATTTACCACAGGTTCACTTCAAAGCCAGCTCAGTTGAAGCCTGTCTTCTGAAAAGGGACAGTTAGTTGCCTTTGAGTGTGGTCAGGTGGTTTTAAAAGTTGTGGAAGCGCTTCTTTCAAAGGGTACCATACTGTCATTGTCTTGGACTGTGGCTCCTGCTTGTTTCTAGCAGGAGCCTACACAGGGATAGGGTTGGTCTTGCTGCTCCCAAGGCCTCCCCTGTGTCCTACCCACCCCTTAACTGCTTGCTTGTCTCCCCCACCCCCTGCAGGCCCTCGCTCTCTCCAGAGGCCATCCTGGCCAGGGCTGCCAGGAGCACCTCCACCCCACGGAGCAGGCACACACTGAAGTGAGTAGGCTCAGGGTTGCGGGGTGGGAGGGGCAGCTTTCGGATCTTGAATGTCATTTCTCTCTCTTCCTTTTCCCCAGGGATGCCCTTGACCTAAGTGACATTGACTCTGAGCCTCCTCAGGGCTCCTTCCCCTCCTTTGAGCCTCGGAACCTTCTCAGCTTGTTTGAGGACTCGCTGGGTCCAACCTGAGCCCCTGCTCAGCCTTGGTGCTTTTAACCTTTTAGCCTATCCCCATATCCTCCTGGAAGCTGGGGTCCCTCTGGGGTCCAGTGGTCCCTTCTACCTGGCCATGTCTAATAAAAGATGTCTGAATCTTGGGAGCACCCAAGCTTGTTTGCATGGCAACATAGTGCTTCCTGTCCCGTTTATTGATGTCGCCTAGGGTCTGAGGGCCCCAGGATGAGCCAAGGCTGAGCCCCGCTGCAGGGCCCAGAGCACCAGGCTAGCAAACTGGAGTTGGGGGCCCCATGCTGTGTGGAACAGATTTCCTGAGCAGGCACATCCCTGGTGGGTAGGTTGAGCTGTCAGAGCATGGCACTCAAGGTGGAGGGTGGGCCTCCAGCCCAATGGGGCCTGAATCCAGGGCCACTCGGCTCTTTACATCTCTATGCCAGTTGCCTGGAAAACAGCAGTAGCCCTCTTGCCCCCTGGAGAGAGGGGCTAGTCCTGCTGCTCAAGCCCCTCACTTCGCAGTCTGGACAGAAGGCAGAAGGGGTGGGCAAGCCTCAGGCTTTTGGAAGTGCTGGCATGCAGGGCCGAAAGATGGAAGTCAGGAATCGTGGGCTGGTGGCTGATCTAGGTACCCACAAGGTACCTTACTTGAAGGTCTGAGAATGGACAGGGTGGAGTGATTGTTCTAGGCTAGTAGGATTCCAGCTGTCAGCAAGACTTGACCCCAGAGTCCCTCTGGCCCAACCCTCACAAGTCACAGAGGTTAAACTTCCTCAGTTTCTTTTTGGCTTGTACAGGAAGACATTGCCCTGGAAGAAGGCAAGGTGGGAAGCCTGGAGCCTCCGAGGCTTGGGTAGAAGAGGCTCATCCATAGGGAAGAATGGGTGAACAGATGAGAGCTCCCAACTGGAAACATCCAGGGAGCCAGCCCTTTGCAGACCAGCATAAGGAGGGAACTCTGGTGTTGTTGGCCCTAGAAGACCGTGGGCAGGCTGGCATGGTGGGCAGGCAGTGGTTCAGTCTGGGGGGCAGGCATGGTGGGCAGCCCAGAGCAGATCAGGCACAACGCCGGCGTGCAGCTGCAGGATGGATCCCACACTGAGCAGGTGCATAATCTGGTGTGAGTTGCCCCAGTAGTCGAAGCGACCCGGTCCCCAGCGCTCTGGCAGGCGGGCCACGTTCACTAGCCCCCCAAGCAGTGCCAGCGCATCCATGCGCAGGTAGCAGGGCAGGGAACCTGGAGCTCCAGAGCCCAGCCCCACTCCTCGGGCCCCAAACACCAGGAGACGAGCACCAGCCTGCCAACCGAAAGCACGAAGCCGGGCACTGGTGGAGGGGGCAGTAAGGGCCCTCCAGCCAGCCACACCCGACAGCATGGTGTAGCCCACCAGGGCAGCCGGGCGCAACCAGGGCCTGCAGGCCAGGGTGCAATGGATGATGGGCAGGGCTCCTGCACAGAGAAGAGAGGCAGGAGAGAGCACATCAGTCTGGGGGGTCTGCCTGCCCTTTCTACCCAGGGCTCATGTGAGCATGCCCTGCCTCCCCCTCCCCAGTTGCCCCCCAGCTCCCATCCTTCAAGCCTCCCTCCCCGTTCTTTGGCTCACCGAGGGTGTTGACGAGGCAGACCCCACACATGTCCAGGGCAAGGAGCCGGGTGTACACAGGGCTGCCCCCTTGGTGGCACATGAAGAGGTGGTAGAGCACGGAGCCTGCAGGTGGTGCCAGGCAGGCCACACAGTGTGTGCCCCCCAGCCAGCCATCCTTGCCCAGCTGACCCCAGGGCATGGTCATCGGCAGCAGCACCAGGAAGCCCAGCAGGGCCAGCCCTGGGGGAAGGAGACAGTTACGCATCACACAGCTTTAGCGCAGAGGACAGGTCATATTCTCAGAGAGTCCATAGTCTAGAGACAACATGAGAGGGATGAGAGCAAGATCATGACAATGCTGATAGCCAGCTATCACCAGACCTGGAACAGAGTCAGGCCTTGGGCTTTCAGGAACTTGACTTACTCAGCAGACCTCACAGTAGTTCTGGAAGCAGAAACCATTATCCCCACTTTGCAGGTGAGGAAACAACTTACCCCCAGGTGACTCCAGCAAGAGAGAGCTGGGGCAGTCTTAACTCCCAAGCTGCTCCCACCCCTGCAGCCATATCACCTCCCCTTGAAAGCTGGGGCCCCAACCTGGAACTTGGCCTCCCTGTACTAGCAGAAACCAGAAGTAGGCGTGACCTCAAGCTAAGTTCTGAACAGGACATGTGGGCAATGATACCAGATCCCAGGGCCACTTAGCTTGCTCATCCCAACCCCATGTCCTCTCTTCTCCTAAGTGACCAGACAAATGAAGGCTTTGGGCCTTTTTGTCTTCCATAAAGGGGAAGGGGGCTGAAAGGAGCTATTTTATCTGCTCCCCAGGCAACTCCTGGGTAAGCTCCATTCCTCCAAGCCGGGGCGTCCTACCCTCCCCGCTGGCACTTTGGCACTACCCTCACGGGGTTAAAGGTGGGCACAGCAGGTTGGGGCCTCTGGCTGCCCACTCTCAGTAGGGTCTGGCCAGGCCATAGTTCCCCAGTGGGGCAGGTACCAAGGCTAGGCCCAGCCGGCTCAGGGCCCCTCTTGCCGGCCAGGGCAGGCCAAGGACAGACAAGGCTGTGTCAGCAGAGCTAGACCGGGCCGCGGAGGAGGGGCCCGGCGCCTGCGGCGGGGGGGAAGGAAGGAGTCGCCACCAGGCGGAGCCCCAAGACTGGGCTGCCCGGGACGGGGGCGGCAGGGCAGCCGTGAGGGGAGGGGTCGGGTTCTGGCTTCTCCTCCTGGGTCCCTTCCTGCCCAGGTAAACACTCATCTCTAGGACGGGTGCTGGCAGGGGAGGGTGCGC
This sequence comes from Pteropus alecto, assembly GCF_000325575.1. Lineage (NCBI taxonomy): Eukaryota > Metazoa > Chordata > Mammalia > Chiroptera > Pteropodidae > Pteropus > Pteropus alecto. The sequence continues at coordinate 4,730,087 of NW_006436812.1, forward strand.
GGGGCACCAGGATTACGAAGAGGTTGGACACCAGGCTTCTCTCTGGGGCTCAGAGGGATTAAGCAGACTCGGTCCTCCACTCTGCTTCCCTCGCTTGCCCCAGGGGCCCCGCCAGGGGAGCGGAAGCGGGCAGCACCGTCTGGGACAATGGCAGCTTTGTCACCGCGGCTCCTGGCCGTGCCAGGGCTCAGGCAACCCAGGACTTGGGCGCTGAGGCATTCCTCGGCCTTTGGGCCCCTGGCCCAGAGAGGGTAGGGCTTCTGCGGGTGTGGGATGCGGGGTGCGGCTCACCGTGCGTATAGATGTTTCCTAGCTCGTTATGCAGGTAGAAGAGGCTGCGCAGGCAGCCGGAGCCGCTGCTGGCTGGCCGGTAGCCGGTCAGCACGAACTTGTTGAACTGCAGGTGCGGTGGCGAGCTGGCCCAGTCCAACAGGCGCGGCCCGGCCAGGAACGCCATGACCCGACCTGGCGCGGGCGACCCGCGCCCTCCTCTTGCCAGGGGCCTGGTCCTCAGTGGGGCTGCAGCTGTGGTAGGCTCATCTCGGTGTCCGCCCACCTTCCAGTGCACGGTCCGCGCACGCGCCGGCCGTGGGGTCCCGGCTTGCGACCCACTCGCGCTGCGCACGCGCGAGCGTAGCGCCCCCGCGCTGGGGTGGAAGCTGAAGATGCGCTGGGCGCCGGAGCGCAGTGCGGCCCGCTTGGGCAGGCGCGCCGCAGGGACAGCTTGTGGCGGCTGCAGCGGCCAGTCGTCTCTCTGCAATCCTGAGGACGGGTGCGGCCGGACGCGGGAGGGGACGCCAGGCTCCGCCCCAGCCGGCCGCCCCCGCCATCCCGCCAGCGTTTCGCGCGCTGGGCTCCTGACGCAGTCTCTGCGAGGGCCAATGGGCGCGGCTGACAAGGAGGCCGCGCCCCGAGGCAGCCCAGGACTTCACCCTCTTAGCATAATATATGCAGTCCCAGCCTCGTCTGCATGGGGTGGCTGTTGACTTGGGACTCGACGTTCTGGTTCCCCCGTGGCTCTATCGGAGTGACCACGGCGCCTTGCGTCCCCCTGCAGTGCGTACCCGGGCTCTCTGAGCGACCCCAGGTCAACGCACCCTTGGGCACCCACCGTCCCCGACACAGCCCCACTACCCAGCCCTACTCCTCAGCCCAGGCTCTGTCCAAGGTACTGCCAGCCCGGAACATTCGGACGGGGTCAGGTCTGGAGCCAGGGCGCCCCGGCTCCAGGGGTGATCTCTCCACCCGCCCGGCTTCCCCAGAGCTCAACATGGAGCGCTAAGATGCCCAGGTTTCTACGGGTGTGCGTGACGCGCCTGGCGCTCTCGGGCAAGGCCCTACCCTTCAGGTCAGGCTTTGAACTTGAGCTCCAACAAAGTCTCTCTGTTATCGCCCATAAGGTACACCTACGGCCCCGCCAGGACAAGCAGGAAACCGAGGGGAAGAGAGAGGGCAGGGGAGAAAGATCGGTCCCCGCCTGGGTTCGTACTAAGGCGGGCCCAGGAAGGCATTCCTTTTGCTTAACACCACTCACAGCCGGCCTCCTCCTCCTCCCCTTCTCCAGGACCCGCCCACCCATCCTTTCGGCATTTCAGGCGGCTCTTTGTGTGGAACACCCTTAATTTGCATGGACACACCCAACCCTTCGCTCCAGTGTCTTCACATAATTTCCCACCACGTAAGAATTTACAGAACCCAGTACCAAAATAGGTCTTTTATTCAAAGTCTATGGCTGGTCTTTTGACCACTTTCGTTGATCTCTCACATTGCGCTTAGGGCGCAGTTCAGGACCATCCAAAGAGGGGCTCCAAGACCCCTGAAATCAGATCCTAGAATCAAGGTCTATGAGGAGGGGAGCTGATTCCTTTTGCCCTTTGGTCTCGACCATCTAGACACCTAGAGTCAGGCCAAGTTCCCAATAATAGCACCAGATGCTTCCTGTCCAATGTCTGGCATCTGAGATGACCAGAGGGCAAGCTGCCCTTTAAAAAGTGGAAGGCGAAGGTAGAGTGCGGCATAACGTCTCAGGTGTCCATTCCACTGTTAGAGGGTCCAATAGCCCCTTGGGGTCCCTAGTCAAAGAGCAGAGATGAGAGAACGCAGGGAACTCTGGCTGGAGGTACTCAGGGGGTGATAATTCGAAGCTAGACCCTCAGTCTGGGGGTCTCCCGGGGGGCAGGGCAGGGCCATCCCTCGAGGCCGGTGGTACCACACCGCCCAGCTTCTCCCGGAGCCCCGGGAATGCCCCAACGCCGGCGGACCTTTTCCCGGAGCCAGCAGACAGCTCCTAGAGAGAGAGTAGACGTCAGCCGAACCCCCAAACAATCCCATGTCCAGCATCCTGTTTCGCCTGCGATCCCATGCACGATTCCCTGTGTAGACCCAAGGCCTTATCGTTCAAAAATCCATGAATTCCTCCCAGCTCCGTTTCCCTCCTGGGCCTCATGTTCCCACCAGGGCCCCCGCGCCCCGGGGCACCAAGACATCAGGCGTCGGCTGGGTCACCCTCAGGCCCTGTCCCAGCGCCCGCACCGTCGGCGCAGCAGGCGCAGCAGCGACAGCAGCAGCAGCAGCAGCACTGAGACAGCCGTCACCATGGAAAAGACCCGAGCTGCGGGCACACGGGTGCGGTGAGTACAGGGCTCCGAAGGGGCTGCTCCCCAAATTCCCTCTCCTCTTAAGCGCCCGCCTCACCCCCCATCGCAGCCTCTGGAGCCCCAGGCCCGGGGCTGCAGCTCACGTTGGTACCATCCGGGAGCGCTGCAGGGGTCTGGGCCGAGCCTTTGGGGGGAGCCCTGTCCTCAGCGGCGTTCTGCAGCCCTGTGGAGAGGGGTATGAGGCAGGTGGCGGGGGAGCAGGTCCGGGGGGACTGGGCGGGGCCTCACCGCGGTAGGTGAGCGCGAAGCCCTGCGCGTGGCCGCGCGCGTCGCTGCGGAAGGTCAGTAGCAGCGCGG
>NW_006436812.1:4733060-4736298 GCF_000325575.1 Pteropus alecto
AGGCGCTGAGCAGGTTGCCCGAGGCAGCGTCGCGCAGCTCCAGCCGGTCTCGCGGGTCGGCCAGCTCGAAGAGGCGAAAAGTGAGCTCCAGCGCGGCGCCAGGCGGGCCAAGCGCCCAGCTGCAGTTTCGGTCCGGCCCGTACTCGTCCGGAAAGTCCGGGGAGTAGATGACGCCCTGAGGTGCAGTCCAGTTCCCCTGACAGGAGCCCACAGAAACTGTGGACGGAGCCGGCGGTCAGAACCCAGAGACCCGCAGGATCTATTTTCACGGGGCGTGGCACCATGCTGAAATCCCGCACTTTCCAGCCAGGCCCCGCCCCCAAGTTGGCCCCTGCATTCTCAGGCCCCTTCCATGGGTTTACACTGATCCCTTGCTCAAATCCCGCTCTCAACCCCAGACCCCGCGCTTGGCCCCCAGGTTCAGGCAAATTCTCTCTTCGGACCGTGACTCCGACCCAATCCCCTTCTCAGGCCCTGCCCCCACCCTGTGGCCTCCCGCATTTCAACCCTCCTAGCAGGGCATCGCACTCCGGATCCCACCCAGACCACTCCCCTTACCCAGGCCCCACCTTCGTAGATACCCAGGCGCCCATCGCCACCGCACAGCTGGCCTGGGTGGCCGAAGCAGATCTGGTCACAGTCGGTGGCTGGGGCTGGGTGTCCTCGGGCCAGGTCGGTTTCAGAGCCACAGAAGCAGGCATAGCCAGCCTCCACACCCGCCAGCTGAGAGCACAGACCGGGTGACCTCAAGGGCACGGTCTGGTGTAGGGGTGGGGTAATGGGAGCCAGGGGTCGGGCTTGGAAGTGGGAATAGGGCTGGAGGTTCAGAAATCAGTGTCAAGGTTTGGCGTCAGAATTGGAAGTTGATTTGGGTCCTGAGTTCAAGGTCAGGGGTCACTGGTCTGGGCCGGTGGGCAGTACCTGGTAGCCTTTCATGCGGCAAAAGCGAAGGCACACCTGGACCGTGAGCTTCGTTGAGGTGCCACTGGGGCCGCTAAGGGCAGGGGGTGCCCCCGAGTCCACAAAGCAGCCCAGGTACCCTGGCACTGATGGGGCAGAGGAGACAGGCTCTGTCCCGTGCCTCCAAAAGTGAATTTCACTCAGGCAGCCCAGCGCTCCCACCTTTGTCCAGCTGGGCCCACTCACTGTGACACGTGGGGATGTCGCAGTAGCGCCAGTAGATGCCCTCCTCCGTCTCAGCCACATAGCACCACGGCTGCACATCACCGTCTGGGTTCCTGCGGGTTGGGGGAATGTGGTCCCGGTCTTTCCCTCCCAAGGGCTGCAAACCCTAGGCCCCGCCCCAGGCTATTTGCAAAATGGCCACATGTATGGTAGAGCTCCTCTCCTCTCTGTCCGTCGACTTCCGAGTGCAGTGGGAAGTCATTAAACGGTCCTGACGTAGGATCTTAGGTCTTCAGCTGTTGCTAGGACGTGACCTCACATATGAGGACGCTGAGACCATCTGTAGTGTTCGCACCCCACCTCACCATGGACCTGGGCTAAGTGCCTTGCTTCAGAACCCTGTTTTAAAGCAAAAGTGGTGACTCCTATCAGCAGAGAAGCGTCTTCCCGCTCAGCTCGGTCTCTGGTGCTCCAGACTGCATTTGTGGCTCTGAACCCCCAACTCTTCTGTCACCGCTAATGATGCCCCTCAAATAAGCTGTATGGCAAGATCCTGACCCCTCACTCCAAGGCTCACTCTCTGGCTTCGCCTGTACGGGGCCCTTTGAGTGCTCAGGCCTGACCTGAGGTTCTGCAGAAGTGGAGCACCTAAGGCCGGACACGTGTCAGAAAATGTTCTGAACGCCCAGTCCAGACCCCAGCGTCGTCTAGGCCCTGTCTCCTAGCCCAGGCTCCACCCTCAGGCCCTCCAGGTGGACCCTGTACGGGTCCAGCAGAGATCTCCGCTCCGCCCACACGGAGCCGCAGCCTAAGGCCCGCGCCCGCAAGAGTACACCCAGTCCCGCCCCTAGCAAGGCCCCTCCCCCAAAGGCCCCTCCTCAAGCAGACCACGCCCCTGGCCCTCACCGGCAGAAGTTGTGCTTGCCCAGCCCCCAGCGACCCTGGGGGTCGCTGGCGCTGCTGTAGCTGTGCTGCTGCGTCTGGTCCCAGAAGAGGCACGGGCGGCCCGCCCCGCGCGGGCCCGTACGGTTCTGGTGGCCGCGGTAGTCGGCGCCGTTCACCTGGAAGCACTCGGACAAGCCTGCATGGCGACAGTGGGGCCTGGAGAGGTCCAGAGCTTCGCCCGACAACCTCCTCACTCCCTGATGCCAACTTTTGCCTGGCTCCTCAGCCAGTTTAACTGGCGCCCGCGGGGCCTTCGGGCTACTCAGCTACTCCACATGTTCTGCCCGCTCCCAAGGCTCAGGACCCCGGTCCTAGGCGCGAAGGCGGAGGACCGAGTGGCAACCGAGGCCCCGTGTCCGGGTCAAGACTCACCTGGGCTATGCAGGCTCCCCGCGGAGGCCCCGCGTGGCGGCAGCATCGGGAAGAAGAGGAGGAGAAGGAGGAGGCCTCGCGGGGCCCGTGTCCTCATCGCCCCCAACCTAGGAGAGGTTGTTCTGGCCCGCATAAGACCCGTGCTGCCCCTGGGGTCGCTCCGGGGTCTCCCAGGCGACTGGGGGGCGTTGTCCTCTGACCGTTTGTCCTCGTCCCACTCTGAACAACGCTCTCCGTCTGGGACGGGGAAATATCTCACGGGGGTATTTGCCTCTCAGGGTTTCTGCCCCTGGAGGCGTTTCTCTGCCCCTGTCTCTGCTGGGAGATCACTGGCCAGGGGCGTTCTCCGTTGCTGCCTCTCGGTGCTCCGAGTCTTGCCTTGGCCTCCACACCTGCCCCCGGCCGCTGCGCCTCGCGTCAGAGTCTCCCTAGCCCAAGTCTCTAACGCGCTGGCTCCTGCCCCCTTCGCGTCCCTCTGCGGATCCCTCCCCACTGGGTCCCACCCCTCCCCCTTCCCCCAAGGCCGGGAAGCCCCGCCCGAAACTGGAGCGAAGGCAGCAGGTCCAGACGCCTTCCACGCTCGCCCCGGGACCCTCGCCGTCCAGGCGCGCTCCCCCTCCCCCCGTCCCCCTCTCAGGGTCGGTGCAGGTTCTTGTGGGAGTGTGTGGAGGAGGACCCTAATGGGGGAGATACAGGACCCTCTCACGAGGCCACATGGCCCGGGACACCCGCTCACAGACACCCTTGAATGAAATGCACGCACGCACTCTCAGTCAACCATTCGTTGTCAAATGCA
>NW_006436812.1:4736316-4764468 GCF_000325575.1 Pteropus alecto
CCCTTCACAGGTCCTGACGCCTCTGACCTGACTGTGGAAGTGCCACGCCCTGCCCCCGCACCCTCGAAAGAGGCGGGAATGGTGGACGCTTAGTCCGGGACAGGCACTGGCAGCTGGTGTCTGGAGAAGAAGGCAGCTGCGTCCCTGATCCCAGCCTGTCCCCCTTCTCTTTCCACTCTTCTCCCTAGGATCCCCCCAGCCCAGGCTCGCCGGAGCCATCGCCGCGCGGTGGAATTCCCCCAACGGTGCCCCCCCACCTGGAGAGGGAGGGGGAGGGGAGCAGGCCCAGGCAGGCGTGGGGGGAAATTCCCCGCCCCCTACCCCTGGGCCCGACTCCTCCGAGTCCTCTGATCTCCCAGTGCCGCCCGCCGGCTGCCCCCAGGGCTTGGGGGTAGGCCAGCGCAGGTGCGTGGGAGGGCGGGGGCGGGGGCCAGGGAGGAGCTGGGTGGTGGCCGGGGGCCCAGAGCGGCCCTGCCCCGCCCCGATCCCTTGCCCCTCAGTTCAGCCTCCCCACTCTTCACCAGACCTACACCAGGCTGTCCAGCCTGAGAGGACTGGTTTTTGCCCTCTCAGTACCCACTACACAAGATGCGGGGTGCAGGCAGGATTCTAGAAAGGCTGAGGTGCCGCTGATGGTGATGAGTCCTGTGGAGACTTGGAAATTAGTGCCTCACACCCAGGTTCTTGGGTCCAGGAGTGGGTGGCGCACAGGGAAGCTTTCAAAGGAGGCGGGCTTGATGAGCCGCCTCCTGCGGGAGCCCAGTCAACAGCCAGACTGGCCTCAGCTCCCCTCCGTTTCCTGGCCCCACCCAGCACTTGACTGGTAACTGGTGACTGGGTAGCCACCCCTTGACCTGGTCCCCTTCTCTGTCTGTTCAAGAGCAACAAGGTTGTGAAGGCTCCAGGGGCATTGTCCCAGGCTCTGGCTCACAGAGAGTACCACAGAGAGTATCTAAGGCCTGGGTGATGGGGTGCATGGCAAGCCTCACCTCTCACAGTCACAGCCTGCCAAGGAAAAGGTAAGATGGGGGACAGGGACAACCAGGACCCTATGTGCAGAACAAAGGTCAGTGAGATGAGTGGAGGAGGAACTGGCCCCTTCTCTTGCTGGAGGGTGGACCAAAATGGATTGTCCATTTGGTCAACAGCACTTTGACCCCCCACTCTCCACTGCCTCAGTCTCCTGCATAGGGGGTGTCGGATGAGAGGGAGGTGCTCAGTTCCAGGACTCCAGCACTGAGATGAGGGGCATTGTCCCCACTGCAAGCTCCAGTCCCAGGTGGCTCATGGAACCTCTAAGCTTCCTTACTCCCTGCTGAAGGGCCCCAAAAGACTGGGGGTTTAAACAACGGAAATTTATTGTCTTATAGTCTGGAAGCTAGAAGTCCGAGATCAACATGCCAGTAAGCTTGGTTCCTTCTGAAAGCTGCCAGGGAGAATTTGTTCAATGCCTCTCAATTAGCTTTGGTGATTTGCTGGCCACCATTGGCATTCCTTGGCTTGCAGATGCATCACCCTGATCTCTACCTCCATCTTCACATGGTATTCTCCCTGTGTCTGTGTCCAAATTTCCCTTTTTTATAAGAATGTCACTCATATTGGATTAGGGCTCACCCTACTCCAGTATGCCCTCATCTTAACTAATTATATCTGCAATGACCTACTGAGTGAGTCGTGTGGTATGTGCATTCCATCTCAATAAAACTTATACTAAAAAAGAAAGAACTAGGCACGGTGGCACTGGTGGGCACTGACAACTGATGTGGTGGGGAAAGAACTAGGCACGGTGGCACTGGTGGGCACTGACAACTGATGTGGTAGGGACAGGCAAGGCAGTGTCAAAGACAGCTCTGGGTTTTTACTTGTGTGGTGGGACCATCAGATGAGGAGGAAAACAGGTAGAAACTCCCTTTTGCTGCCTGTGCCTGGTGCCCAGGGGACACCCAGGGCCAGGGCCCTGGAGGCAGCTGGACACACAGGTTTGGTTCCAGAAAGGAGGGCCAGGCTGGTGCTGCAGAGTGACAAACCATGAACCCTGAAAGTGGCTAGGCAGAAAAGGGCTGAGGTCGAGCCTCCAGAATACCAACCACCAGGCTTATAGGTTGGTGGGAGCAGAGGAGCCCTTGAGGGGGGCTGGGAGTGTAGGCATGGAGCAGGTGGGGAATCTAAAAGAGGGATCAAGGAGGGGGCGGTCAGCGCTAGAGATTGAGCTCTGAGAAGCACCTGCTGACTTTAGTGACAAGGAGGTCCTTAGTGCCACCCTGCAGAAGCTTTCTTGACAGAGGACATGGGGACAGAAGGCTGGGTTAGGGCCAGAAGGGGGAGTAGGGCCATGAGAAGCATTTCTGTGATGTTCACTTTACAACCTTAGGGACAAGGACTGGAGGCCTGAGCTCCTAGAGCTGGCCACTGCTACCATTTTAAAATTTGAGTTCTTTGTTGATACCTTTGCTAATCTTTGTGAACTTTTTATTTCAAATTTCATAATTGAGACATTGTTGCACGCTGTCATATAAAGGGGCTTAGATACCACCTGTGCCACATGGAGCAGATATAAAATAGGGTTTATTCAGGGAAACTAGCAGCAGAGTGGGAGCAGGGAAGGAGGGCACAGCCCCTCTAAGATGTTACTGTCTGCAGAGGGGCCAGCTTCCAAAAGAGGCATCCACCCCATGCACTTTGTTCTGTGACAGTGATGTGGCAGGGAACATCTCTTTGGCTCTGAAACTGTGGAGGAAGTGGACTTAGGAGGGGGACACTTCTGGAGTTCAGTGGCTGAGTGGCAGTGGGGCTACCCAAGGTGACAGCGTGTCCAAATTCATGTCTATTTGGGTATCCTCAATTCGAGCAACAAAGACCATCCATCTGTCCTCTAAGGTCAAAGCAGCTGCAGAGAAGAGAAACAGTATACCGGCCCTGCAAGGTGAATGTCCAGGAGGGAAGAAGCCTGCATCCTCCTCTGATTCTTCCCACCACGCCCTAACTTCTAGGTGCCTAGAGCCCAGCCAATGTGTTGGCCGTGGGACTTGGGACTAGGGAAGTTGTGGGCCCTGAAGAGGCCCCACAGAGGAGGCTGCAAAGCAGGTAGACAGTGCAGGCTCTGCAGGTGGCAATGCTGTGACTCAGTGCTTCTCACCAGGCACCTTAGGCCTGTGTAAGTTTCTCCTATTTTCAACCACGTGGCACTGGCATATATGGAGTGTGTGGCCAGCTGTTGTTGCACAAGGAATGTGGACACACACACCAGCTCTACGTGGTGAGATATAAAAGTTTTATTGGAGGAAATGGATAAGCTGAGGGACAGTAGGGCACACCTGAGGTGTCACTGTCCCATAGGTAGATGGCAGACTCTGTGGCCAGCTTGGCAGGAGGGAGCCTGTCATGTGCGCTTCCTCTGCAATTATAGGGTGGGGGCAAGGAGCCTTGCTGTTGAGGACGAGGCTTTGTTAGCAAGCAGCAGCCTCTGGAGTTCCTGGGGACATTAGCCTGCTTTTCTTGGACCTGTTAGGCAAGCTCTCTGCCGTACTACCAGACTAGAGAAAGGGATGTGCCTCCACTGCCTTCTGGGTCTGCCTCTCCTTGTGATCCAGGACACGGCTGGCCTCAGCTAGGTAGAATCTGCTCAGTGTGGCTTCCTGCAGACATCTGGACTGGCTCTCATTGCCAGAACCGACACCTGCTGTGAGGATCATGGACACTGGGTTTAATTTAAGTTGGAAAACAGTGAGGGACAGAAAGTCGAAGAGTGTAGTGGGGCCTCTGGTTTGACCTGCTCTGTTTCTGTAAGGGATGGCCATGCCCCAGCAGCAGGTGGCCAAGGGGCACAAAGGCCCACCTAGCATCTGTCCAGAAAACACGTGGGCTACTGGAGCTACGTAGAGCAGCTCAGCTCAGCTACAAGAAACAGGAACTTCCCAAGCGTGCTTTGGCCAAAGCAGGGCCATACCCAACTGGAAAGTCCTTTGGCAAAGTCGTGTGCTCTGAAAATGGAAAGGTGTTTGTGGCTCAGGGTGGCAGAGCAGGGAAGAGTGACTTTGAGAAAAGATGCTTCTTCAGTTCTTTCAGAAGTCAGGCCTTCTCCACATCACGCACACCTGCAAGCCGCCAGCTCCCAGTGCTCTTTTTCGCTTTGCCCGCACAAAGACATCATCAGGGTATTCCTCCTGGGAGGCCTCTTGAGGAAGTGCAAAGGTCGTCGATGCTTTTGAAAGAGTGAAAGAGAGATTTTGTCCAGCAGCAGCTAACCAGGTGGGAAGCACTGGGATCTCATATGGACACAGAGCATCCTTGCTGCTAGTAACACACAAGGTTCCTTTGCTGGAGTTGGAGAGGAGATTGGCCTCACTGGGACTCGCTGTTGGGTTTTATGTCTTTGACCTTCCTGATTACAAAGAAACACATATTCAGTATAAAAATCCAAACATGATGGAAATAGATAACATAGGAAGTTAAGGATTCCTGTAATCCTTTTCTCTAGAGAAAACCATCAAACAGATCATTTTTAATATACACATATAGATACATCATATCAATTCCTTTAAAATGTGAGATTGTTCCATTGCTATATAATTTGAGAATTTCCAGCTTCCTACACTAGCAAATCCTGGGAGGAAATACCAACATGCCTGAGAAGTCCCATCTCCTGCTCTGGAAGTTGCTGGGCTTTTTCAAGATTCTTTGTCAAGAAACACAGTGTCCTCCTGTATTACTGTGATGGGTTTAGAAAATGTTTGCAAATTCCTTGATACTTCTCCTTCCAAGTGGAAGAACCTAAGTCCTCTCCCTTGAGTGTGAGCTGAACGTGGTGACTGGCTTCTGATGAACAGAGTAAAGTAGGAGGAAGGGGTGTGACATTGGTCATAAAGTCATTGTGGATTCCTTCCTTTTATTTTTAAAATTGCTTTATTGAGCTGTAATTCACATACCATATGGTTAGCCCATATAAAGTGTAGTATATTCACAGAGTTGTGCAAACATCACCGCAAGCCCTTTAAAAACATTTTCACTACCCTAAAGTCCTCCCCTTCCTCTTATATTTTTGGGAAAAGTTTGAGAAGAATCAGTGTTAATTCTTCTTTAAATGTTTGGTAGAAGTCACCAATGAAGTCATTCATCTGGGCCTGGGCTTTTTTTTTTTTTTTTTTTGGTAGGAAGTTTTAAAATTACTAATTCAATTTCTTATAATAGATCTATTCAGATTTTCTATTTTTTCTTGAATCAGTTTTGGTAGCTTGTCTTCCTGGGAATTTTTTTACTTAGATAAATGCATCTAAGTTATCTAAGTTACCTAATGGCATCGTTCATAGTACTCCTTTATAAACTTTTTTTTTTCCTGTGGGGTAGGTAGTAATGTTCAATCTTCCAGTCTTGATTTTAATAATTTGAGTCTTCTTTATTTTTAAAAAATATTTTTGGTTCAATCTAACTAAAGGTTTGTCAATTTTATTGATCCTTTCCAAAAACCAACTTTCGATGTTATTAATTTTCTCTATTTGACTAATTTCTATTCTTATTTTTATCATTTCCTTCCTTCTACTTGCTTTAGTTTACTTTTCTCTTTTTGTAGTATCTTAACATGTAAGTTTAAGTTATTGGTTTGAGATCTTTTTTCTTTTTTTAATGTAAATATTTACAGATATAAATTTCCCTCTAAGTGCTGCTTGGCTGCATCCCCTAAGTTTTGGTATGCTGTCTCCATTTTGTTCATTTCAAAGTGTTTTCTAATTTCCCTTGTAATTTCTTCTTTGAGTCATTGGTTATTTAGGAGAGTGTTGTTTAATTTTCACATTTTCATGAGTTTCCCAAATTTCTTTCTCTCACTGCTTTCCGGTTTCATTTCACTGTGGTCAGATAATACACCCTGTATGATTTCAGTCTTTTAAATTTACGGAGTCTTGTTTCGTGGCTGAGATATGGTCTGTCCTGGAGAATGTTTCATATGTGCTTGAGAAGAATGGACTCTGCTATTGTTGGCCATTTCCTTGTTCTATTCTCTCTCTCTCGGATCACTCATTTTGGAAGAAGATAGCTGTCATGTTTGAGGACACTCAAGCAGCCCTAGGGAGGGGTCTATATGGTGAGGAACTAAGTCCTCCAGCCCACAGCCATGTGAGTGAATGGGCCACTCAAGCCTTCAGAAGACTATAGCCCAGCTGACATATTTTCTTCAATCTCATGAGAGACAGAATCAGCCCAACCACTCCTTAAATCTTGACTCACATGGGAGACAGTAAATATTTGTCATTCCAAGCCACTAAGTTTTGGGGTTATTTGTGATGCATCATTAGATAACTAATACAATTACCCATTAATTTGCTGGCTTTCAGGAGAACAAGTTGTAAAGCACAGTTGAACTTTAGGCAGATGTTCTATATTTTCTGAGGAAAAAAATGGAAAACATGGATTAATAATTATTTTCTTGTTAGGGCTGCTAGAGCCAATGGCACACGCCTTGTAATGATGACCGCAAGGCCTCAAGGATAAAGAAAGCCAGGCAGAATGACACTGATTTGAAGAGTCTTTGGGACACCCTGAACTACCTGTGCCTGGTAAAATAAACTACTTGAGATCCTAAGAGTCAGTCTGCAGCCCTTGTCATCAAATATTGAGAATCAATCAGATATCAAAAATAATCTGCCTTTACCATGCCAAAGGCATCTCACAACTTCCACTTCCTGTTTAACCAAAACAGTGGCTTTCTCATGGAAATCTCCTTTTTTGTTTTAGGCAGAAATCAAGTTTCTTTTAGTTGTTTTATACAACTTAGATTCATGTTTGTATTTTATAAGATGTGGCCCTTAATATTTACATAAATTAATATGACGCCCACAGTACTTTCTAAAGACTGGTTTTATATTCTGTTTATGTGATGGGAACCTATTTCACTTCAATACAGTTATTATTTGCAAAACTTTACATGCGTGTGTGTGTGCATATGCACACACATTAGAACATTCTTTGGAGTGGTCTATTTTTTTAATCAGATTTTCAAAAGAGACTACAACCTATAAAAAGTTAAGACCTCTTAGAATAAAAGAAAGAGAAAACAGTAGTTTGTTTTTAAGGATGAGACAGATTTAGGTGGGTTTAGGTTTGTTTTAGAAGGAGCCAGTAGAGAGGACAGATAGAAAACTCTGGAAAGTCAGAAAGGCCAGGGCACAAAACTCTCCAGATGGTGCCTGTCCCCCAAGGTGTCTGAACCATGGACTGGCTGAGACCAAGATCCCCACAGTCCTTTTGTACCCCACTGCTGCGCCCCATTCCCGTCTGTCTGTACCTGGGTCTTCCTGCCGGGCTGTGCTGGGGAGCCGCTCCCGCTGCCTCAGGGCCTCCAGGCCTGCCAGGTCGGGCAGGTGGCAGTGGCTGCGCATCACGGTCACCTGCTGGCCTTGGGTGATGGCCCGGCTGCGGCAGCCCAGCCGGGACTGGTCACGGCACATCCAGTACACCTTCTCGCCTGCGGCTTTCTCCTTTCGGTAGAGGAAGGACTCGTATACCAGGAACTTCCCCCCAAGGGAAGTCCTAAGAAACTCCAGAGGCTGGAGGGTTCCTGGAGGAAATGCGACCCATGAGTAGGGTACCTGGGCCAGGCCTTGGAAGCAAGGGCTGGAGCCTGGGTGCCAGGGGATAGATGCTGTTTTCTTTGTCCTACCAGCCTGCCCCAGCCAGGAAGCTGTATTATCCCTGCCCCCATCACCACAAGGATTCACTCCGGTCACTGCCCTCACCCCGCCTGTGCTGCAGGGCCCTGAGGACTAAAGCTCAAGTCGCCAGCCCAGGGACCACAGCCCTGACACCCTCGAGTGCAGAACGGCTGTCTCTAAGGGATCAGGTGCTGCCGAGGGAGGTTGGCCCTTCAGCCACCCAAACCCTGAGTTTCCTGCAGGCCTCTCCTGACTTGGCTGGGACTCCTTGCTTGCTGGCAAATGCCCAAGGGCAGGTGCTGGGCTAGAACATTCTGGGAAGCCCATGGCTGGTCTGGACCTTTTGCATCAGGGGCCTTCTAGCTACCTGTCCACCCTCCCCTTGGCCAGCTGGCAACCAAACAACTCTCTCTCGAGACTTTTAAGAACCTTAACTAGAAGGCCATGCAATATTGGGGTTGCAGTGACCAGAGAGAACTGGGGGGTAGGATGGGGAGGGAGAGAGGAGATAGAAGGAAACAGATACAAGACATACCCAGGGAGGGGAGAGAAAGGGTCCCCAAGGTAGGTACATTGCCCCATAAATGGGTGCTGAGCACTTCCTGTAGCTGCCGATAATGCCACCCCCATTCCCACCCCCTTTTCTCCAGTGGTCTGAGTGGGTTTCTCCCGCTGACAGCCCATCCCAGACTGGGACCAGCACCCTGAGTGTGGAGCTCAGACATAGCCTCTGCTCTCAGGGAGCTTACAGCCCAGGCAGACAGACCAATGGGCAAGGCTGGACCCCACTGGAAATGAATCATGGGTAGAAGGTCTTAGCAGGCAGCCTCCAGCCTGTGTTCTGGGGCTGGCCCAGGGGGACTGACAGGGAACAGGGAGACCAGGATCCAGCCTGCCCATACCTGAGCCTTCCCTCTGGGCTGGGCTGGGGAACTGCTCGCGCTGCCTCAGGGCTTCCAGGCCCCCAAGGTCAGGTGGGTGGCAATGCCTACGCATCACCATCACCCGCTGTCCCTGAGTGATGGCCCGGCTGCGGCAGCCCATGCGGGCCTGGTCCCTGCACGTCCAGTACACCTTCTCACCAGCAGCCTTCTCCCGCCTGTAGAGGAAAGACTCGTGTACCAGGAAGCTGCCCCCTAGGGGGGTCTTCAGGAACTCAGGGCCTCCTGGGGAGAAACGGAGGAGGTAGTTAGGGGTAGGAGAGCCTGGAGCCCAGGCCTTGGAGCAGAACAGTGAGGTGCGTAGGGGTCTTGTTCTTAAAGCCAGAGCAGCAAGGCTCCTGGAGTGACCCCCTGCTGGCCCCACCCCCACACTGCAGCCACTTCCTTAAAGTGAGCCAGCCGTGGAGCCCAGGACACAGACCCTCCCCCAGCTCCAAACCCAGCCTGGCCTCAGCTCCTGGCCTCTCCTGAGCTTGGCAGGGAAGAGAGGCAGGAGACTGGTGAGATGGAGTCCTCTGAAGGCAGAGGGCTGTTCCTCCACCTCATGGTACCTTTGAAGGGAACGTCTTTGCTATATCCGCTTGCTTATCCCAGGTTCCTACAACAGGGTACATACGCACAGGGCTGTGTGGTCCCTGCTGAGTCGGAGAAATAAGTGATGGCCCCTCTGGGGGACAAGCAATCAAAAGTTAAATGGGTGTTATGTTAGGTGTATTGTGAGCAGCTGGCAGCGAGCTGCAGAAGTGTGGACTCCCCTGGGAGCCAGGCTAGAAAGGGATTTGACCTGAGGGCAGCAGGAGGAGGCAAGCAGTGGCATGGGTCACATCTTGGATGTGTTGAGAGGGCAGTGGCCACATCCTTCTGCCCAGAGGACCCCCTTCCCTCTGTCCAGGCACAGGGACCACACAGAGGAGCTGGAGACAGACTGAGAAGTCTGTCGGTGCAGTGGACAGCAGCAGAAACCATGGGGTTGAGACCGTCCTGGAGCGAGTGGGGGTCAGGTGAGGGTATCTGGCTGTAGAATCCAGCTAGGTGACCTTGTGACATATTTCTGCTCCTCTTGAACCCAATGAAAATGTCCCCTTAGGAATGATGAAGGCACAGAGCACCAGGCCAGAAAATTTGGAATAAGGAGGAGACAACAGCATAGCAAGAGATGCTGACAGAATGGTAGAGGCTGGCGGGGAGGTTGTGGGGAGGGCTTGTGGTCACAGATTTGGCAAACGACCCTGGAGGGGAAGCCATTGAGGACAGTGGAGTCCAGTAGCTGAGTCTGGGAGGCCAGAGGTCTCTCTGAAGGCGGGGTCCAGGGCAACCCTACACAGGGGGCCTAGATGTGGGTTGTTTGTATGAAGTGCAATGAGATAAGGATGTCTGTACCTGGGGGAGGAGAAAGTGGAAATCTGTATCCGGAAAGTGACACTTCTTGCTCATTTTCCTTCCGGCAGCCAGGCTTAGACCACTGTGGAAGGTTTCTCCTGTGCGCTCTGACCAGCCCAGGGACTCAGACATGGCCCTAAAACTCCAAGCCAACACCCATCACATGCATAGGATCGGTCTTCAGAAAGCTGTGGGTCATTCCAGAACAGAGACCAAACAACCATGGAAGAAGGATTTATAACCTGGAGCTCCACCAACAGCCATGTCTCCATCATCAAGACACCTTCAGACACCCATGATCTCAACAGTGTGGCCTCCAGGGACTCAGGGAGTGAGGAGAGGAGGGACTTTGCAAGACAAGAGGGTAAACCAAGCAAGAGAAAGAGAGGCCCAGAGACATGGGTTCCAGCCAGGGGACCTTGGGGAGATGGGGAGGCAGGAGCAAAGCCTGGAGCTGTCGTCTGC
Organism: Pteropus alecto; assembly: GCF_000325575.1. NCBI lineage: Eukaryota > Metazoa > Chordata > Mammalia > Chiroptera > Pteropodidae > Pteropus > Pteropus alecto. The sequence goes on from NW_006436812.1 coordinate 4,746,746, forward strand.
TGGGTTGACTTGACGTATGAGGAAGAGAAGCGATGGGCACACGGAACTCCAGGCTGAGCCAGCGGCTGCTGTACTGCCCAGAAAACAAAGAGCTGTGTGAGGAGGAAACAAGTGCAGTGTATTCCCGGCTCAGCCATGAGCAGATTTTTGTAATAAAACAAAAATAGTCTACAGCCATGCCACCCTGAACAAGCCTGATCCCGTCTGATCTTGGAAGCTAAGCAGGGTCAGGCCTGGTTAGTACTTGGATGGGAGACCACCTAGGAAGACCAGATGTTGTAGGCATAAAAAATAAATAAGGGATTGTAAGATGACAAGGTCCTTGCAATCTGTGAGGTCAACCAAGGGTTGCCTCGCCTAAAATAAAAAACAAACAAACGAACGAACAAACTTTGGTAATTGCATTAAGAAGATGGAGGCAGTGTGTAATAACTGAATCCTTACTTTCATCGGAAGTCAACAAGAGATTAAGGAACCAGTTGACGGCAGTAGAAGCATGTTTTAAGAAATAGGGGCAGCAGCTACCCTAAGAAACAAGGGAAGGAGCTCAGAGTGGTTATTCGGGGTGGGAGTTGGGGGTGAGGACAGGGCGGAGCCACCACGTGCCTTATGGTTTTATCTCCATGTACTCAGAAGTTACATGGAAATGGAATAAAGAGAGTCAGAAGGAAATAAAATCAGAGATCTCAAGTTTGAGAGAACTTTAGGGCCAAAAAGGGTCTAAAGGTGACTCAGATGACTCCAAAAATTGTAGGACTGGGCCCCCCTGAAGGAGAGGCAGGTGTCTCATGGACATGAATGAAGAGCCGGGTAAGTAGAGAAGACTGGGCTGAAGCTGCTTTTCTTAGCAAGATGAGAACAGGGACATTTATGTTCTTGTGACTTTGAGAGTCCAAACATCAGGCCCTGTGGGGCTGACCAAGTGGACAAAGATGAAAAGAGAGGGGATGTGACCTTCGTCAGGGTTCCCCAAGGGACGATGATAGATATTCATGGAGAAGAGCTGGAGGAGAGAAGTAGTTAGTTGACCACCTGAAAATATCACCCTCTGTCCTTTAACCACTTGGTGTGTAGGGTGTGCTTGTTCCTAGGCACTGTATTATCTACTAACACTGTAAAAATGAGAAAATGCCATATGCAATTCACTTTCTCTATAACTCCTATAAATTCTTAAGAAAAACAAGGAAGAAGGAGGAGGAGGACAGGGAGCCTGGGATGATCAAGTGCTGCAGAGATTTCCGGGCAGCTCGGGCTGGTCTGAGCAGAAAAGTGAGGATCACCATCTGAGTGAGGGGGACCAGCCTATTCTGGAGTCCAGTCCGGGAATGTGGTGAGGTGGGTGAGGAAGGGGTGAGGGAAGGGAAGAGCAAGAGGAGAGAGGGCTGAATCTCCTCCCAGAGTGCTCCCAGTAAGGAAGAGGCGGGTGTTGCTGGGGAGTATGGGGGGTCAAGAGGGAAAGACTGACTGGCTGTCTGGATCTCCTCCTATCCCTGAGGCCCACTCGCCGTCCTACCTGAACTTCCCCACTGGGCTGTACCAGGGCGTCTCTCCCGCTGCCTCAGGGCCTCCAGGCCCCCAAGGTCGGGTGGGTGGCAGTGGCCACGCATCACGGTCACCCGCTGGCCCTGGGTGATGGCTCGGCTGCGGCAGCCCATGCGGGCCTGGTCCCGGCACGTCCAGTACACCTTCTCGCCAGCAGCCTTCTCCCGCCTGTAGAGGAAGGACTCGTGCACCAGGAAGCTGCCCCCCAGGGGGGTCCTCAGGAACTCAGGTCCTCCTGGGGAGAAAGGGGGAGGTGGTTGGAAGAGGGGAAGCTGGGCTAGCACTAATGCCACCCCCTCCTACCTCCCCACCCTCAGGAAGACTTGAGTTCCTTTCCCCTAGCTCCCCCCTGTGGCCAGTGGGGATGGAAGACTCACCCAGCTCCTTGTCCTGGTCCTCAGCAGGGGATCCCTGTAGGGCCTGGGGCTTTGCATGCTTTCTGGGCCTGGCCCTGGTAAGAGTCAGGGTGCCGGGCCCCCTGTGGTAGAGCAGACTGTCCACACCTCGGAGCAGCTTGTCCACTTGGCCCCCAGGGCCGCCTGGCCTGGCCTTCAGTGTCTCCATGGCCTTTTCCTGCTGCCGCCGGGCCTGCAGGCCCTCCACATCAGGTGAGTGGCAATGGCCACGCATCACAGTCACCCGTGTGCCCTGGGTGATAGCCCGGCTGCGGCAGCCATGCAATGCATGATCCCGGCACGTCCAGTATACTTTGTCCCCCACGGCCTTCTCCCGCTTGTATAGGAATGACTCATGTACCAGGAAGCTGCCCCCATAACAGGTCCTCAGGAACTCCAGGGACGGGCATTCTCCTGGAAAAGGAACCAGGCAGCGAAGGGGAGGAGGCCAGGAGGTAAGGCCAGTGAAGCACGTGGTCAAGCATGTACGTTACTGAATGCGTCCCCCTGACCCCGCGACCCAAGCGGGAGGTGCGGTATCACTCCTGAGGGTCAGTGAGGAGGCCACGTCCAAAGTCACATACCTGGAAGGGCCAGGCTGGCTCTGACTCCACAGCCTATGCACTCAGTCACTCCTGGTCATACTTTTTCTTAGGGTTTGTTTAAAAATCTTATTTAATTTTAGAGTAATACATGCACATACCATAAAATACAAATGGTACCAAAAGATACACAGGGTAAAGTAAGTCCCTCTCCCTCACCCTGCCCCAGTAGCTGCCTTAAATCCTTCAGCCTTGAGTCCTTGAATCCTTTCCGGGTCAGAAGGCAACAAATGCCTTTGGGACCAAGCCCACCTCCTAGTTACTGGTAACAAAAACTGCAGGAAGATTCAAAGATTTCATCTACTGGTTACTCAGCACCACCACATGCTGGGCCAGTGCTCAGCACTTCCCAGGAGTCACATGCCGAATCTCCCTGACATCTAGGCTATCACCCATCTTAGGACAAAGTGCCTGAAACTCTAGAAGTTCAGCAAACGTTCTGAAGCTACCCAGCTACGTGAGGTTGGGCTGGAACTTGAACCTGAGAGCCAAAGCTGAAGACTCTCCCACGAGGCCAAACTCCCCAAACTTCATGGGTTACCAGAATTACATGGAGCCTGTTAAAACTCATGTTTCCGAGCCCCATACTGGATCCTGCTGCATCAAAGAATTCCAGAAGGACCTGGAACCACTGGTTCAGGAGCTCTAGTTCTAATCTATGGGCTTAATGATTACTGGGACACCTTGATAGTCTTAAAGTCATTTTGACTTCAAGCACATTTAAAAAATCATTTCTCTTTGGGTACAGAAAAGGGTCTGAAGGTTCCTTCCTGTCCCAGAGTGGAGCGGGGTTGGGGGCACTCACCAATCCCCAGTGTTGGGCGTTTCTTGGGAGGCAATCTTAGCAGTGACAGGGCTCGCAGCCCCTCATCCTCCTCTGGGGCTGGCTTGCTCAGCACCAGCCCAGGGGCGGGCTCTGGCTCCTCTGGGCACAGCCATGGGCCCACCCCGAGTGGCTCCTCCACTCTGTCTCCAGGGCCATCAGGACCCCCCAAGCCTTCCGGCAGGGCTGGGCTCGGCAGCTTCTGTCTTTGGCGACGGGCCTCTAGGCCCTTCTCATCAGGTGGGTGGCAGTGGTCCCGCATCACTGTGGCTCGCGGGCCTCGGGTGATGGCCCGGCCCCGGCAGCCCAGCTCGGTGTGCTCTCGGCACTTCCAGTACACCTTGTCCCCCACGGCCTTCTCCTGTTTGTACAGGAAGGACTCAAGCACCAGGAGGCGGCCCCCAAATGGGGTCCTCAGGAACTCCAGGGGTGTGGGGGCTGCTGAGGGCAAGGAGAGGGCTGGGTTAGCTGACGTGGAGCAAACTTGAGGCCAGAGATATGGACGGGAACGATGGGGGTGCACAGGGATGAGGATCATCATATCGGCCTAGGACAGGGTCAAAATTAGAGATAAGGAGGCTTGGCTCAGAGCAGGCATAGGATAGCCAAGGTCACCCCATTGGAAAGGGGAGTGTGTGGGGGCCCGAGTGTGAGCATGCAGGGCCAGGGACAGCAGGCCCGGAACTCACCTGTGTCTGGCTTGTTGCGTTTCTGCTCAGGGGCCTGGGGGCTTGGCTGGACTGCCCCTCCCTGCTCCTCTGCTGGCAGGATCTGGAGGGTCCTGGCCAGGGTGTCAGGGCCAGACATCTCCAGGGACATGACACAGTGCACTCCTTTGGGCTGAGCGCCCACCCCATTCCCATTCTCAGTAGAGGTCGTTAGCAGGACCAGATTAGAGAATTCCTTGGGCTTCGTGGGGGCTGTGGGGACCACATCTGTGCCTGTCTCAGGGGACTCAGGGGACGGCTCCTGGCCGGCCTTCACGCTCTCACCCTCCTGCTCGCTGGGCTCAGGCAGGGGCATTCTGGGACCAACGGCCTGTCTCCCAGGCCACGTTCAGGCACCAGCGGATAAGGTCTCCTCCTTGCTGGCAAGGAACTTGGCAATCTAGGGCTCTGTCCTAAGAGAGGAGGCAAAACTCTGTCAGTGGAGAAGCCTTGGGGTCTGGGGCTCAGGAAAATAGATCTGGGGTGCAGGTTGGGCAGTCAGGGCCCTAGGCTAGGACCTCAAAAGAGCTAGAGAACCCTGGGCTGGTGCTTCTGCTCAGCCGGTTCCTCTCTTGGTGGCCTTGGGTATGTTATCTCCCCCATCAAAACCTCACTTTCCCTGAGCATAAAATGTGCTAAATACAGGGCTCTTGGTGGGGAGGACTATTGGGGGACTGAGGTACTGATAATTGTTAGTTACTACAAACCAGGGCCCATAGGTGCTGAGCACGGGGCAAGTGTTTCATGGGTTTTACCATTTAACCTTCCAGCTCCATGTTATGACAGTTTATCATTCTTATTGACCCAGTTTACAGATAAGGACACTGAGGTACGTAGGGGCGACCAACACAACCGTGAAGTGACAGCTGGGAGTCCAGTCCAAGTGAACCCAGAGCCCATCCCCACATGACACCTGGTGTACATGGTCCAGGATAACAGTCACTGGTGCTCTTGAGCACCAAGCATCCAAGACAGGCACCGGGGACATGAGCTGAGGTCACTGACCGTCCTAGAATGCCTGGTGCCCTTTACTCTGACATTCTGCAGACCACAGAGGGAAAGCTTGGCCCTAGGAGGTGAGATTCTCGATTCATGTCTAGATCTGGCCCTCATCCCAGGCCATGGGTTCCAGGCCACCACTCCTCACCCCACCCTACCCACAGCATCAGGAGATGCTAGGGCCCCATGAGGGCAGCGACCTTGTGCCTGAGCTGGTCCTGGTGCTGCCTCAGCAGGATGGGGACAGGGCCGTAGAGGTATCTGGAGAATCCTCCATCACTGAGGGCTTCCCAGCTTCTGGATTGGAGAAGCAGAAAGGATGGACTATGGGGGCCAGGCTGGCCTGGAAACCTGTGCCCAGGGGCATCAGTGCAGTGTGGTCTTTCTGTCTTCTTGAGGGATTAGTCAGTGGGCAGGGATGAGGATCTTTGTGGTCTTTCCCAGCTCTCAGTAATAGCCCAGAAACAAGACTGCAGGCTCCCCTCACATTTCAGTCTCCCCACTGGGAGCTGTCACTCCCGGTCTCAAGTTATGCAGTTCCAAATTCCTCCTGGTTCCCCATTCCTTCTTGCAAGTTTCCTGGTCTGGGGCCCACATTCAGATCACCAAGGCCTGGTCAGGCCATTCGCGGGGCCCACGCATCCCCGACAGCGTCCCCAGTAGCACACACTCGCCCAGCCTTGGGCAGCAGGGAAGCCCAGTCTTGAGGGTCGAGAGCCAAGGAAATCCATTAGGTACCAGGACATCTGGCTGGGAGCCCCCGCCTGTCCTTCTGCGTCATCCCCCTAACCCCAGTTCAGCTCCCGGACAAGCCAACCTCTGCTCCACCCGTTCGGTCCTTCCTGGCCCTGCCCACCTAGCCCCACAGGGCGATGTGGCAGGGCAGGGGCACGGGGGACGTGGGGACCCGCAGAAGCAAGACATCCTGAGGCCTCCGGGGGCAGAATGGCTGGGTGCAGGAAAGGGTTAGGGCTGAAGGCCCACAGGCCGCTCCCCACAATGATTGGCCCTAGCGCAAGTCCCTCCACCTGCGGCCCGCCCCTCTACCTCCCAGGCTCAGCGATCCCAGGACTCAAGGAAGCCGCGATCTCCAACCCCTTGTCCTTTCCAACCCCGTGTCCTCCCCACGCCCGGCGAGCTGCCTGCTCTCCTGCCTTCCCCACGGCTTCCACCGACTGGGTGCAAAAGGGCACAAAGAAGCCGCCCTCCCTTCCTCAGAAGGCCTTTCAGATAACTCAGGCCACCCAAGGCGGTGCAGTCAGTATCCAGCCAGCATGCACATTTCTACAGGTCCATGACCAGCGGGGAGGCAGCATGGAAAAGAACCGCCCGCATTTCCGTGGAACTGTACTCGGAGTCAGGGGGCCCGGAGTCATGGGACCCCAAGTCAGGAGACACTGCCGATCCTTTCAACTAAAATTGCTGTTTAAATTCAAGACCATGTGCCTAAAAGGATATGGGAAAAGTTCCAATGAAAGACTCTGAACTATGACTGACCACTGTATGGAAATGCCTGGGTATTGCAATGAACTAGAATCTGGATTCCCTTGACAGTTCCCATTCTTATCCATTAAAGTGCCTTAAAGTGTAGATTGTTTAATGACTAAATTCTCCCTTAAAGTAAACAGGTGCCTTTGCACTGTGGTCTTGAATGTGGACTGGCCTTCAGCTCAGGTTGGTCACTTGCTGTGTGACTTGTTAAGTGTGACAGAAACACGCTGTGGGGGCTTGGAAGTTCTTGACCTCCTGGGATATGGCCTGGAGACTGTGTGGGAACAAAGCTGTATGAGAGGTCACATGCAGGGGACAGAAGCACTGCCGGGCATGGAGGAAGACCAGCAGACCCTCCAGCTGTTTGTAGCCACATGAAGCAGCCCAAGGAAACCAGTAGAGGAACAGTGAAGCCATCCCATGGAATCCTGATCAATAATAAACTACTGTTGATTTAAGCCAGTAAGATTGGGGATCATTTGTTACACAGCAGTAACTGTTCTTCTTGGCAAGTGACTGCACCTCGTGGGTTTTGGCTTTTTGATGGTTGAAATAATGCTCATGGTTGTGAAATATTCAACATCAAAGTGCTTTTGAACTCCAGGTGCCATGGTACACAAACGTTAAATCCCTTAGACAATCATGTTTAAAGGACTAATAATCCAGTGAGACGAACAAAAACATTAAGTATAAAGGACAGAAAATGAGAATTATGTTTAAACAGTCTGTAACATGAAATAAGCCGGTCACAGAAGGGTAAATGCTGAATGATTCCACTTACATGATGGAGCTAGAGTGATCAAATTCATAGAGACAGAAAGTCAGATGGTGGTTGCCAGGTGTTGTGGGGAAAGAGGTGGGGAGTTGTATAATGAGCACAGAGTGTCAGTTTAAGTTGATGAAAAGATGGATGGTGGTGATGTTTGCACAACAATGTGAATGTACTTAATTCCACTGAACTGTATACTTAAAAAATGATTAAAGTTGTAGATTTTTGTGTATATTTTGCCACACGTGCAAAAAATAATCTGTAACGAACTATACGTAGTAATGTCCCATTGACCTAACATCATCGGTGAAGGAAGTTCTCCAAAAACATGCAGATTTCTGATTAACTAAAGTTATCTCTCCATGATTCGGAATTCTACAATTTTTATCTGATTCACAATTTATCCATTGGGGGTAGATATCTTCGTAAGCTCTTACCACTCTTCACTGTCTGAATAAAGAGGGCATACATATTTTATCCTGATTTGGAAAATGAAGTGTCCCTATCCATTTCCTTTAACCTAAGGGGGCCCTTTCTCCACAATTCATGTCCTGCTCTCTCTGGTTGTCAAACCCCTCTGCCTCTGCTGGTTCTTTGCATTTGGACTATCAGGGTTCTTAGGTCTCCCATATCCTAAAACAAAACCTCACAAAAGCCCCTTTCCCTTAATAGTTCAACTTTGCAATAGCAGCCAATACCCCTTCCTTCTCATCCTAGCCTTCTGGCCAGCTGGCCCTCAACTCTGCAGACACCATTCTCCTCTCTGGACACCATGCAGGCTTAGCACTGGCTTGGCGGTCGGTCCATAAACCATCTTCTCCCTCCGAAACACCTGCTCAGGCTTGTATGTAGTCTATCTGTACTATGGCATTTCTTCAGCAACAGAAAGGAATGAAGTTCTGACACACGTTACAATGTGGATGAATCGTGAAAACATGATGCTGAGTGAAAGAAGTCAGTCACGAAAGTCACATATTGTATGACTCATTCATATGAAACATCCAAAACAGGCAAATCCGTAAGAGACAGAAAACAGATTAGTGGTTGCACAGGCCTGGGGAGGAGATTAACGAGTGATACTAAGGGGTGTGGGGTTCTTTTTGGCGTAATGAAAATGTAAAATTGTAGTGATGGTTGCACAACTCTGTGACTACACTAAAAACATTGAATTATTCATTTTAGATAGTGGAATTGTATCATATGTGAATCATATCCCAATAAAGCTGTTTTTAAAGAATCCTTCATAGATATGACTCAGGTTTGCAGGGTCACTTGCATGACAACCAGTTTTCTACACCATAAACAGGCTTCTCACTCCTGGGCTTGCTTTCCTCATCAAAGGAGAGGAGTGGCATGAGTTATATAATGAAATATTTTGTAAGTTGCTAATATTGTATTGTAAAAACTATATAGAAAACACTTTTAAAGTGTTAAGAACAAAATACTAATAAATCGCTCATAATTCTGCCACTCAAACGCAAAGCTATTTCCATTCTTATATTCGTGCCTTTAACATACACTTTATTTTCTGTTGTACACACATTGTGTTCAATATGTTGTTTACTATTTTATTCTACGTTAGAGTGGGAAGTCCAGACCCGCAGAGCAGAGGGAGCCCTTGTAAAGGACTAAAGCATTATGAAATGTAGACCCATAGCAGTTAGGAAAACACAATCTAAACCCTCAGCAGCAATACTCTAGAAGAACACAAGATGGCGATGTTGCTCCTTAAAATGAATATACTGCGCATTCTTGGTATAAATTAAATGTACTGCACAATGTTTCCAAAACAAGAATTTGGGAGTTTGAACATGTCACAAAAATAATTCAAGAATTCCAAAAATCTTTGTATTTACAAAACTTATTAGCTAGAAAGCAGAATCCATTTAAATTCATCAAAGACTATCTCTTCTAAGTTAAGGTTTTTGTTTGTTTGTGTTTTTTAAAAACCGAAGTATTACATGGACATTGACACTATACCTGGCCTTCAATCCACTTTTCTTCTATCTCTTCTTGACTTCAATTATATTTTTTATTTATTGACTAACTTTATTTTATATATTCATGACTTAAAAATACCTTAAATAACTAGGAAGAAATATCTCGAAATGTTAAAAGTAGTAAAGTAGTGATTTATTTTTTCCTTACATTTCTTCTGTTTTTTCAAAATTGTTTACAATGTTTATAAACTCTTTTTATAGTGGGAAAATATTAAATACTTTAAAGATAAGCTGTTTCTCCTCGCTTGGTAATTTTTCTTTAACTCTGTAACTCTCAGAAAAAGCAATGAATATTCCTACATGACATGATGTCATACAAGAAAATAAAAAGTAATGTAAACAAAAGAACAGAGAAATGAATAAAAATCAAGTATATTAAAATCCCTGTTGAGGGACTTGTATAGCCTCAAAGATATTTGCCCTGAGGTATTTACTAACTACAAAGGGAAAGATAGTAACTTGACAGTGGATAAATCCTGCAGACACCCGGTTAAGTGATCAAGGTCAACTTCACCAGTAAACAAACCCACTAACTTCATGACCTCCTTGATAAGAGGCACCGAGAAGGACACCATCATCTCTGTGATATTCTTGCCCAAACCGTGCACTTCCATTCTAATCTAAGCCACATGGAAGAACAGTCTACAAAACAACTGACCGGGGCACTTCAAAACTGTCAAGGTCATCAAGGACAAGGAAAAACTGGGGACCTGTCACAGACTGGAGGAGCCTAAGGAGGCACAACATTTAAATGCAATGTGGGATCCCAGAATAGAAAAAGGATGCTAAGGGAAAAGCTGGTGAGATCCGAGTAAGATTAATAGTTTAGGTTAATAATATTGTACTGATGTTTATTTCTTGGATTTAATCACTGTACAATGTTAGGTAAGATGTTGACATTCAGGAAAACTGGGTATATGGGAATTCTTTGTACTATTTTAGCAATATTTTAAAAAGTTTAAAATTAACTAAAAATAAAAGGTTTTTGAAAACCTAAGTTTCAAACTTATAGACACAATGGAAGTTGACAGAGAAAATTAGTGACTCAGAGACATCCTGAGTGGGAGTGAGAGAGAGAGGGAGTGAAGAGAAAAAGAGAGAGAATACTGTGTTTTTGGTCCTCCGGCTGGGACCTTAGCTGGGAACAAAAATCCTATGACATCAGCCACACCTTCAGTACGATAACCCAATAATCTCACTTTCAAGTGTTACCATCATCCCCTGCTCTGCTTCTGGGGAAACTGAGGCTCGGGGTCTGAAGTGAGTGGTCCAAGACCACACAGCTAGTGAGAGCCAGGACTTAAACCCAGGCTCAGTCGGTTCAGAGCTAATTGGCCATCTCCCTTTGCCCTGAGCAGCCGAGGCTTAAAGAGAAAAATGCCAGTTACAGAAGGAATGCACAGAAGACATACACAAAGCTGCGGTCAGGCCTTCAGAGTAAGTTGTCAGCTTTACTGATGCATCCTTTCAGACCAGCTATTTTGTAGTTTATCATAGTGGCTTCCAGAAGATCTGGCCAATGGGAGGCACCGTGGGAGACTGGAGGGTAGAGGAAGGAGGGTGTCCCTGCAGTTACCTGCCTGGCGTGGCCCCACCAGTGCTGTCTGCTCCAGCGTGGCAGGGTCCCCAGCCTGCTGTCCTAGATCCCCAGCCTTGCTGTGGTGGCAGCATCTAGCCACTGCTAATCTCTGGGGTGCTCACCATTCCATTTTTGGCTTCTCAGCTCTTCCACCCCCAGGAAGAGTAATGAAATTCCCAGTTGAAATCTTAGTTTCTGTCGACCGATACAACCTTCGAGAGTCAAAAGGACCAAATAGCAGCTATGTGCCCGGCACTACTCTAAGGACTTTGCGTGCATTATTTCATTTTATCTTCCAAATAGCCTCATCAGTTAGAGTCTACTGTTATTTCATATTACAGAGGAGGAATCTAAGGCTTAATCTTAGGTCCCCTAGGCTAAGAGCCAGGTCGATAAAGAACAGAGTCGACATTCAAACCTCCTGGGTTTCCTTTCAGGGCCTAAACTTTTAAAATAAGTTAAAACAGTTCTGACTATAGGTATCGATGTAGAGGGTTAAGACTGGCGGTTCTCAGTCAGGGTTAGTTGCCCCTCAGGAAACATTTGGCAGTGTCCGGAGACATTCTTGGTTGTCACAGCTAGGGGGATGGGGCATACTGCCAGCATCTGGTGGGTGGGGCCAAGGAGTCTGCTCAACATTCCACAGTGCCCAGGGCAGCTTACTGCCGCCGTCCCCACCTCTTGTGACCGGCATTTAAAAAATGAAATAGAAAGAGTGCATCTATGAGGATAATTACAGTTTTCACAAAACTTTTATTTCAATTATTTGTATGCGTAATTCTGGTCTCCATAAGAATTACCCCATAGCGCTTGATAAATGTGTAGGTACCTGTGTTAGGTAGTTAGGCAGGCATAAGTGACAGGAGCGAAGGCTCAGCTCTGCAACTATAGAAACCTCCCTTGAAGACCTTCCTTAAAGATCTCCCAGGGACACCTCTCATTTTATGGGTATGAATTACCCTAAATCCTAAGGCACAAAGGTTGTAAAAGCTGCCGGCTAAACCAGCCACAAATGCATGAGCAGAAAGTACTACCCCAACCTGCTCATAACCTCAGCCTCGTTATATCATCATTATAATATCATGCTTATGCCTGGAAGTTCATGAATCTAATTATAACAGACTGAATTCTAGGTAAGCTCATGCGCAGTAGGCAAAGGGTTACACAGCAGTCAAGTGTCAGTTAAGGTGACCTCACATGCCAATCATATAGGACCGCCCTTGTAACCTATCATCATAGCCCAAATAAAAACAGACTTTCTCACTTCTGTGCTGTTACAGCTGTGTCTCCACTGAAAACCTGCTCCTCCCTGGGAGTGTACGTTAACCTCTATCTTTTCACCTCCCAAATCCCACAGGGCTGTAGCCTTCCTTAGCATGGCCTGTCTCCTTCTCAAACGTACTTTCAATACATCTTATTTTTTCTAATTCTCGGTGACCTGTAATTCTTTACTATGTCAGTGGGAAAGAACCAAGGACTCCCTTCACGCCACTGGGGCAATGCCAGATTTCACATGACCCCATGCAGTAACACCTGGATTTCACATTCAAAATTCTGGAGAGGGATTCAAGAATCTGGATTTTTAACAACTATCCCATGAAGCTCTGGTACTGGTGGACCATGGACTATGCTTTGAGAAACACTGGAACAGGTGGTGTCCTTGAGAAATAGGTGACCCACAACTAAGTGACCAACTTAAAAGGGATCTGAGGTTTTCATTATGCTGGGCCCCACACGAAATGTTTTACATGCATTATCTCATTTAAATCTGTCACACTGTACAGGTTCCCTTGTTAATGTGTTAAACAAAATCATTAACATCTGTTTATTTTATATCTGTGGGGGAATCATGAATTCATCTTTTTTTGAAATGATCCTTTAACAATTTACCAAGTTTCAGACACCTTGGGGTATTTGGGGGATATCAAGAAGAGAGGAACTTGCCCAAATTTATAAGCAGTACAGGTGAAATTTGGTGGAGAGAATTTCCTCAGCATGGCTTTGGTACCTCAAGAGAGCAAATATCAGACTTTTAAAAATCTGGTCTGAGATTCCTTATGAAGACTTCCAGTAAAGCAAACTTAAGAAGGTCTATATGTGAATTAACATACTTGCTGCATCTATACAAATAATCAGGCCAACTCTAATGACACCAGCCTTATTTCATGATCAAAAATATCCTTCACTGAGATTATAAGACTGTAGGAAAATTTGTTCTTCAATGGAAACTATGCATTCTCTAAAACACATCCTTCCAGGTTATATGATTCTAGCCTTTCATTGCCTTTGAGCTATTTTTACAATTCTGTCCATTGTAGAGAATAATGAGAACTAAGAACTGAGAACAATAAGAAATAATCTAGTCCATAGACAATAAATTCTCTCTCTCTAGGTAAATACAGCCATGTAAATGATTCTTCCCACTGTGGAAAAAGCCAGTTTTATCTCCATCGGCACAATCATTTCCATTTTCCTGATCTATGCTCTTTTAGAATCTTCTTTGGGTTCTATTGCAAACTGGTTGTGAAATCTTACTGGTTCCTTGATTAATGAGTTGAGTGAAAGCCTTTACACATGTTCATTTTATACCTGTATGAAAGAGTTTTATTTCTTTCGTTTTGGTCTAAAGCTCTGCTTTTCAAATTGCCCTGGTCATTGGTCCCATCATCTTTGGGTTCCAGTCAGCAATTTAAAAAATTACATAGCCTATACCAATCTGCATTGCATATAATAAAAGTATTATCATATGAAACTTTTATTTGTTATATATGTATATTTATTCTACGTGGGTTTAAATTTTTTACTTTGCAAGGTCATTGTTTTGAGGTAAATACTTGGGCTCTAATGTGTTTACTCTGTAACATTCAATTTTTACTCAGTAAAGACTAATTGAGTGTCTGGAGTGTTTTTAAGTCAGGCAGATGTAAAGAGAAAGTTCAAAGGCTTCACAGTTTATGGTTCATCACTCTCTTATCCTCTTTCCCCTCCCCCATAGTTGAGGTACAGAGCAATTTGAGACTGCCTGCTCTGATAGTGCTCTCCTGCTGGTGGTCACAACAGTGTAAACCCAATACCCAACACACGCAATATTATGAACTGTTAGGCACCTCTCAGACACCCTGGGGTCCAAGCCCTGATCAATAAGGTCTTCGAAAGCAGAGCCTGGCTTGGCAGCTGATGGCGGATCAACAGAATTACCTTCATACATGAGAGCAACAACCACCATTGTCAGCTGCCAACGTTCAGGTCCTTACAGCTGGCTTGCTGGATGGGAGACCTGGGGCAAATCTCATCACTTCTCCGGGCTGGTTTTACCTGTGAAATAGGAAAAGTGGCAATTGAGATACTGTATGTGAAATTCTTCTATAAACTGTAAATCATCACACAAGAACAATGAATTTTTTGTCCAGGCTCTAACAGGGGTCCTGAATAGTGGAAGGGGAGGAGAGAAGGGTATCGATGTTTGAAAAAACTCCTGAATGATTTCAACTGCTATCCCCTCCCCTCCCCCACTATTGAGCTATGTGGGTTATAGGTACACACTGACTGGCCCATGAACCCTCCTGTGATTATATGCATAGTCTCTGAGTGTGAATACAGGCCTTATTTCCCAGAGAGCTTGAAGGTGGCAGTAATAAAGATTAAGAACTGCTATTCTAAAGCAGGGCTTCTCAACCTCAGCATTTTGTATCAGATAACTTTTTGTTGTGGGGCCTGTCCCGTGCCATGAAGGATGTTTAGCAGCATTTATGGCCTCTGCCTGCTAGATGCCAGGAGCACCCCCCTCCCCAAGTCCTGACAACCAACATTGTGAATGTCTCCTGAGAACCACTGCTCCAAAACAACTTAGAGATGCACAGGCTACAGAAAGGGAAATTCCAGCCAACAGCCCTCCCCACCTCCAAACCCCCAATTCCCCATCAGAATCTTAGCTACTTTTACTCCTTCCTTATCAGGCCTAATGTGTCCTCAAATCTCATTCTCGCTACCTGATCTGGCCATCTTCCATGCCTTCCACTGCACACCACCTCAGGGCTTTGATCCCCACTGCCTCCCCACTGTCTTCCCCTCTAGCTTCTGGACCTCTCAGTTCTCCCTATGCAGCAGTGCAGTGCCGGCAGGTAAATCTTCCTAAAGCTCAACTTTAATAATTTTTCTCTCCAACCATAATCATCTCTATTTCTGTTATAAATGCTCCACAGTCTAACTCCAACCTCACACACTATCTCTTTCCCCAGTCTGACTAGGAGCTTTTGGAAGAGGAACAAGAGAAACCTGATTGAATCAAACCAGAAAATTCAAATCAAGTCCGGGAAATGGTTTTGGTCTTGAAATGTAGACATGTCAAAATAATAAAATATACCCTTTTTAAGATTACACATGATTCTCTGATTATATTGGAGCTCAGCATCCTCCAAAGGCAAGGAGTAAAGGAAGCAAAGGACAGATGGTTAAAGCAAGGCTTTCCAACCATGGTTACACACCCATTAGCTCTTGAAATCAATTTCATGGGTTAGCAATAGTCCTTTGGAGTGGAAAGAACAGAACAGAACAGAACAGAACAGAACGGAACAGAACAGAACTGAAGTAGAGTACTTCGGGCTGCATCATGTGAGGTTAGGGTAATAGCTCCCTTTAAACTTATCTCTCAGCAATCTATATCTACAGGCACAGAGTTTGCACGTAAAACGTTTCTCAATGTAAGTTGAAATAAAAAGTTTGAAAGCCACAGCGGACAATCTACATAATCAGAAGTGGAAGGAGGGGTGTAACAACAGTAAAAAGTGCAAGGTCACTAGGACCTCCAGAACCACAAAGATGGGAAGAGGCTGCGCTGGGTGCCAGGGTGGGGGCAGTACGCGGTGAGGCGGATACCGCCAGGGAGACAGGCGAATGTAGAATTCCTTGATTTGGGGTGTCAGAGTTCGGTCCCAGAGTCGGGTTGGTTGGGGGAAGGAGAGGCGAAGAGAAAGGAGAATCCCGGTGAAGGACAGGAGGTGGTCTGAGCGCCGGGACGCAGAGCCTAGGGACACCCCTCCCCGCAGCATCAGCAGCCCTTGGGGACCCCCAAGAGAGCCCGGCCGGGGGCGCGTCCACGCCATTGGACCTGGACCCTCCTGGACCCGCTGGGGCCCGTCCTCACCGGGCACCAGCCGGGCGGCGACTGCAGCGGGGCCCTCCCTCTCTGGCGACTGAACCGCGGCAGGTCCTTTGGCTTCCAACGCTACAGCCGCAGGCATCAACCTCGCGCACCAGGCCCCGCAGGTTATCGCAACCCTGGGGCCTGCTCCCCGCCCCTTACCTGCCCTCTTGGGAGCGAGCCCCGTGCTCGCGCGCTCCGTCTCGTGGGTCGTCGGGAGCGCGCGCCACCGCGTTGGAGAGCCGGCCTCCAGGCACGCCTAGGCTGGCTCCTGTTGGGCATGCGCAGCAAAGCCCATTTTGGTGGGGCTTACTCGGCCTCTCCGGGTTTTCCCCGCGCGGCGCTGAGCTAACGGCCCGACCAATCGGAGCTGGGAGGCGGGGCTAGGACTTGCAAAAGAGGCGGGGAAAGCCCAGGATTGGGTGGCGGCGTCGGGGGACGGAGCCTATCAGGACCTGTGGCTTGGACTGGGGGTCCTAAGCCTGGAGCTCTCAGACCAGTGAGGTGGGGGACTCAACTGAGACCCCAAGATTTCCCCCCGGGTTTGACTCCCTGCTCGCAAAGCGGGAGCATTTGTTTGAAAGCATCCTTAGGCCATCACTTTTCTTAGCAAGCAGAAGGAAATTTCTTATGCACTTCATCAAAACCTTCAAATGAGCCCAGCCCAAGCTGGGTTAATTTGAGATTCAAATGAATAATGATATAGATTATAACCTTGAATAAAATAAGAATCTATGAACTGATACCGATGGAAATAAGTATATAAAAATACCTTTATAGTAGGGAGCCAACTAAAAATTTTAAGTTTGTTTTACACATGATTGCCTACATAACCTAGTTATTTTCCTAATGGACACTCCGTTTATAAACCTTGATATTATAAATATTGCTGCTGCGGCTGGCTTTATTTCTAACATTTGGTGAATCTAGGTGAAGAATATATGGATATCCTTTGTACACTTCTTGCAATTTTTCTGTAGCTGCGAAATTATGTCAAAATAAAACGTCAAACAAAAATATCCTTCCCTTTGGCATTCAAATTCCTGGGAGAAACATCTTTTCCGCTTTAGTCCCTCCCTCGCCCAGCCTTCGCTCATTGGTCCAGCCCTCGCCCATCGGTCCCTCCCTCGTCGAGCGGTCGCCCTTCTCACAGCCACCGGACACTTGTCATTCTTCGACCACCCTTTGCGGTGGAAACCAGGCTTGCTTCGGCTCGGGGAGCTGCGGGGCCCTCGGTGCTCTTTTCCCGGACACTTGGCGAGTCGCGGCTAGAGTCGTCCAAGCATCACCCAAGCTGACGCCCGCCTTGCCTCTCAGGGGCTCGGGGCGCGAAGTCCCTGCACGTCATCTGGACGCCCCTCCTCCTCTCCCACACAGCTCCCCAGGACCTCGCTCACTGAGACGCTCCCCAGCCGGTGGGAACCCTTCCCAGGGCTGGAGCCGGGGTCTTCTGGCTGCGCGTCCTCGGCGTTTGCAGAGTAAAGGCGCTGCTCTTCTCTAGGGAACCCCACTCTCTAACACCCCTCCCTTCAGCCTCCCTCCGGTCTCTAAAGGTGCTGCTGGAAGCGCCCCCTGATTCTGGGCAGGTGCAGGTCGAGGTCCGATAGGGCCCTACTGCCCTGGGCCTCCTGCCTGCTCCTCGTTTCCGTATTTTCCGCATCCTCCGCGTCCTCTGC
>NW_006436812.1:4764555-4795111 GCF_000325575.1 Pteropus alecto
CTTCCTTTCACATCTACGCTCCTTCTAACCCCGCGTCTTTGCCCTCCGCCAGTCCTCCAAGTGCTGTACCTCTTCCACACCCCTGCACCTCGCCGACCACTCCCCCTTCGTCTTCTCCACACCCAACACCTCAGGGACCAAAATCTATAAAGTCCCTGGTAATGTTGAGTGTATGTTATGGAGGGCGGGGCATAAAGCAATAGATATTAACCTTGAGTCAATGGTCTGATAGAAGTAGTACCTCGCTATGGGGGAAATAAAACGGAGAAGGAGGGCCTGTAACTTGTGTTGGACTTTAGGTTGGAGGATGACAAGGAGTAGGGATCTCGCGTTTTCCTGGTAGCGGGCCATCTGCCGGTCAACCCCTGGAGCAGACACCCGAGAGCCGGTGCCGGGTCCTTAAAGGGCCTGGGTGGGCATCCTGCGCTCCGGCGGCTCTCACAGCCTGGGGATTGAGGAGGTGCCCAGGCCGCCGCTGAATATCAGTCCCAAATTCACCGCGGGTGGGGAACCTGGGATCCCATGACAAGCTCTCAAGCCAACCAAGGGAAATGCAACCCCCAGGGGAAAACACGCAGAAGTTGTGCACACAAGAGTGAAGTGGAGGGTGCTACTATTTTCCTTTTAATTATGGTACTAAAACCGACAGTTAACCATAAATATGTTTAGGTATTGGATCGTGGAGTCCAGAGACATAAGAATAGGCTTTAACAAATGTTTCAGTGTTTTGGTTGTCACATAGATTATAGTGAGATTAAGGAAGTATGTTAGTCATGTTCTGAAGGTTTGCCTGTAAAGCCAATTCCGGGAGAAATGTTTAAAAGTACAGTTTTCTTGAGATAATAGAAAAATATAACTGGTTAAGTGCAAAACAATGGTAGCTTACAATAACAAAGGACACGAAATGTCTAGTTTCTGCTTTTCACTTTAAGATAACATCGCTGACACACAACTGAAACATTTTGCAGAATCATGATTCTTCAACCCAGCATCCCTTGTGCTCACAATAATTTCGTAGTACTGTTTGTCAAGCAGGAGGAAATAACTCCAGGGCCATAAGATGAAGTTAGGAATTTGTTTTGCAGAAGGAATAAATGCCTTTAAAAAAGTTATGACTAGCTGCTCCACCCAGAAGTCTGGCTGCACCAAATTTTATCTGTTAGTGAAGAAACAGACTTTCCCTTTGGTTCCCTGAAACTCCCCCTCCCTTAACCCCTAGCTGTATAAAAACTCCCTACTTTTGCTTTTTGAGTGAGATTTGAGAAACTGTGCTCTCCCATCCTCTTGCTTTGGCCAAATCAAATAAACTTTTCTCTCTCTCCGAGCATTGGTGTCTCAGTGTTTCGGCTTACGAGTGCATCAGGCATAGGAACCTGAATTTTGGGGAGGTGATTTGCTAATGGTACTGGATGTTGGCAAGGATTCTGAAAACTGGGTATTCAAAGGTGATCCCACTTCTAGAACTTTGTCATAGGAAACCCCAAGGCTATTTATTTATTTTTATCTATTTTTTTCCCAAGGCTGTTTAAAGGATTGTTAATAACCTGGAAACAACTGGAATATATCCAATGATCAGAATAGGTTGGATAAACTATCACCCATCCCTGTAGTGCTATATTGTGCAGTAAAAGAATGTTAGAAATATGAAAAATATAGATCATAGATTTATTTCTAGATGGTAAACTACTGGGGATATATGTAATATTTTTTCATAATCGATATTTTCTATTTTTTCAATGACTATGAATTACCTTTTCTTTTAGCTTGAAGGAAAGACCAGTAAAAGCAATTTAAAAAAAGCAAGTGCATAGTCATCCTACTTACTCTTTATCACTATCACAATTAATGCCACATCCACTCACATAGCGCAGAGACCCAGAGCCGCCATCAATCTGAAACCTCTGAGAATCTTCTGCTTTGTGAACACTTGTGGGAAACACTCTCTTCACAGGAACACAACCATCAAATAGAATGCCAACTGTGTGGAACCAGAATGGGTCACTTTCCCCCTCCTCCTTCTCCTCCTGGATTCTCCTCCTGATGGGTAGCAATGTCATCTCCTCCAGCTGGGCAAGCCATTCTTCTCTCCCTCATGCCCTGTCCCCCAAACAAGACGACCTATCACTTATCCTGGCTTAGCCTCTGTCCGGCCTCTCCCATTTCCCTTCCCTCTCCTCTCACCCAGGCTGTGGGGGTCTCCTCAATGGCCTTCAAGCTCCCATTTGGGACCCTGCCAGTCTGTCCTCATGAAATCAGAGAGGCCTCCTCTGCATGTCCTCCTCTGCATGAATTCTTCCCTGGTCTCCACTACCCATGACAAATCTGAAACGCTCATTGTGGCCTCCAGGCCCTGAGACACTGGCCTCTGTCCACTATTCCTGCCTCCTGGCCTTCCTGCCCAGCTCCCTCTGGGCTCCATGCTTGTTCCTCTTGGGCCCACCCTCCTTACCATTCAGCTCCCTCTAGGGACTTCCTCAGGCTGCCGTCCCTGAGTCAGGCCCCTGTCAGATGCCATGGAGCCTTCTCCTGGGCAGCCCTTAGCCCCAGTTCTCATAAACTTACCAGTCAGAAAGTTTCGTGTCTCCTGTCTAGCTCTGGGAGGCCAGAGCTATAACCTGTTTACCCCTAGGTCCCAAGCATCCTACTCTGGGTGGACATTAAGGTCTCCAAGAAGTGAAGGAGCAAGAAAGAGATAGGAGGGATAGGGAGAGGGGAGAGGAAGGTGAGTCTAGGCGAGGGGACACCATATTCCCTGCACTGCTCCTTCAAACTTCTGTGTGAGTTTGAAATGTTTCAAAATAAAACCTTGACACTCCTGGCCCCAGCACATGGGCTCCCAGCTTGGCTCAGTGGTGGCTTCCTGCCCTACAATATTGCACACCTCCGGGCAAATGACCAGCACCACTGGCTACTCAGGCCCCAGGAGGGAGGTGGGCCCTCGCTGCATCTCTGGGCAGCCTCCAGGGGCTACCAAGTCAGCCAGGCCCCCTCACTGAACCCAAGTGCTGGCCCAGCCTATGGCTTCTCTAGCAGCAGTAGGAGGGGCCAATGGTGCCTCACTAAAGCTAGGGAGTGGATGCCCTTCAGGAACCCTGCCCAGTGGGTGGACTAGGGTCAATCCTCTCTGACCCTCCCAGGCCGGGAGTGCTTGGATGCCAGGCCAAATGGCACAAAGTCCGGCCTTGCCTTCCCCCTCTCCTCACCTCTTCTTTACTTCCATTTCCCTGGTGGCGATCCATCCTCACACGTTAGACCCTGAGCAACTCTCTTGCGTTCTTACCATCAGACAAAAACAGCTCACCAAGAGGGTGACTCAGAACTCAGGAAAGGAGAAAGTGGCGGGTAAAGGGAATCTATTTAAATATAGAATTAAGACAAAAGAAGGTCTCAATTATGGTTACAGAATATAAATGTTACAAACAAACATGCTGTAAAAATAAGAGCAAAATGGAGAGCTGGCAAGGAAAACATGCTGAGTAACGCATTCTCCTAAGAGGGAGTCGATAAATACCGATTATTTTTGGAAAATGTTGCTTTAAAACATAAGGCTTCCAAACTCCATATTTAAGGGAAAAAAAAAAAGTCCATTTCCTTGTGTCCAGTGGCAGTTTTCAAATAAGGACCACACGGGGTAAAGCAACTGGCAGCCCCACCTCCCGGGACCTGACTTCTGGTTGAAGGAGAGGAACTGTTTTCTTTACCTCCTTCTCCAGCAGGGGCAGCACCCAGGGCCTGGGAGGGGCTCAGGTTCCCGGGCATCCCCCTCAGCTCTCAAACCATCCAGAAGGAACACGATGGGAGTACTACAGATTTCTGTTGAGGTCCCCAACCTTAGACTGCAGGCTTATCCCTTCCTCAGCAGAACCCTGGGCCACCATGAGGGCAGGGCCCCTGTGTGGTTTGTTAGTCCCATGCGGCTGCCTAGAGGAGGTAAGCCTTCTAAAGGTCCAGTGGAGTAGGTTAAGCCTCCAATAGGGGAATAGGCCCTAGAAGGAGAGTCAGGGAGGGGCTGGATCAGCTTCCTAGAGGGTCAAGGCTAGCGGTCCCACCACCCACTTTCAGACCGAGGCAGCAGGAAGGGGAATCTCAGAGATCTCACCTAATGTCTGGGCCAGGGGCTGGTTTTCTAAGCTGAGGGTACCCAGGTGTGTGAGGCCTTGGGAGACAGAGGCTCCTGAGAGCCCACCTGGTCTGAGAGATGGCTTAGGCCGGG
The DNA here is from genome assembly GCF_000325575.1 of Pteropus alecto. Taxonomy (NCBI): domain Eukaryota; kingdom Metazoa; phylum Chordata; class Mammalia; order Chiroptera; family Pteropodidae; genus Pteropus; species Pteropus alecto. Next base: position 4,768,769 of record NW_006436812.1, read on the forward strand.
CAGCCCTGGGAAGGGGCCAGGTGAGGGCTGGTGGGGTGTAAAGGGCTCCAGGGGTTTTGGGTTGGAGGTAGGCCTCAAAGGATCCAGAATCCTAGAATTTTTACAATCCCATGATGAGATCTAGCATACAACTTCTTTTATTCTGTTTTGAATTTTTTTTCCTGCTTACAAAAGTAACCTATGCTTGAGATGAAATAAAATTACACAATGTTGAGAGCGATTACACAGTGTTGGGACTGAACCCCAAGCAGAAGTCACAGTCAAGTCCATTGATCCATCAGGGTTATGCCTGCAGTTGTCAGGATTATGGGGCTTCACTGGGCCCTGCAGTGGATTCCTCCCCGCCTGCTGCAGGTCTAGGGGCAGGCTGCCCTGCCAACTGCTCATCTTCTTTTCCATCTGGAAGAAAAAGGGGTGAGTCAGGCTAGTGTTGGAGGAAAAGGGAGGGGTGGGGGGTTGCAGACCCAGGGCTTGGAACTCTCAGCCCACCAGGGGATGTTCTGGGGCACCAATGACCAACTTAGAGAAGTAACTGCTGACTCCAGAGCTGTGCTCCCAAAGGCCAGTAGCCCAGGAACACAGAGGCTGCTAAAGTAATTTCCAGGAAACTTTAGGCCAAACATGGGCTAAGCGCTAGGAAGCTGTTGCTCTCCCCACTGCCTGGCCTGGAATGGGGTGAGAGGTGGTGAAGTTGTGGACCAGGTATAGCAGTAAAGATGGGATGGCAGGTTGAAGGGGTTGTTGACCGTTCAAGATCACCTGTCTTGGGGAGCCTGTGGGGCTGAGAGGCAACCCTTGCTCTGCTCTCCACCTGAGGAAGGGTGGCCTTATTCTAATCCTCACAATGATATGTGGGGGTTGGGGCCCACCTGGCCCAAGAATCTGGGCAGATCCCTAAGCAGAGGTCACAGACAAGGTGGAGGGGACCCTAGAGATGGCCCAATCCACTGAATTCAGTGGGAAGAACAGGCTCTGGGCCAGATGTACCTCCTTCACCCTCTGCAGTGATCAGCTGGTGTCTTCAGGGTGCTAACTTGGCCCCTCTGAGCCCAACTTCCCAAGAAGTCAGGAGACAAGCACCTCCACTCCCTGGGCCAGCAGGAGGAAGTGGGTAAACATGTGGATGCACCTGAATCGGAACTGGCTGGTGGAAGGGCTCATAGGCTGAGCTGGGCTCGCTGCAGAGGGGACTCTAGGCTCCCTAAATATGGTTCCTGTCCAGCAGAATATGGAGACTGAGGTGTTCCTGAGGTCCGCTGTGAGCTCCAGGCCTGGGGTTGACCCCAACTCAGAATCCCTGGGGTCTCAACCTGAGGGAAGCAGTGGCAGTGCCCCCATGACTTCAGGGCACTCGCCACTAAATTTCCATCACTGAGGTACCCTTTACCCTGACACTCTGCACTGCCCAGCTACCTGAGGAAGCCTAGAGGTTTTGGGTTCCCTTTCTCGGGACTGGCTGCTAGGCCAGGTGCCCTGGCTGACTCCAAAGGGGCCACCCGTTCATAGGCAGCACACACTGTGGCTTTCATTGGCTCTGTCTTCTCAAGGCATGGGAGACCCCACTTCCAGCTGAGAAGAAACCCCAGCTCATCTCCTTTCCAGCTGCTAGGCATCCGTCAGGATTCCACGTTTCACTGTCACCTGCACCAGTCTTGGTGTGGTGGCGGGGGGTGGGGCAGGGCGGCTGCTTGGGGCCTCACATAGACTCTGGCACAGAAAAATGCACACATGGACCCCCAGACACATATATATGCAAATGCATAAGAACAGACACAGACAGAAACAGGACCAGGGACGCAAACACACAAGGTCCCACAGACAGATACACCCTCCCATGTAGACAGACAGAATCTTAGACACACACACGCAGAGGCTACAGACACACAGAGATTTACACTGAGATGTAATGTGGACAGAGAGAACACATGCAGACATGTTCACAGCACAGGCATACTCTCTTTAGAGCCAGCCTAGCCTGTCTGTTCCCTCGGCTGCCCAGGTACCAGGGGACTTCTGGCCTTGGGGAAGTCTTGCTCACAGTCCTGCTCTCTGGAACTGGGGTCTCACCTGTGTCCAGCTTGCTACGTTTCTGCTCAGGCTCCTGGGGGACCGCATCAATGGCCCGCTGGGCCTCAGGATGGATCTTGAGGAGGGCCTTGGCAAGGGTGGCGGAGCCAGGCACCCCCAGGGACATGATGCAGTGCACTCCTCTGCGCTTGGCCCCAGCCACTTTGGCGCTGTCTTTGGAGGCTGTCAGCAGGACCAGTTTGGAGAATTTCCTGGGCTTCCTGGGGGCTGCGGGAACAACATCTGTGCCCAGCTTGGGGGACTCAGGGGACGGCTCCTGGCTGGCTTTCATGCTCTCGTCCTCCTGCTTGCTGGGCTCAGACAGGGGCATTCCGGGACCAATGGTGTGTCCCCAAGGTGTTCAGGCCCCAGCAGATGGATTTCTCCTCTTTCTCCCTGGCAAGAAACCTGGCAGTCCAGGGGCTCTGTCCTAAGAGAGGAGGCAAAACCCTGTCAGTGGAGGGGGCCTGGGGCTCAGGAGAACTGATATGGGGTACATGCAGGTCAGGCAGATGGGGCACCAGGCTGGGCAAGGACCTGAAAGGAGCTGAAGAACCCAGGCTTGTGCTTCTTTTCCAATTCCTCTCTTGGTGGCCTTGGGCACGTCACCTCCCTCATCCAAACCTCACTTTCCCTGAATGTAAAATGTGCTGAATACAGGGCTCCCAGGGGGCTCTGGGGCACTAAGGGATTGAAAACTGAGTTGCTACTAATATGGGCTCGTGGGTGCTGAGCATGGGCCAAAGTGTTTCATGAGTTTTCCCATTTAATCTTCCAGCCCCATGTTATGAAAGTTCTTCATTCTTACTGACTCAGTTTACAGGTGAAGACATTGTGTTGGTTACGTTGGGGCAACCAACATAGCCATGAAGCAGCAGAGCTGGGATCCAGTCCAGGTGGATCCAGAGCCCATCCTCACATGATATCTGGTGTACCTGATCCAGGATTACAGCCACTGGTGCTCCTGAGCACCAAGCATCCAAGACAGGCACTGGGGACATGAGCTGAGGTCTGACCCTCCCAGAATGCCTGGTGCCCTTCACCCTGACATTCTGCAGACCACAGAGGGAAAACCTGGTCCTGGGAAGCCAGACTCTCTAGACGCACGAGATCTGGTCCCACCCCAGGCAGGAGTCCCTGGGTCACCCAGCACTCAGGAGGTGCCAGGGCCCCATGAGGGCAGAGACCTTGTGTCTGAACAAGTGCTGGCACTGCCTCAGCTGGGTGGGGACAGGGATGTGGAGGTATCTGGAGAATTCATGGTCACTGAGGGCTCTTTGGCTTCCAGGCTAGAGAAGAAGAAAGGACAGATTATGGGGGCCGGGCTGGCCTGGAGATCATGGCCCTTGGGGCATCAGTGTGGGGTGGCCATTTTTATTTTGGGGACTAGGTGGTGTGCAGATGGCAATCTTCTCAGTTTAGTGTTAGCCAGAAACAAGACTGCAGCCTGGGGAGACATCTTGCTCACCTTGTCCAGGACACAGGCAGCAGCAAGGCCCACAGACACCTACTTGTACCCCTGAAGCATCAACTGCTTTGCAGTTCTGTTTCCTTCTCTGTGTATCCTCACATCGTCTTCCCTGTTTGTCTGTCATAATATCTTATAAGGACTCTGGTCAGACTGAATCAAGCCCTATCCATATGACACGATTTAACCTGAATCACCAATTTAAAGGCCCTATTTCCCATACAGTCACATTCTGAGATCCTGAGGGTTAGGACTTCAACACATGAATGGCAGGTGGCACAAGTCAGCCCACAACAGCATAGAACATGGCCAGTGCCCGATAAATCATAGCTTGTGGTACCTCTATATCTTGATCCCAAACTTCCACACATATTCAAACTGTGAACATGTTCCCGGTGCGCAGGAGCACGCAGCGCCTGCCCGTGAGACCAGTATTTGCCTAGTAAGGAGCCCTCATGCCAACTGGATCTTAGCACAAACGCCGCCACAGCTCTGAGAGCTCTGCTTGTCATCCAGGGGAGCCAGAATATATTTATGTGGATTTTTTTTTTCTTGAGTTCATTATCCAAATTAAAAAAAAAAAATGCTGGTAGAAACCACTTCCATCCAAGAGCTATCAGTTTGAAAACATATTCCTGCACAATAAAAACAGGTCCTCTACACTGCTGAGGTGAGACACTTCATTTCCCCAGATTTAGTTTTCTAACCAAAGAAAGTGATGAGATAGAGTATACTGAGGTAATTTTAAAATTTTGAATTACTTAATTAAAAGAAGTCATATAGAAGAAATCAAACTGTAATAGTAAATCTGCACGATCCCACCATCCTATCACAAACTGCTTTCATTTCTGCAGTTTTCTATACACACGTTTTTCATAGCTACACGTAAATAATTACATTACTTGTTTTTGTTCCATTTATTAGGGTAGAAACCACCAGCCTAGAGACCAGATGTAAAGACCCTTATAAAGTGCCAGAGTACAATTCAATTCACCCCTGTAACTGTGGAAAATGCAATTTAAATCTTAAGCAACAGTATTCTTTAAGGCCACAAGATGGAGGTGTTGCTCCTTAAAAATAAACCATTTTCCCAGGATAAGAGGACACAAGGGGTGGAGAAAGGGTATAAGAAGGCTTTAGAGTAATTCTATTTGGTTTACAAAAAAAAGTATTGTTAGAAAGTCTAGTTAGCACATTTAGCAAAGATGATCTTTTCTAGGCTAAAGAACTTTACATTTTCCCAAAAGACTAAGCTTGCCTTTTCTTCTATTTATTCTCCATTTGTCATGTATTTACTAACTTTTTTTGGCCTGTTCTTAACTTAAAAAGCAGGTGCTTTCTAGTCTGTTTTCAAAAAATTATATAAAAATGCACTAAAGCCAATCAGAAAATAACTTATCAAAATGTTAGCAGTGGTGGGAAAGAGGGACTTAATTTTTTTTTTACTAATTTTCTATTACTTCCCCCAAATAGTAATATGCATGAACTAATTTTACAATGAGAAAAGATTCAACATTTAAAAAATAAGATACAATTATGCAGATGGTAATTTTTTTATTAGTCCATTACTCAGAAAAAAAAGGTCCCCATTCTTATGTAACATGTCATACAAGAAAATAAAGATCAACATAAACAACCAGGATTAAAAAATGAATAAAATTAACTATATTAAAATACTGGTTTCAAATTTATAGACAGACACAGTGGAAGTTGACAGAGAAAAGGAGTGATCCAGAGACCTCTTGTGTGGAGAAAGAGAGACAGACAGGCAGAGAGAGAGAGAGAGAGAGAGAGAGAGAGAGAGAGAGAGAGAAGCAGGCTGACTGAATCAGAACACCCTACCCCTCTGGCCCCCATGTCCATGTCCAGCATTAAAATGACCTTCCCAGAGCCATGTCATTGGTCCTCAAGTTGGGATCTGAGACAGGACCTAAAATCCTATGGCATCAGTCCATACCTCGAGGCTCATTACCCAACAATCTCCCTTCCAAGTGTCACCATCATCTCTGCTCTGCCTCTGGGGAGACTGAGACTCGGGGACTTATGTAAGTAGCCCAGGATAGCAAAGGTAGTGGGAGTCAAAACTTGAACCCAGGTCTGGCTGGTCCAGAGCCAATGCTCCTTCCTCTGCCCTGAGCAGGTGAGGCTTAAAGTGAGAAACTCCAGTTACAGAGGAAACTGAGCTGCAGCCAGGACTTCAGAGTAAGTCCTCAGGATTTTAACCCAAAGAATAAAATATATATCCATAAGTCCACACTGATATAAATAATTGAATGCATAAATAAATGGGAAAGAAGGGACAAGTCATCCTTAAGAAGAATTCCAAACAGTAATCACTTCCCCTTTCAGGAGGTGAAGATTAAGTCCATCCCTTGATATGGGAAAAAGAATAGACTTTTCAACAAATGTTAAATGCTGGGACAAGTAGATATCCAATACAAAAGAATGAAGATGGACTCCCCTCCTCACAACATATACAAAAATTAACTCTAAATGGATTATAGACTTAATTGTAAGAACTAGTTATACAATTCTTTTAAAAGATAAGAGTAAATCTTCCTGACCTGGGATTAGGCAAAGCTTTCTTCGATATGACAATAAAAGTACAGGCAATCAAAGAAAGATAAATTGAAAAAAATTTAAAACTTTTGTGAGTCAAAGGACACGATCAAGAAAGTTAAAAGACAACCCATAGAATGGAAGAAAATTTTTGCAAATCATCTATTGATAAGGGACTTGTATCTGGAATTTGTACAGAATTCCAACTCAGTAATAAAAGGATAAATAACCCAATTTAAAAATGGGCAAAGGCCTTTCTCCAAAGAAGATACACAAATGGCTAGTGAGCACATGAGATGTTCAACATCATTACTCACGAGGGAAATGAAGAACAAAACCACAATGAGATACTACTTTACACCACTAGGATGCACAAATAAAAGAAATAAACAAAAGTGGGCGATAACAAGTGTTGGTGAGGATGAGGAAAAACTAGAACACTTATCCACTGTCTGTGGGGATGTAAATAGTGCAGTCACTTTGGAAAACAGTCCGGCAGTTCTCCAAAAGTTTAAACCCAGAGTTATCATATAACCTGGCAATTCTACCCTTAGGTGTATGACCAAGAGAAATGGAAACGTATGTCCATGTAAAAACTTGTACATGAATGTTCATAGCAGCATTATTTACAGTTGTCAATAAGTGGAAACAGCCCAAATATCCATCAATGAATGAATGGATAAATAAATGGAATATCTACACAGTGGAATATCATTTGGTAATCAAAAAATCCATGCTACGACATGAACCTTGAAAAGATTATGTGAAGTGAAGAAAGCAATTCACAGAAGACCACATATCATACGATTCTATTTATATGAAATTACCTGAACTCAAGAAAATCTATAGAGTGGAAAAATCCATAAAGACATTAAATAGATTTGTGGTTGTATAGGGCTGGGGGTGGGAAGGATGGGGAAGGGGAGAAAAGAGTGATTGCTGATGGATATGGGTTTTCTGGGGTGATGAAAATGTCTTTATTTATTTATTTATTTATTTAATTTATTTATTTATTTATTTTTATTTTTTTTTACGCCTACAGCACCTGGTATTCCTAGGTGGTCTCTCATCCAAGTACTAACCAGGCCCAACCCTACTTAGCTTCTGAGATCAGACGAGATCGGGCACATTCAGGGTGGCATGGCCATAGATTGAAAATGTTTTAAAACTGATTGTGGTGATGGTTGCACAAGTATGTGAATATATGAAAAGTCATTGATTTGTATAATGTGAGTGAATTGCAGGTATGTGAATTATCTCAATAAAACTGTTATAGTAAGAAAAAGGCAAATTAAGTCTACAACCTGTGATTCAACTTCAGCATACCTGGGGTTCTTGTTAAAAACACACTGTCCCAGTATTCCACCTTCAGGCTTCTTACTCAGAAGGTCAGGTGAGGGATCCCCAAATCTACATCTTTTCCTAGTACCCCATGTGATTCTGATAATTTGAGAAACTGTGACCATGTTTCAGGCCCTCTACTTGAGAAGTTTGTAATTTCTAGTTCATAGATTAACTGTTCTTCAGCCACTCCATGAACAGGAACAGGTCCCGGATCAATCTCTTTTCTGGATTCATCCTTAGCCTTCTAGCAATTTATTTTCTAAGTGTAAAGGGAAGAGTTGAAAGGCAGCTACTTTAAGCCAAATGTATATATTTTAAAAACTAAATTTTCACTCAATAAAAGTTAATTAAATGGACAGATTCTTTAAAAGTGAAGCAAAAATGAATTAAAAAGATCAAAAGTCTTAACAGTTACCTTACTTCGCTCGGTTTACACCCTCCTTCTAACTCTGCAGTCTGGTGGTTTGATATTGCTATGGCCTCCAGTCACCCACTTATCCCAACCAGCTGTCATGACACTGATCTGCACAAAGGAGACCCAGAATGTAAAGATGGCTCACTGTAAGCCCCAAATCACACAATGTTAAGAACTGGCAGGAGCCTCTCAGACATCATCAGGTCTTTGAGAATAATGCCTCCCCCACCCCCACTCCCAGATGTCCAGGTCCTAATTCCTGGAACCTGTGAATAGGTTACCTTACATGGCAAAGGGGAATTAAGGTTGCAGATGGAACAAAAGTTAATAGATTAGCTTGGATTATCCAGGTGGGTCCAATCACAATCACAAGGGTCCTAAAAAGCAGAAGAGGGAGGCAGAAAAGAAAGATGTGCTGATGGAAGCAGGGTGAGAGAGATGCGATGTTGCTTACTGTAAAGATGGAGGGAGGGGGCCATGAGTCAAGGAATGCTGGAGGCCTCTAAAAGCTGAAAAAGACAGAGATTGCCTCTCTTAGAGCCCCCAGGAAGAAATATATTCAGTCCCTGCCCACACTTTGATTTTAACCTAGTGAGACCAATATTAGATGTCTGAACTCCAGAACTGTAAGATTGTTACAAATCTGTGTTGTTTTCAGTCACTAAATTTGTGGTAATTTCTTATTGCAGCAATAGGAAACTAAAATGAAGTGAGTCTCTTATTGATGAAGTCCTGAAAGCCCAGAGCTCTGCCTGGTGGCTGATGATGGGATCAGCAGAATTACCTTCATACATATGAAAGAGAAATACCATCAACCTTCACCAACACCTGTGTCCTCAGCCCTGAGGGCAAACCCCATAGTACCCTGAGTCTGTTTGTAATGAGAATAGTGGTAAATTTAGCAGGGGTTCTTAATAGCAGGTAGGTGAAGGGTTAAGTGAGTGTTTTTAAAAGGTCAGTGATACTGACAGCTATCACGACCCGCCAAAATCACTGTCCCACGCGGTCAATGGAGGGCTGTGATTGGATCGCTAGTGGGATGATGGGCCCACTTAGCTGTGCAGATAGGTACACATCCTTACAGAGAGATTGTCAAAGCAACAGTGACCCAATGATACTCTAAACTATGCAGGGAAGAGCTTCTCCAAAGTGGGAATTTCATGTAATGGCACCTCGTTTCCCCTAATCGCCATGGCTCATAATCTTAGTTACTTTTATTCTTCCTTACCCACTGCAATTTGTCATCAGACCTGTCTATGCTGCGCCCAAATGGACACAGCTTCCCCGCCCCATCCTCTCCCGTCATTACCATCGCTTCCTGACCAAGCCTGGCAGCCTCCCTCACCCCAGTATCTCACACTTCTGACTGCCATTCCTGCGAGGACATCTAGAACCACAAGGGTGGGACGGGGCTGGGGATAGGTGCAAGGAAGGAGGCAGTACTGGGTGGGGTGAAGGGAAGGCAGGCCAATGAGGGGATCCCTGATTCGGGGTGTCTTTCGGGGTTCAGTCCTGGGGTCCAATGGATTGGGGGAAAGAGGGGCGAAGGAAAAAGAGGCGAATCTCTGATGAAGGACAAGGAGGCAGCCTGAGAGCCAGGGACGCAGAGCCGGAGAGAACCCCCAGCATCAGCAGCCCTTGGAACCCTTGGGAAAGCCCGGCTGGGGGGTGCGTCCACACCATGGAAACTGGGACCCTCCCCGACCCGCTGGGGCCCGTCCTCACCGGGCACCAGCCGGGCGGCGACGGCAGCGGGGCCCTCCCTCTCCGGCGACCAAGGCGCGAAAGGTCCCCTCAGCTTCTTTGCCTGGGGCCCCCGCCTCGGTTCGGGCCGTCACCTCAAGCTAGGGTCACGGAGCAAGCATGCGCAGTAGTGCCACAGACGCCCATTCCTTGGGAACACTCCTCTTTTCCAGGTTTTCCCGGCGCGGCGCCTAAGTGGCGACCCGACCAATCGGCGCGCGGGGGCGGGGCGTCCGCGATTCTGAGGCCCGGATTCCATTCCCCGGCCGGGCTCTCCCAGCGCAAGCGGTGGGTTTAACTGGAGCCCCTGGGCGTCCACCAGAGTCTGACTCCGACTCCCCACGGAGGAATCCGAGGCATTTGTTTAAAGGTCTCGTTCGCCCGCAGTCTCTTCCCTGAGCGAGCGGAGGGAAGATCTCTCTTTCTACTCATTGAAGCCATTGGCCCAGCATTTTGACTGCGCAGCATCTTCGCGGTTGGTCTCTCCCTCGCCCATCAGTCCCGCCCTCGCCGTTGGTCCAGCCCTCGTCCATTAGTCCAGCGATTGCCCATAGATCCAGTCCCTACTTACAGAGCACCAGTACTGAACCCTTTTTATTCTCCGACCATCCTGTGCGGTGGTCAGGGAGCTGCTAGGCCTTGGCGCAGCTTTCTTGGACACTTGGTAGGTCGCGGCCAGAATGGCCCCAGCATTATCTGAGCTGACGCCCGCGTTGCCCCTCAGGGGCCTTCCGCTCACCAGTCCTCCCCAGTCCGCAGGACCCCTTTATCCACCTGCCCCACCTTTGCCCCGCGGAGCCCCGGGTCTTCTGGGTGCGCGTCCTCGGCGTTTGCAGAGTAAAGACACTGCTCTTCTGTAGGAACTCCATGTTTCTCCTGACACCCCACCCCTCCGCCTCCGTCTGGTCTCTCTAAAGCTGCTGCTGGAAGCGTCCCCTGGCTCCGGACAGGTGCAGGTCCAACTCCTATGGGGCCCGCCTGCCTGGACCTCCGGCATTTCTCACGTTTTCCTCTGCATCCTCTGTGTCCTTCCGTTCTCCCACGTCCTCTCACAGTTTCCTCCTCATGTCTAAATATCAACAGGGCTCGCACACACTTCCAGAAAGGCTCCCTGCTTCCTCCCGGCCCTTTCTCAGCAGATCTTCCTTACTACCTTAGGCTCCATGTACTCGATTGTCCCCGAGTGTTTTCTCCTAAGGTCATGTCATTTCCTGGACATTCTCCAGTGTCGTTCAAAGGCCTTCATGAATGTATTTGCCATTATCTATTCATCATCCACCGACTACAGGTTGTTTCTAATTTTATTACGTTGTAAGTATCTTTGTACTTACATTTCTGACATCTCTGTTCTCTTTTAAAAAATTACTAAAAGTTTAAAGAAGGCGAATATTTTAAAGGCTTTTAAAACATGTTACCAAAGGAAATGCATAAGCTTGGGTTCAGATGCCTGGGCTCAAATCCCAGCTCTGGCATTTGCTAGCTGTATGACGAGCAATTACTTCCCCTCTCTTTTTTCATCTGGTAAATTGGGATACTAATAGCCCCCACCTACCAGAGGCATTGTGAAAATTCAGAGTATTATCATGTGGATCTTGGGTTTTAACGTTATATTCCTCCGTCCAGCAGTTCTCAAACTTTTTGGCCTCAGAACCCTTTACACTCTAAATTATTAAGCAGCTCAAGAGCTTTTGGTTATGTGGGTCACATCTATCAGTATTTACCATTTTATAAATTTAAGTTGAGAATTTAAAATAGCAATAATAAGTTCACTGTATAACTATATCTTCAAACCAAAAAGCGAGTGAGAAGAGTAGCAGTGTTCTATATTTTTGAAAATCTCTTTAATAACTGGTTTACAACAGCTATATTCTCATATATGCCTCTGCCTTTGCTCCATTGCAATATGTTGTTTTGGTTGAAGCATGTGAAGAAAATCCAGCCCCACATAGATAAGTAATTGGAAAAGAAGTATTTTAATATCCTTTAATTGCGAATATTCTTCTTTTATACTACACCAACACTCAACTAGTGGTACTTGCAATGTGAAGTCTGAAATGACATCAGTGCTCTCTTTGTATTCTATTTCATTACAATCCATTGGTCTATTTGGACTTCGAAAGGATCTTGTACCCACATGTACTTTTGTAACATCATGCATTGGTCTTTTAGAAAATATTGGTTCATCGACTTATGCAGATCTTGAAAATGTTGATCCATTTTATTATACAATATAAAAATATAACATTAATATTGCCACCAATCTCATCACAAAAGTCTTACAATATTGGGAAGCTGTGAAGCTAAAGGTGGCAGATAAAAGTTTTCCAAATTTTTAGTTTTTGCTGGAAGGCTAGATAGAATTTTTATCATTGGCAACAAATCCTGCCAGTTGTTTTCCTTGCAGTAACACTTTGTTCATTTTTAAGAAAATGTTTGCCAATTACCAAAGTCTGAATAACTACAGTTTGGTTATTTTTTCAAGTAAAAATAGTGTTCCATGACAAAAGCAGCTAGTTCATCTTGCAACTCAAATAATTGCACACACCCTTTTCCTTGAGTAAACAATGGTATGCAGTGGAAGCGCTTTATGAGTATGTCTCACTTCCCACTTCAACTAACAGAATATTAAAAAGATGTGTGTCAAAGGACAAATATTTAATAAAATTTATAATTCTTTTTCTGCTCATCAAGGATTGTCTTAAGTGAGAGTTGTTTTTCCTTCTGCCAGTGTAGGGTGGTGAAGAATACAATGACAACTAGTGAATTTGGTGTCACTGCCTTTATTCATACTAAGAAAGAGCCATTGCTTTTGCACCACCATTGCTTTTGCACCATCAGTTCAGTCAACACAGTGAAAGAAGTAAACTGTTGTTTTCTCAGCATTACTATGAAAATAATCACAGACCTCCTGAAAGGTGTTTGAGAACCCCCAAGGGTCACCAGGCCACATTCTGAGAACTGCTGTGTTATCCATTTTTCTATTGGATTGTTGATCTTTTTCTTACCAATTTAAGAAGTATTTTTTATTAAACTCAGATTAATTCTAACATTCCACATATGATGGAAATAGCATTTGTATTTGTGGAGGGGCAGGGAAATAGGTATATGTATTGGTAGAGTTGAATCTAATGGTATTTTCCAGTTCGAGTTTCCTCATTTTGAAAAAAAAATTGTTCTTAGCAAATTCTTCCCATACTGACTTGAATAAATATTTGATATTTTCTGTATTAGTTTTTCAGAGATGCCAAACAAGTACCACAAACAGGGGACTTAAACAGTGGAAATGTATTGTCCTGTAGTGCTGGAGGCCAGAAGTCTGAGATCAAGGTGTCAACAGAGTTGGTTCCTTCTGAGGGCTCCATGCCTCTCTCGTTGGCTTATAGATGCATCACCTCGATCTCTGCTTTTATGGTCACATGGCATTCTCCCTCTGTGCATGTGTGTGCATGTGTCCAAAGTTCACCTTTTTATAAGGACACCTGTCCTATTGGATCAAGGTCTGCCCTAGTGACCTCATCTTAACTTGATCATCTGCATAGATTTTGTTTCCAAGTAAGGTCCCATTCACAGGCACTGGGGAATCAAGACTTCATCTTTTTGGGGGAACACGATTAAACCCATAACATTTGCCTTTGCTTTTTTCTACTAGTTTGATGATATCTCATTTTCCATTTGTCTCATGTTTCGGAATTTATTTAACAAGTATCTATCCAGTAGGTACTCAGCACTGTGAACTTAGGAACTTCAGCAAACAAAACAAAGATTATGCCCTCTAGGTGTTTACATTCCAGGCAGTTGCGGAAACCTAATAAAATAGATATAATAAGTAGTTAAGTTGTATAGTTTGTTTAAAGGTAAGTGCTGAGAGAACTTTTTATATGATGGAAACGTTCCTCATCTTGATTGGTGTGGCGGTTACATATGGCAAAACACATCCATCAAAATGTACACTTCAAAAGGGCAAATTTTATTCTATGTGAAATACATTTCAAGAAAGTTGATTTTGTGAAAAGTGTTATTAAAAAAAAAAGGAAACAGGAAAGGAAATTGAATGGGAGCCTGCAATTAATATTGCAATTTACATCGGAAGTTGGGGTGGAGTAAGGCTCTCACATCCTCCGGGTAGCGGGCCATCTGCCGGTCAATCGCTCCCCACCCTCCACCACTACAGAGGGCACCTTAGAGCCGGTGCGCAGCCCTCAAACGTCCTGGGTCTGCCGAGCAGGACAGACTGAGACAGAACTGCACTCCTGGCGGCTTTCAGAGCGCGGTTATTGGGGAGGAGCCAAGGCCGCCACTGTGTCCGCTCGCGCCCCCTCCCGGCTGCCAGGAGCATCAACAGAACTTCAGTCACAAAGTCTCCGCTGGAGGGAGATGTGAGACTACGACATGCAATCCACCTTCACCAGGAAAAACACAAAGGTCGCATGCACAAGGGTAAAACTTTGTTTTGTTTGCCTGCTCCTCACCGTCCCCCCCTCCCGCCCCCGTTTCCGAATAATCAAACCTCCTGTTTATCGTTCGACTTCGTTGTTTCATCGCAATTTCACTCGGCCTATCCTGAGGTGACAGAGATTTAGCCACAGGGCCTTTGGAATTATTTATAACAGCGAAACAAATATAAAAGGACTCAAATAGCCACCAAATGATAAACAAATGTGGTCTATCTCTACAATGCAATATTATTCAGCCCTAATAAGGAACAAAGTACAGATACACGCTACATGAGTAAACCTGAGTTCATATAACATGCTGGATGGAAGAAGTTAGACACAAAAAGACCACGTTTTATCTAAGTGCTCTTATTTGAAATGTCCAGATTAGTCAAATCCATAGAGATAGAAAGAAAGTTAGTGGTTGCCAGGGGCCAGGGAGTCTGGAGATAAAGGGAGAGTGATTGTTGATGGGTGCAAGATTTCTGTTTGGGGTGATGAAAATATTCTGGAATTAGATAATGATAATGGTTGCACAACCTTGTAAGTATATTAAGAGCCACAGAACTGTACACTCTAAAATAGTGAATTTTGTAGCATGTGAATTAAATCTCAGTTACAGAAAATGAAGGATCAAGTGACAGGTGTATTAGAATTGCTCCATCATAAATTGTATATCCATAATTTTGTTTTAAATACCCAAAGCAAAACTAAAATATCTTTTGTTCCTTGATTCTAGACATGCATTTTCTGCGTATTTTCATAACCTCTTTCACACTAAAATTGCTAATTGTTTAAATAATACTTGTAAAGATCACTGAGATATATTTTCTGTTGATCCTGACCTCACTGGATTCAGGCTCCACTGTGTGCTCATTTTTCAATCAGATGGTGTAAGTGTTGAAAAGTTGTGACCTTTGCATAGGTGAAGAAGGAATGCGCACTCCAGTGGGTGTGCCGTCAGAATCAGGTTACAAATATGCCTTTATTTCAGGCATATATATCCACATGAGGTGGTTCTCATTCCTAAAGTATTCAGTTTCAGCCCTGGGTTAAAAATAGCTTGAATCTTTTTTTTTAATAGCTTGAAATTGAAGCCAAACTATTGTTGATGTGCAAGCTGGCAGATGAGGCCACACATCATCCAATTCTCTGGTTCATATTTTTAAAATAAAGTAGGACTGATGAAAATTTGGATCATATATACATTTTAAATTACTAATGGCTAAAAAATATTCTAATTGGTTGTCACTGACTGGAGGAGACTAAGGAGCCATGACAAATAAATACAATTGAGATCTTAGATTAGATCCTGAGCCAGAAGAAGACATTAGAAAAATCTGGTGAGATTTGAACAAGTTTGGGATTTTAGGAGTGTAGTTAATGAGATTGTATTAATGTTCATTTCTATGATGAGTTATTACAGTTATATAAGATGGTAACAGGGAAAGCTGGATGAAGAATATATTGGAAATCTCTATATTTTTTAGGCAACTTTTCTGTAAATTTAAAATTATTTCAAAATAAAAAGTTTTAAAAATTCTAGTTTGTGGTTAGAAAGAGATTTCTTTTCTATACTTTGTCAGATAAATATACACATTTATAGTATGATCTCCCTTGTGTATAAGAAAATGTACAATTGTGTACATTTCCAAATGTATCTCAAGGAGATACATTTAAGTCCTAACCCCCAGTAGCTGTGAATGTGATCTTATTTGGAAACAGGGTCTTTGCAGATATAATTAGTTAAGGATCTCAAGATGAAATCATCATGGATTGAGGGTGGGCCCTCAATCCAATGACAGTTGTCTTTATAAGGAAGGAAAGAGAGATGGGGATTCAGACACACAGAGAGACAGAGAAGAGGCCATATGATGATAGAGGCAGAGATTGGAGTAACATGTAAGCTAAGGAAATCCAGGAGCCACCAAAAGCTGGAAGAAGCAGGGAAAGATCATCCCCTAGATAGAGGCTTCTGGGGGAGAGACACCTTGATTTGGGACTGCAGAACTGAGAGAATTTAAAATTCTGTTGTTTTGAACCACACAGTTGTGGTGATTTCTTACAACAGCCCCAGGGGACTAATATACTTATTTGCATTGTCTTTGTACTGAAAACATCTGGAGGGACAAGGTCCAGTCCATAAGAAGTGAGGACTATAACTGGGGGTAATGAGATAGATTGTGCTTTTACTTTACAGTTTACTTTGTAATTTTCTCTTCTGTGTAAAATGTTTATAGGATCTACTTTTTTGGCAAAAGGATGATTTCATCTATTAAACTGCTAAGACCTACACACACAAAATTAAAGGGAGTCTTTTTGCTATTTTAACTATATTTAAGTGTATGATTCAGTGGCACTAATTACATTCACAATGTTGTTCAGTTATCTCCAATGTCTCTTTCCAAAACTTTTTCACCACCCCAAACAGAAACTCTACCAAATAAGCAATCATTCTCATTCCTCCCTCCCCTCAGCCATAGAACTGCAAGATAATAAATTTGTATTGTCTTTCCTAATTTGTTATGGCAGCAATAGGTAGCTAATTTAACCTCATTGATTCATCCATTGATTCATTCATTCCTAATATTTATGAAACACCTGCCTTGGGAATAAACATAAATCCCTGCTCTCCTGGACAGTGAGATAGTGCCTCTGTAGTGTGATGGTGACAAGGTTGGGAGGGTCAAGTTGTGAGGGAAGTCAGGGAAGGGTACAAGCAGTACTGATTTGTTATTCTCTGCTGATTCATTATTCTATACTAAAGCAGATGTAGGATCTCATTACATTTCCCCAACAGCCCATGAGAGAGCTGGGTTGTGATTCTCACTATACAGACAGGCCCAGGGAGGTAAAGTAACTTGCCCAAGGTCACACAGTAAGTTACAGAACTGGAATTTGAACTGGTGCTGTAATGCCTCCCTATGGCTGCCAGGCACCTACCTGCTTGTTTCTGCCCAGCCTGAGCAGTGGATGGCCAGGTGCCACCACAGAGCTCTCATAGTTGTGGTCCCATAGCTATGTTTATGTAGATTCTTCTGTGGTCCTTGGGTGCCCAGCAGGCCTAGAGTTGCCATGACTGATAATTTGTCGTGGATTCACCTCTGGGAGTGGAGCAAAGAGGGTCATTAGGGGAGCTGGCAGGGCAGTGCCTGAGAGGCCGTGGGGAGAGGGGTGAGAGGTAAGGGACCTGGGCAGGTTGACCATTCTCACAGGTGCTCAGGTAGTATGCCCATCTTGGAGCGATGTCCCCAGGCTCAGAGTCAGTCTTTGCTTAGGCAGAACCAGCCCCTCAGCTTCTTTAGGGCCCCTGAGGGATGTGAGCTGTGAAGTAGCATCATCAGCAAACAGTGATAGATAAGTTCAAGGAGATATATGCTACAGAGGCAGCTGGATGTTTAGTCTTTGTCCTCCAGGAACACCCAGCCTTGTCTCTCAGGCCTAGGTCTCCTCTTGTCTTCAGCCAAGCCTTGGTCTCCATCTCTTCTCTCTTCTCCTACCCACCACAGGGCCCCATGTCCCCTTTTGGCTGCAGACTCCACTTCATGTCCCTTTCCTTAGTTGACCCTGGCCTAATCCTAAGCAGTTTTTATATTTTTGCTTTGTACTTTGAATGCAATTCTTCCTTTTCAGGATTGCTGCTGGGAGAGTTGAATGTTCTAGAATATCACATAGCACAGCTGTTGGGGCCAGAACCTAGAGGTGACTTGGAAGCCCTGTGTCCAGAATTTTGGACCCTGGTAGACCCCCCTGGTCCCTGTGAGCCCCTGCTACATGCTCAGGCCTAACCTGGCCCCTGGGAGGACAGCAGCAGGCCAGGGGAAGGGACTCCGGACATCTAGATGCTAGGTTCGCTATTGGCTGTTATGACTGGGATGGGGTGGCAATATGGGAAGGGAAAGTAGCTAGACCATATGACAAGAGAATGCTGCCCCCAATCCTTGCAAACACTGTCCCAGGAAAGCAGACCACAGCCTCTGCAGCAATGGCCCAGTTGGTCAGGACTCCGCCAGTAACCATAGCTTCTCTATTTTTTTGCCCCTGCTTCCAATTCAGGACCAACAGAGAAATTCCAAAGGGCTCCCCAAACCAATCACATAGAATGCACATTCACTTCCAGTCAGCCTTTCAGCCTCCAATCAGGGCAGACCCAAGCCAGCCCTGTTTTTCCACTGTGAAATTTTCTCACTCCTCTGGATCCAAGTGACATGGCTGACTCTTTCGCTATAGCCCATCTGGGCAGAGGGGACAGAACTGTGGAGAGTACCAACCTGAGGCTGGAGCCCCACCTGGCAGGCGCAGAGAGCTAGAAACCGCTGGATTAGCTGTGTCAGCATGTGGAAGGGCAGGTTTTATCCTGAGGACAGTGTGTTGGCGGGGGAGGGGAGGTGTCATTGGACTGAAAATGATGAAAGCTGTGACAACTGGAAAAGAGATCACCATGTAAAGGTGATGGTGGCCTTGACCATGCTGGAGGTCCCACCTCCCCGTTTCAGGACAAGGGCACTAGGAAGGGGAAACCTCAGGGATCCCATCTAGTCGTTATGCTAGTGGCTGTTTTTCCAGGCTGAGGAGGCCAGAGCTATGGGGTCCTATGACATAATAAGAAATATACATTTGGTTTCTGCTTGTGGTTGTTAACACAGAGCTCCTAAAATTCCTGTAATTTTCTGAGTGATAGGGGTGCTAGGAGCAGCTTTTGTTCTAATACTTTGTCTTTGGCCCCAGATGCTGACACAGTTTTTAATTGTCTTGGAATTTCTCAAGTGGTAGGAGTATCTTTTGTTCTAACGTGGCGACGCTGGGCCAGCTCCTGAATGGAGGCTGGTCACCAGAAAAACCGATTGGAACTTTCAACTCTATCCTCCAGGGAGAAGAGAGGGGCTAGAGATTAAGTTAATGATTGATAGAGCTCATGTGACAAATCCTCCATAAAAATTCTTGAACGCATTCCCGTTGGTGAGCGTACCTGGAAAGGGCATGGAAGCTCCTTGCCCCTTCCCCCATACCTTGCCCTATGCATCTCTTCCATTTGGTTGTTTCTGAGTAGTATTCTTTATAGTAAACTGGTGATCTAGTAAGTGAACTATTTTCCTGGGTTCTGTGAGCCCTTCCAGCAAACTACTGAACCCAAGGAGGGGTTGTGGGAACCTCTGATCTGTAGCCAAGTTGGACAGAAGCTTGTGGGTAACCTGGGACCCACTACCTGTGATTGGTGTCTGAAATGAGGGCAGTCTTGTGGGATTGAGCTCTTAACCTGTGGAGTCTGTGGTAACTCCTGTTAGTGTTAGAATTGAGTTAAATCAGAGGAAACCAAATTGTTGTCCACAGAGAACTGGAGAATTGCTTGGTGTGGAAAATGCCACACATCTGGTGTCGGAAGTGTTGGTGTGTGATTTCAAGTGTTGCAGAAGAGAACCGTTTTCTCTTTTTAGGCCTGGAGGAGGGTCCATAAGAGCCACTCTGAGTCTGAGAGATGGACCAGGCCAAGCAGGGGATGGTTGGGTGGGGAGGTCCCAAGGCTGAAGGCACTGGCACTGGGTCTCAAAGGACCCAGAATCCTAGGATTCAGAGCCTGGTTATTGAAGAATTAGGCACACATTATGCACTCAATAAATGTGTATTCAATTAATTTTTATTTTGCCCAAAAGTTGACTTTGTTCACAAAATGTGAACGCCGTGTGGCATGTTGCTTCACAACATTCTCTAGGAAGGTGGAGCCTCCCCTGTCTGCTAAAGGGACTGGAGAGGATTTCTATCAATCCATTTTACCATGCTTTGTTCATTTTCCTCTGCAAGAGAAGAGGGACAGGGTCAGGCAGTGTCCAGAGCAGACATGACGATGACAGGAGGGTATGGGTGGCTGGTTGGGAGGGGCTGCCAGGCCTCCAGGCCAGTGGAGGACCCCACTATCTTCTCCAACCATTCCCAGACCTCCCTCTTACTCATGCATCTATCCCCCATCCCTGGCCAGCTCAGACCTCCCCAGGTACTAATCCCAGGTCTGCTCTGACCTTATTCGAGGAGTATAAGGTGATCCCTGAGATGGCAACGATACCAATGCCCAAGACCACAGCAGCAGGCCACACTGCAGACCCTGTGGCCAGTAATTTCAGAGAAAATTTGGCCGCTGTCTATACAGAAGAAAAATGGGGCAGGGTGACCTCAGTGATTCCAGGCTTACACCACAGGATGATGGGGATGGGGACGGGGCAGGAAGCAGAACAAATACAGGGACACTAGAGATGAGCTTAGTGGGAAGAATGGGCCCCAAGGCAGATGCTGGCCCCGCTCCAGCCTCAGGGTAGTCCCTTGGCTACTCTAGGCCCTGCCTCTTCACAGGTCATGGGCACCTTCCACCCCCTGGGCTGGCAGGAGAAAGCAGATGGACATGTGGAGGCACCTGGAGCAGGATTGGCCGGTGGAAGTGTTCACGCAGTGAGCCGGCCATGCTGCAGAGGGGCCTCCAGGCTCTGAGGGATGGGGTCTCTCTGAGTCCTCCAGCATGGCTCTGGCCAGGTCTCGGACCCTCAGTAGGGGGTGGAGGCTGAGGGGTCCCTTGGGTCCCCGGAGAACTCCTGGCCTATAGCTTGCGATGTCTTGGGATTTCAGCTTGAGGGAAGCAGTGGGCCCCCTTCATAGGCCTCTGAGGCCGTTAGCCATGCTGGGTGTACCCTGTCTATGGGGGGAAATGACCGGGGTCCTGTTCTTATCCCAGTCGCTGGTGACTAGACATGGTCAGGCCTGGCTAATTGCAAGGGGGACAGATCTTGACTTACCGCGGTGAAAAGGAACACAGACGCTGTTTTTTCCACCATCTTCTCAAGGAATCAGAACTCAACCCTGTGGAGAAAACATCCCAAATCATCTTCCTTCAAACTCCAATTCCCCTGGGGCCTCTGGGATCTGCTCTCCAAAGGCTGAGACCAGGTCTCAGTCTCACAGGGACCCTGCCTGGTGGGGTCACCTGGACAAGAGACCTGAGTGTTGAATCCCATGAAACCTGCAGGGTTGCCTGATCCCATTCTCTGGGAGTCTGTAGAGATCTCAGGACCCCACTCTGCCTGCGGCTTAGGATTTGCCTGGAGAAAGAGCTCGCCGTTCCCTCAGGTCTCTGGGCTGAGGGCCCATTGACTCCAGGCTCCCTCGCCCTGCGAGGCCACCTTCCCCAGCTCCTTGCCCACAGGGCCCCTTGCTGCTCTCAGGCCTGAAAACACCAGGGACCCTCACAGAGGGTCCTTGCTCTGCCTGGCCTGGAGGGAAGATGACAGAAGACGGATACGGTTCAGAGGAGGGAGATCAGTCTGACCCACTTCATCCTGCTCGGCCAGTGGCTGTCCAGCTCCTGTCTTTGCCTCTTTTAGAATATAGCTGTGGCTAGACTCTTCCCAGGGTCCCTTTGGGCCCATGGATGGAGACCACTTCCCATGGGGTCAGCCCTCATGTCTTCCTGTCCTCTAACCTACCTTGGGAAACTGTCCTGAGGGAGCTCCAGCCCAGCCCTCTCCCCTTTGCCCCCTCCTTCTGCCCATCCTCCTCAGCACCCTCCAGCTGCGCCCCCCCCATACCTTGCATCCCCAAGCTTGACCCCTCTCCTCTGCTCCCTGGGTCATATGGGTACACTCACCAGCAGGCCCCTGCCTCCACTTCCCTGTCCACCAGGCTATTTCATCTGGCTGCTCAGAATCCTGACATCCCACCCACCTACTCATCCAACTCACTGCTCCTAATAGGATCTTTGGGTCCCGAGAACCTGCTGTGGGACAAGCCTGGGGAGAACCTAAGGGGGATGGTCCTCTGGCAGGTGACAGTGGGGTGAGGAGATTGGGCCACCAAAGGATTTCTGGGTGCAGAGAAAGGAGTAACTGGGGCCCTCAACCCACTGACACTTCCTGCCTAATTCCCCCATCCCTCAGCCAATTCAAAGACACACATTTCAAGGCCAGAATGTCCTGGCTGACCCTGGCCCTCACCCTTTGTCTCCTGTTGCCCTTCTAGAAGGAAGGTCTGATTTCTGTATGCGAATCATTTCTCTATTCCACCTAGGCCCTCCTTGGCTGAGGACCCCATTATATAAGGCTAAGCCAGCTGTGCCTGCTGTCCCAGATAACAAACCTGTTACAACCCCGTATCTTGATGGAGCAGCTCTCCCACCCTGGCCTTCTGCTAGTCACCTTGGAAAGGAGGCCAAACTCTCTCCTCGAGGCTTTCTTAGACTCTGGCTGTCCCAGATTCGGGAATAGACTTAAAGAGTTTGTTTCTTTGCTCAGACCCCGCCCCCACGAATGACTTCTTAGAAAAGAAGTAGTTTCACTGAAATCACGTGACATTTTCCTGACGTTATTATGGTTGTTTCATTTTCACTTTCTTGGAGGGCAAAGTAAGTTTTGTGAGACAAGTAAGGACAATGGGATGAGGGAGAGAAGGAGAGAAATAGTGTGTGAGTTGGCTTCCCACATGGCTAGTAGAGAAAGAACATAGGTGAAGCCCCAGATAGCAGGGGCAGTGCCAGGGGGCCGCAGGAAGTGGGGCTGAAGACTCTGTAATTCTAAACCATCTGTGTAAACACAGCTTCAGGTCCAGCCCCTGTGTTCAGTCCCCGCCCCATAGTCTGCAGTCCCTTCCCTGTACGCATAATCCTTTGAACTAACATTTTTTGGCAGGAGACTCTTCTCCTGGAGGCTCACAGCTGGAGGCTTCAGTCCTGGGAGACTTCCTGGGGCAGGTGACACTTGAGCCTGGGAAGGCAGTGACCAAGGAGCAGTCTGGAGAAAGGCCAACAGGAGGGAGCCTGAAGGCTCCTGGGAACAGGTCTGGCAGGGGAGGGTCAGGAGGGGCCAGGGTTCCTGATACATACAAAATGCCACTCAACCTCACCACCTGTCACCTGTACATTCAGGTTTCAGGGGAATTCAACACTCAGGTCTCTTGTCCAGGTGACCCTACCAGGCAGGGTCCCTGTGAGGTTGAGCTCATCTCTAGTGTCCCTGTATTTGTTCTGCTTCCTGCCCCGTCCCCACCCCCATCATCCTGTGGTGTAAGCCTGGAATCACTGAGGTCACCCTGCCCCATTTTTCTTCTGTATAGACAGCGGCCAAATTTTCTCTGAAATTACTGGCCACAGGGTCTGCAGTGTGGCCTGCTGCTGTGGTCTTGGGCATTGGTATCGTTGCCATCTCAGGGATCACCTTATACTCCTCGAATAAGGTCAGAGCAGACCTGGGATTAGTACCTGGGGAGCTGGCTGGGGATGGGGGATAGATGCATGAGTAAGAGGGAGGTCTGGGAATGGTTGGAGAAGATAGTGGGGTCCTCCACTGGCCTGGAGGCCTGGCAGCCCCTCCCAACCAGCCACCCATACCCTCCTGTCATCGTCATGTCTGCTCTGGACACTGCCTGACCCTGCCCCTCTTCTCTTGCAGAGGAAAATGAACTGAGAATGGTAAATCGGATTGACAGAAATCCTCCCCATTGCAGCTCCAGAGGCATCTGCAGGGCTGAAGGGTCCAGCTATTTGGGAGAGTGCCGCTTCATATTTTATAATTTTATAATATTTTAAATGATGAGACTTTGGTTGATTGACCTTTTACTTTTCAGCAGCCTCCTCCTCCCCTGCCAGTATTTTTAAATAAAAAGTGCCAAGCTTGGCAGACATAATTCATCTGAAACAAAACTTCAACTGCTAACCTCTCCAGAGACTAAGTAAATAATCCTAAGAAAATAAAGATAGTGCTTTAAAAGCTTTAAAAGCCCTTAAATTACAGAGAGCATCCATCCTGAGAAGGAAGGAGTTGGGAAGACAGTGCCAACCTGGGCCAGGGCTGCACAAAAGTCACTGAGTGTGGCAAAGGAAACAATGCTCACAAAGGCACAGACTGGAGACAGTCCCTGTTGCTTAGGAGAAGGCCTTCCCTTATTGGGCTCCTTCCTGGGCACAGGAACAGAGGCATCCTCCAGGAGCTCTATCCGAGGCGTCTTTGGGGGCAAATGCTCTGCTTGCCAGGAACTCTGCCCCACCTGTGCTGAGGCTGCCTGGTCCCGGGCAGGCCACTGAGGCCACAGAGGCCTGGCCAGGACTGTGCTTACAGGCCTGTGGGTGGGGGCAGGCTGGGGCTAGGCCTCCAGATAAAAAGGTGACATTGAAAACCTTCACAGGCAGCCAAGGGCACTACATTATCAGCCCTGGGAGCTGCCCTTCTACTGGAGTCTGGTCTTCTTCTAGGGGGTGGTGGGATCCTTTTCCAGATACCCCTTCTCCCCTTACAGTCCCCCTAGCTGGCTGCTTCCATGATTGGTAATTGCCTTTTTATTTTTATTTTTTTCTGGTTTGTCTTACCTCACTGGAATGGCAGCTCCAGGATTCCCAGGTCCAGGAATCAAAGGGTGGAAATGAGAGCAGCTGCACTTACCCCTACCCCAGGGGTCACCAGTACTAGTTCAGCTTCGCAGAGGCTTCAGTTCCAGAGGAGGAGTGCTTCTACTGGGGCCCTGCGACAAGGCCACAGAACCCAAGGTTGAAGGCAGAGGCCAGGCCTGTATTTTTAAAAAACAAACAATGGCAGGTGTGCACTTGTATACTGAGAGTGGAATGAAAAGTGACAACAAAAAGGCCATTTTCTAGGAGACCCAGTTAAGGAGTTTTAGATTTTGAAAGATCTTGAAGGCATTTGGAAGAGTTTTAAACATTTAGGAGGTTCCATTTTAGAAATATTACTCTAATGAGATAGACACAAATGTTAACAGTGGTTGTCTCTGGGAGATAGAATTGCCTGTGTACATTTTTTAAACCATTTTTTCCTTTTCTGTCCACTTATCTGCATTTTCTCATGTTTTCCACCATGGACATGGCTTACCTGAATGTATTAGTCTCCTGGGACCGCCATAACAAAGGACTGCAAACTGGGTGACTTAAAACAACAGGAATTTATTCTCTCCTAGTTCTGGAGGCCTGTAGTCCAAAATCAAGGTGTCTCAGGTCCATGCTCCCTCCCGAGGCTTGAGGAGAGGATCCTTCCTGCCTCTTCAAGTTTCTGGTAGCTCCTGGTGCTCCTTGGCTTGTGGCCAAATCACTTGTCTCTGCCTCCATCTTCACATGGTCTTCTTCCCTGTGCGTTTCTGTGTCTCCTCTTCTTTTAAAAAAAATTTTAATTAGTTCAAGTATACAGTACGTTGGTTAGACATCTATATAGTTGGAAAAATGATCCCCCCAGTTGCTCCCACCCTCCCTTGACCCTCCACCTAGCCAACATATTAATGCTAATTGCATTCCCTATGCCGTGCTACCCATCCCC
The DNA here is from genome assembly GCF_000325575.1 of Pteropus alecto. NCBI lineage: Eukaryota > Metazoa > Chordata > Mammalia > Chiroptera > Pteropodidae > Pteropus > Pteropus alecto. Next base: position 4,794,089 of record NW_006436812.1, read on the forward strand.
ATAACCATTCATCAGCTACTAATTTGTACTTCTTTAATCCTTCGCCCCATTCTCCCAGCCCTCCAAACCCCTCTCCCCTTTGTCCGTTACCAAATTGTCCACTATATTTGTATCTGTTTTTGATTAATTTGTTCTTTTTATTCCTTAGATTCCGCATATAAGTGAAATCATATGATGTTTATCTTTCTCTGTCTGACTTAAATACCTTCTAGGTCCATCAAAGCAATATTTTTTTCCATCCCCTTCCTTTTCATATGTAGGGGTCTTGTTTTTTCATCCTTTCAGCCATTCTATCTTTGGGTTGGAGCACTTAATTCTTTTCCATTTAAGGTACTTATTGGTAGGAATGTAGTTTTTACCATCTTTATTCCTGTTTTTGATACATGTTTTTTCTTCTTAAAGAAGTCCTTCCAACATTTCCTGTAATACTGGCTTAGTGGTGATAAATTTCTTTAGCTTATTTTTGTCTGGGAAGCTCTTTATCTGTTCTTCCACTCTAAATGATAACTTTGCTGGATAAAGTATTCTTGGTTGTATATCCTGGGTCTTCATCCTGTCGAATATTTTTTTTGCCAAACCCTTCTGTCCTGCATAGTTTCTTTTGAGAAATCAGCTGCCAGTCTTATGGGTATTCCCTTATATGTAATTATTTGTTTTTCTCTTGCTGTTTTTAAAATTCTTTCTTTGTATTTAATTTAATTATGATGCGTCTTGGTGTGGGTCTCTTCGGATCCCTGATTTTTGGAATTCTCTGAGTTTCCTGCGGTTTTATGTCCATTTCCTTCACCAAGTTAGGGAAGTTTTCCATCATTATTTCTTTAAACAGCTGTTCAACATCTTGATTTTCTTCTGTTATGCCAATCAGATGAATATTTTGAGCCTTAATAGTGTCCCATATCCTCCTTAAATTATTTTTATAGTCTTGGCATCTTTTATCTTGCCATTCTGATTGAGTGTCCTGATTGGCTTTCCTGTCCTCTAGATAGGGCATTTGATCCTCTTCTTTATTCACTTTGTTTATTC
>NW_006436812.1:4795155-4811659 GCF_000325575.1 Pteropus alecto
CTGCATCTGTTAGATTACTTGACTCCATTATATCTGGATCTCTGTTCTGTTCTATCATATGGTTTCTGCTTCTTTGTCTTCCCATTTTGGCTGCCTTTCCACGTCTGTTTCTATGTACGAAGCAAAGTTCCTAAGTCTCCCAGTCTTATTAGTGCGGATTTGTGAAGTAGGTGTCCAGTGACACTGTCCTGAGAGGGGTTCAGTTGCAGGTTAAATTTAGCCCCAGCCTCTGCCCCTCGGGGCTACCTATTAAGATTCAGCAAGCAATCCACAGCTGCTGTGCTTATAGTTGCCTCAAAAGGCCACACCAGAAACCAAGGCTAGCTGCCTCCACCAGTATGAGTCTCAGCAAGGAGCACCTGACTCTCCGAGGACACACCTGGATGTGGCTTGGGTGGGGCCTGAGTTGGGGTAGGCAGGTTTTCAGGAAATCCTCTGAGCAGAGCGACCTCTGTTATCCAGTTTGATGTTGTCACAGCTATGGCAGTGCTGTGTCCAGCACACTGGTAGGGGGAAGGGCTCAACAAGGAATAATGGATATCACTGGCACTTCTGTACTGAGCGAGTCTCGCCTTAGCCCTCACTCCGACAATGTCTCCCCATAAGTCCCTGGTGCCCCCTGTGCACAGCTGAATTGTCACTGGTGCTCAGAGCGAGTAGGTCCGTCACCATGAAAATCCGCTCGCAGATGTGGCCTCTTTAAGAGGCTTCTTCCTCTGCCACAGGCTCGGTCTCACTCAGCTGCTCGGGACTGGGCAGCCCCATGTCCTTGCCCCGTGCTACTTTCTGCTGTTTGCAGGGTGCTTTCTTAGATTTCTCTGTAGTTGTATGGCTTGTTTATCTAGATCCCAGGTGATTTTTCCTTGCTGCTGCTCTTTGTTTCCATCACAACTTTGATTTGGTTGCCAGAGGAATTAACAGAGCCCCTATCATCTACACCATTTTTTTTCTCCGTGTGTCTCCCCTTCTTTTAAGGGCACCAGTCATTAGATTTAGGGTCTACCCTAAATTCATGATGATCTCATCTCAGGATCTTTAATCACATCTGCAAAGTCCTTTGTTCCAAATAAGGTCACATTCTGAGGTTCTGAGTGGACAAGAAGTTGTGGGGAGCTACCGTTCAACCCATTACATTGTGGGATACAAATAAAGCATCAAAGGCAATTTTTAAAATCATTCTGGAGGTCCCATGAAGACTGAAAGTGAAGCCCAGAGGCCAGGAGCCTGGAGAGGAGGCTATCATTGGAGTTCGGGTCTGGGTTTGGACAGCAGCAGCTGGGAGGACAGAGGGCAGGGTGAGGGAGAGGCTCTGAAGGCCATACCAGTAAGACTGCAGGGCTTAATTGGTTGTGGAAGTCAAGTAGAGCCAGCTGCCTACTTTCTGGCTTGGATGATGGAATTACTTATCCAGAAGAGAATGACAGGAGAAGAACTTTTGAGAGGGCATCTGCTCGAGCCATGAGAAAACTCTCCACAAGCTGATGCATAGCCTCCAATAGTGACCAATATATGCTCTCTGAAGGAGGAGTCCTAAGACTAAAGAATTCAGTGGAAAAGGTGTTCATGGTTTCCTATTAATGCCAAGGATAATTTTCTATTTATAATAGTCATACGTGTCTAACTGCTCCACTTATCAGATGAAGAAACTGAAACCTAGCATATACCATTTAGAGTGCATGATTTTATCCATTCTGCTTAGTTTAACCAGACTGTAAACTTTTGTAAATTGTAAGGGAAAAAATATACCCCTTGTTCAACCTCACTGTGATAACTGAAATGCAAATTAAAACTACACTGAGATAGGGGTCTAAAGAGATGGAGCAGAGCTGGAGAGAGGAAAGGTTTGGGGGGCCTGAGCTTAGTCTGTGGGAGTGCAATCTAATGGAGTTCAGAGATGGTGGCGGTGGCTGCGGAGCCATCAGGCCAGGCCCTGCCCCACAATGTCATTTGTTCCCTTTCACCCCTTTCGCTCCCCAGCTCTAGACTCCAGGCCCTGTCCCCTGAGCTCTGCCCTTGGATGGATATCCTACCACCCAGAGCCTGCATGTGCCATGGAATACACCAAGACCATGCTGGTAGGTCCTGGGGCTCCTGGGCTGGGATCCTAGGACACCCCTCCTCCCTTAGGACCTGTTGTCCCGGTCCTCATCTTTCCTCTGGATGAAGTATTCAGGATGGTCCAACAGAATGGACTCCAGCAGCTGCTGACCCTCTATAACCCCACAGGAGCTACATTTTATGTCTGAATTCTGTGCATAGCATCTGATGGTTACAATGTTTGACGCAGAAGGATATGTTACCGTTACGTCTTAGTCCTGTGTTGACATTGTGATCGCCACATGGCCTCCATTCCCAGCCACTATAATGTCCAGGACTCATTTTACATTGAGCTGTCTGACAAGGGAGCTGAGGGCTGAATGGGGGGCCTAAAGACATCATCTCAGTTCTGAGGGCCCTAGTGTAACCCCCTTGAACTTCAGGGACAGCCCCACCCCAAGCCCCACCCAAGCCCTCCTTCCTGGACAGCTCTTCCCATGGCCAGAAACCTCCTGGAAAAATCCCACCTGAAACTTGCCACCAGCTCCTTCCTCCTCTTATTGACGAGCATAGTCTTGGCGGCTTTTCTGAAGCTCCAGGATGAACTCAGCAGCCAGCTGCCCCAAATCCTGCTTTGGGTGGGTGGGTGGGTGGGGGTGTGTGTGTGTGTGTAAAAAATTCTGGAAATGAATAGTGCTGATGGTTACACAACATTGTGGATGTACTTAATGCTACTGAATTGTACACTTAAAAATAGTTATATTGGTAAATTTTATGTTATATAAATTTTACCACACACACAAAAAAAACTACACTGAAATACTATTTCTCACCTATCAAGTCAGTAAAATCAAAAAGTATAGCAACCCATTCTATTGTCGAGGCTGTGGTTTGAGAGCAGGCCCTCTTGTATTTTGGTACTGGGAATGCAAATTGGTGTAACGCTGGAGGACGGGAATCTGTCAATAGTAACAAAACTACTTATGTCTTTACATTTTTCCTTAGCAATGGGTATACTCCCAGCAACATAAAAATACACATGCACTTGATTACTCACTGCAGCATGATTTGTAATTACAAAATATTGGAATCAATTTAGCTGCTCATATGTCAGAGTTGTTGAATAAAAGTTCATTCACATATCTCTGTGAACTGAGGTGGGATAATTACCAGGATATAATACCAACTGAAAAAGGTAAAGTGGGAAAAAGTATGGTGTGCTACCTTGTGTAAGAAAGATGGGGAATTAAAAAAAAAAAAAAAAAAGAAGAGGAATTAAGAAAATATATATTTGCATCCTCACTTGAGCAAAAAGAATCCTAGGAAGGAGAAACAGAGAGGACTGAGATTGATTACTAGAAGGTAGTGGGCAGGAATTACCTGGAGAGGATAGAAGAAATGGAGAAGACACGTTTCTGATATTCAGACCTTTTTGTACAGACCTGCCTTTTGAATCCATGTTATTGTTTTTCATATTTGAAAAAAAATCTCCAAGATGGGAGGAAAAAAATCCTAATATTTAATACAAACAGAAACAAATGAACTAAAGACTATTTCAAATGTATAACAAACACACTCAAAGGTGAGAAAAAAAATAAAACCAACTAACTCAAGTAACTTTTGAAGACAGTATTTAGAGCACATGCCCTTAGGCTAAAGATAAAAAAGAAATCTAAATAAACATTGAACTCTAATTGGTAGTTTTATTTTTTTCCAGAAGTATGCATGAACAATTCTGAAGTTGCTTTTTGGAACTCTAGTATTGAGCAAATAAGTAAATATATTGGGGAAATGGAAGCCAAGTTCTTCATGGTTGGAGAATGGAGGTACAAACGTGGAAAAGAGAAGGGATAAAACAAACCCTATAACATTAGACCGGAACTGGAGATATCGGCGTAATCTCATGGATGTATGCATCTCATCCATTTCCTAGCTCTATTTTCCAAAAGGTAATGATGCCACAGTAACTATAAGTACATCTAGTACCCATAACTGGTTTCTAAATACATTTTCCACTAAACACTTTTTTGAACTGTGAAGGGTAAACTAGAAATTTTACAGCAGAGGAACATGGTTGACGCCTTGTTAATCAAATGATCCAAGTCAGTATTGTCGGTAATGGAATTACTGGGCAGTATGTACCTCTTCATATTATACACTGAGAACACAGCATCGCTTCTGTAGTATCCCTGCCAGAAGTGTATAACCTAAACACAATAAAACTGAAATTGAGGGACATTCTATAAAATAAATGTCCTGCAATCTTCAAAATGACAATGTCATGAATTACAAAGAAAGTCTCAGGAATTGTTTCAGAATTAAAGGAGTCTAAAAAAAGACATGGCAACTGAATGCAAAGTTTGCGTGATTTTGAATTTTGCTATAAGAGTATTATCAGAACAATTGGCAATATTACTGTCCTGATTTTGAAAACTGTATTGTGGATATATGAGGGAATTCATTGCTGGCCCCACAGGAAAGGAGACCACCGCCTAGCCCGTGGAGTTGTCAAGAGCATTAAATGCACGGATTCACATAATTTAGGACAAAATATTCAGTAAATATAGTGAAGACTATCATTGGGAATTTGGTTAAAAGAAAGGGTCTCACTGGAGGTGGTGGGTTTCAAGAAGCCACCACCCTATACCCTCAACCTCAGAAAAACCAGCTCAGGCAAAGGTTTTGCCACTGGGGCCTCAAGAAGTAATATATCTGCCAAGAAGACTACTTGTGGTTACTAACTAGGCACAAACGCATAACTAGAGTCTCGCTGCCACTGCCAACAGAGGCCTCTCACAAACACAGGCCTCTCAGGGGAAAACTACAAACTGAACCTTCAGCCTCCTGGCCAGCTGAACCTTATAAAGGAGTTCTTGGTATTGCCTTTCCACCAATGGGCTGAAAACTGCACAGCTACAACCACATTTTCTTTACTGACCAGAGTAGTTTCATAACGACTAATCACAACACGCAACTCTGATCAATCAGGAGAGTGCTATTTGGACCAATCAGATTGCACAAATTTAGATTTCTCATTTACATAAAAATGGACCAATCAGTGACCAAGACAGGGACTTAAAAAAACTTGGCCTCTAGTTTGTCTCTGTAGTGCACTTTGGATTTCTTTCTAGGGCTGCTTTTCCAGCGTTTGCAAACCGTTCTCTTGACGTTTCTCCTCTTATAACACAATTTGGGGTTTTGTGGACATTAGGTTGGTGGCAAACAACTGTTGACACCACTTTGCCATATTAATCCAGAGGTATATCTAGCTCGTGGAAGCAGTATCCAAAGGTGCCCAAGTTAAAGGAGGCAGGCTTAGAATAACACATGGGCACTGTAAACTGAAATTATAGGTCCTGTACAAAATGGTGGGTCTCTGTTCTAGCACCTAAGGTGAATTTATCCATATACTAGCACGTTAACAAGAATCCTTGGTAATATCAAATACAGTCCCTCGAAATCAAACTAACAACAGCTCATTAAGTAGCTACCATGTGCTGGGTCCTGTTGAAGGCACAAGAACCCCCTCTCCCCCATAACCAGGACCTCTGAGTGAGTACAAGGTCAAGGGGCAAGTGGGTGGCGTCAGGTTGAAACTTCGGCCTGGCTGAGAAGCCACCTTCTTTCAACTCTGCTCGAGACCAGCCGCTTCTGATTTAAAAAAAAAAAAAAAAAAAAAAACTTAAGAAAACAGGAGACATTCTGAGGAGGGGTGAAAATTTTAAGGGTGTTTGTAACGTTTTTGCCCCGCCAAGTGTATCACCTTCAAGGTTCTGTAGAAGAAAATTGCATTGCTGCCTGGCCCCCTCACCTGGAGGTAATAGAAAATTGTTCCCCAGGGGCAAATGGCCCAGTTCAGCGCCGTGTGCAACGGTGGAGGCTGTAAACACAAAGTTCCGCTAGATCAGCTTTTGCTTCTGGCCCTGGGCCTTAAGTTGGGCTCTGAGGTCTGAGGGGGACTTCTCACAGGTGCACAAGGCCAAGTCCTACGCAGGCGCGGGCTCACCCTACGGAGGCGCGAAGTCATTTGGAAACAGGAGTGTTCCCAGACAGACATCGCCTCTCAACATGGGGAGACAAAATGGCGGCCGCGCTCTCAGCTGAAACTACATACGGGTTCCGGGCCATATTAGAACCACAACTCCCAGAATGCTCTGAGTCGAAGGCGTGAAGCAAAGGATCGCTATAACGTCTCTCGGTGTGGTGCTAGGCCCTGTGCCCTCCCCCAGTGGAAAACCTCCGGAATACGTAAACAGGTCTGATCTTCTCCCCAGCCCTTTCTTGCACTGGACTCGTAGTTCTTTGGCAATAGACTTGGACTTCCCTCGGGCCTTAAAAAAACTACACTTCCCGGTGGGGTTTCAGCGCCTGCGCACAAGATCGTGGTGCGTACTACGGTTCCCGGCGGGCCCTGCGACGCTCGCGGTTGCGTGCTGACGCGCTTAGTTAGTTGTGCTGACGTGCAGCGCGGCCCAGGCGGGGTGCGAGTGGCGCAGTCGGAACCCGCTGCGGCCGCTGAGGTAGCGAGGAGGCGTCAGTGTCGACTGAGGCGAGCGGACCGGCGAGGCGAGGCGGCAGCTTCAGGCTCCGAGAGACTCGGGAGCTCGAGCAGCGGCAGCACTTCTTCCCCTCGGAGGCGGCGGGCGGCGGCAGCGCCAGCGGCGGGTGAAAAAAAGCGCGAGCTGGGTGGGGGAGGGGTGGCGGCCCCGGCACGAGGCCAAAACGCGCGGAGAACGGCCTAGGCCGCCGCGCGCACGCGCTCTCGCCGCCCCCAGCTCGCGCGGACGCCCTCGCTTGCCTACCTACCCTTCCCCCTTCTGCTGTTCCGGTCGCGCGCGGGTTTTTACGTTCTCCCCTCCCCCATGGCAACGGCGCGCGCCGCCGACTGCACTAGGGCTCGCGCGCGCTCTTGGCGAGGAGAGGGGAGCGCGCGACTCGGCTTCTCACCCTCCCCCACGCACGCGGCCGAGAAGGCTCTTCCGCAGCTGCCCCTTCTGGCATTCTCTCGGCGGGGAGGGCTAGGCGGCGACGGGGGCCTACTCTCGGATCCTTTCCGCCGCACCACTCCGGTGTCTGGCTTCCCCATCAAGCCTGGGGGCCTGTGGTTCGGCCGGGAGCCTCCCAGACTACTGGGCGCCGCGCAGCCCCCTCCCCCATCCCTCAAGGCCGAAAATAGGCCTTGGCGGCTCAGTCAGAGCGGAGAAGGCCTTGAACTAGATGCCCCAGAGATTTAGACCGTATGGAGTCGTTACTGTTTGCCGTGAAGTATTAGGGAGAGAGAAACGCCAAACCTTAAAAAAATTTTAAAAATTTAGCCTTAAAAAAAAATTTAAAAAAATTCAGCCTAAGTACGTAAAGGGAGGCCATGTGCTGCCTTTTTTTTTTTTTTTTTGGTCGGGTACTTTTTCATCTCCACAGAAGTTGTGTTAAAAACTAGGGAGGAAGCTGTTGGAGCCTTTCCTTGAGGAGAAAACCCTGGAATCTGTTTTAGACATTAGCCTTGGTTTCTGTTCACGTTTATGTAAGATGTTTTCTGGATCAAAAATTCGAAAAGTGTGTTTTGTTTTTTTTGTCATAAGTATGTTGAGCTTAGGTCTTGAGCTAATATGTATATTTTTTCATGGTACAAAAGTATTTAATAGATCCTAAATCAGTACAGAAAATACATAGCCTATAGTTTGTCTTTTAAAGAACCAGAATAACCAAGTGAAAAATCAATACAGCGCCTTAAGAAAAAAACAAAAACTAAGATACACATTGAAAATTGAATTGCTATATATTTTTTTCTTTCTACAGATGTGACATCCATGTTTTCTGGTCAATAATGTTCTATCAAACATTGTACTAAGCCAGTGTACTAGAGATCAAAGCAGATGGATGACCAGTAAATTCATTTTCTGTCTCCTATTCCTGCTCAGCTAGACCAGTAAAACACTGCCTTGGTAGGAAGACTGACAGGAAGAGGGAATTGCAGAGCCCCTAACCCAACAGAAAGCCTGAGAAACTGATTTATACAGAAAGGATGTTAAGCAAACCTGCACAAATAGTTAACATGCTACAGAAAAAGGATACATTTTAGTTTACTTCTAGCATAAGCACACATTAGTGCCCAGCGAAGTAGGAGCACGAACATAGCATTTTTGTTGAGCTAATATTTTTAAGTTTTATGAGTTACACAATGTCCACTCAACTATGCATTCATTGCCCCAATGTTGAGCTTTCTGTGTTTACTTGTGTCCATTTTCCTGCAACTACCACCCCCCCCCTTTCCCTTTTGGTGCATTCGTTTCTTGTATATCTTGATATTGAATTTCAAGATTTCTTTCTACTTTGTTAGTTTGGCTTCGTGATAATTTTCCAACAGGAAAAATTCTTTGTTTTCTTTTGTAGCTTTTATTTTGTCTTTTGCTTGGGTATCCTTTGCATACCCATAGTCCGTGGACCTTGGTTTAAGAATTCCTGTTTCATAAAGTTATCTGGTTTTGGTGATTTGTGTGTGTTGTTGGTGTGCTCCCTTGGTTTGGCCTTCCCTTTTTAGTGTTTCCAGCACTGCCTTGGATGCTGTGGGATCCATACTCCCCACCACCTTATTTTTGCCTTATTCTCTTAAGTTCTCCAGTTCACTGTGACTTAATACCCTTTGCTTAGCAGCTACTGGTTTAACCTCCCTAGGGAGTGGTTGAATTATTGTGTGAGGTGGTTTGGAAGTGTGGGTGAATGGTTAAGCTCCGAAGAATTAATTGCAGGTCACAAGCATTCTACAAGGGAAGCAGAAATTAGGTGGGGCAAAGAAGGACTTGGTTTTAGAGACAAAATGAAAGTGAGGGTTGGAAGGTAGAGAAATTTAGTGCTACAAAGAAGTTTTTCATTTCTTTGTGCATTTTCACTTGTCATTTCCTAGATTTAGTCTTATCTGTCACTCTATTTACCCCAGTATGGTTATTCTTTTTTTGTTTTCAATTCCTTCTTGAATCTGCTACTGGGATTGGGCAAGGACCCAGCCTTAGAATTCGGGTTGGGGTGGGGGTCCAGACTGTTCCATACATATAGTTGGTTATTTCCTTTCTATTCAACATCTTGGTATACTTCCCCCCCTCCCCTTTCCTGGACATTTGTATGATGTTTGTTTATTCTGGGGTTTTAAAACATTTAGACTTTTCTTTTCCCTGTTTTCTCTAACTAGTTCACTTTGTTCCGTGGGGTTTTTTCCTGGATAGTTTATCATACATTTATGCTCTGAAAGTAGCTTGGTGAGGATTAGTTGGAGAAAGAAATAGAGTATATATAGCATGAGAAAAAGGGACAGTATGTGTAGCCAAGAAATCTAACCAGAAAAACTGGGGCTTGAGAGCTTTTCAGAGTCTTGCTGGGGTTGGGACAGTTTGAGAGGATAGAACTTGGTAGGAGGCATGGAGATAACAATGTAAAAGGGATAAAGCAGTGCTGGAAGAGAAAAACTAGGAAATGAGATACAGGGGATTGGTAGAGAAAGGCAACAGTTTGACATTAGTGAAAGAGATATAAAGAATAGGGGTTTTAATTCAAAGTTTAAGGCAAGGAAGGTAGAGAAAGTATGAGAACAGCTGGAACAGAGGAAACTATTTTGATGTATTTAGAGCATTGAGATGAAAATGGGTGATTAACAGATGCTAGGGAGACTTGCGTGAGCTGCAAGTCATGTGGGAAATCCTGTTGGAAGGAAATTGAAGGAATAAGGTATCAGGGTAGTTGATAGGAGCTATAAATATTTGGAATCAAGGAAGTGTAGCCCCTTACATGGGAAGTGAAGTATAAAATGATGATGTATCCAAGGTTCATAAGTTTCTGATGTGCATGTTGGCCTTTAGTCTGGTTGTAAGGTTGCACGGGTTACTTTTGGTTTAAGAACCAGTTGGTCTACTCGTTCGGATATCTAAGGGCTATTTAGTCCACGCTGTGTTCATAAAAGGGTAGTCTGAAATCTTTGGGTCAGTTCTTGGGAGAGTCTTTGGACTTGGACTGCAGGCCCTAGGGTACCACAGATCTATGGTCTTTGTTGTGCCCAGTTTGGAGGCCTTACAGTTAGTTACCACAGGTTATTAGAGTAGTTAGTGGAGATAACACTTGTGCTTATTTGGGCCAAAGAAGGATAAAAGGACAGTGGAGAAATTTGAGAGAAATAGGATCTTTGTTTGCCTAGGTGGAAAAAGAATATCTAGGTGCAAGTAAGAATGACTCTTGCACATTGAGGGAAAAGGCTGTAAGCTAGGCTCTGACTTAGTGGAAAGAAAGCAGTGAGGGAAGGACGGAGAAGGTTTTGTTAGGATATCAGGAGAACTTTGCAGCTAAAGGAGGTTTTAGTGTGGAGATACATGTTGAAATAGGGATGAAGGAAAGCAGGGATTTGGGTGGTGGTAAGTGGTTAGTTTGGAGCCAGGGGCCTGACCCGTGTCTCCCCGCTCCCCCTCAGGAGCGGTGGTGCCCCCCCGGGCACGGGGCCATGTACAACGGGATCGGGCTGCCGACGCCCCGGGGCAGCGGCACCAACGGCTACGTCCAGCGCAACCTGTCCCTGGTGCGGGGCCGCCGGGGTGAGCGGCCTGACTACAAGGGAGAGGAGGAACTGCGGCGCCTGGAGGCTGCCCTGGTGAAGCGGCCTAATCCTGACATCCTGGACCACGAGCGCAAGCGGCGCGTGGAGCTGCGATGCCTCGAGCTGGAGGAGATGATGGAAGAGCAGGGGTGAGGGGAGGGCTGGGGGAGAGCCAAGCACTGAATGAGTGTAGAGCTGGGGGAGTTAGGTGAGGTGTAGGGAGCTTAGATGAAAGAGGCCTGGAGAGGAGTTGTAGAAGGGTTAGAGGTAAAGGAGCTAGTAAATTGAAAGGAGTTAGGGGACAGTTCAAAGTGGGAGTCGAGGAAATTCCATCTGGGACATACAAGGGAGCCTGAGAGAGTCTAAATTATCTAGATGGAGTACATGGGAAAAGAGGGGGGCCATTGGGAAACAAAAATGTGCTTTTAGTTAGAGGTAGGAAAGCAGAGACCAGGCAAGAGAAGAGCTAGGTAAGCTGACAGGTGTTGTCATTGTTAGAGAAGTGGAAGGTAGATGGATTTAAGGATTGAGGCCTTGGAAAGTAGCAAAGGCAGAAAAACAGAAACTGAAAGAATATGTGGATAAGAGGGGATCATGGGTTGGGTAAGGAAGTGAAATTTCAGAAGAGGAGCACATCCAAGCAGAAAACCTTTTAGAGCAGTGGTTTTCAAACTCTAGCAGTGGCGCCCCTTTTATGTAATGGACTTTACTTTGGAATCCTAGGAAATGAAAGACCTGTTTTTTGTTGAAGTTGGAGAGGAGCACCTGGAACTGCCTGATTAACTTTCTTCTCTTGGCCCCTGAGTGTAGCATGTTTAAAATCCACTGTTCTAGAGGGTATAGTAAGTGGAAGGAAGAAAGATGACAGGAAAAGATCAGAAGGATTTAAGAGAAGAGTCCTTTGGGTGACAGTGAGTGAAAAATTCTATGTGTGCATGGAGAGGGAAAGGACCCTGTTGGGAATGAGGGGACTATAAATCTGGGACTAGGGAAAGTGTCTAGTCACGCTCTAACCCTGAAGGGATTTGTTCTTCAGGTACGAGGAACAGCAAATTCAGGAAAAAGTGGCGACCTTTCGACTCATGTTGCTGGAGAAGGATGTGAACCCTGGGGGCAAGGAGGAGACCCCAGGGCAGAGGCCAATGTGAGTGCTTAGCTCTCCCTTGATTTCCCTTGTGGACTCTGTATTGCTGTCCTCTCTTATCTTGTTTTCTTGTTCTTGTCTTCCATTTCTCAGTTCTGTTTGGCTGCTGCCTACAGTTGTGTGAAAATGACTGTATCCTTTTGCTTTCTGTGTCCTTCAGACTTGTGCTATTTTTTTTCTCTAGGGTAACTGAAACTCATCAGTTGGCAGAATTGAATGAGAAGAAGAATGAGCGACTCCGTGCTGCCTTTGGCATCAGTGATTCCTATGTGGATGGCAGCTCTTTTGATCCTCAGCGTCGTACTCGAGAAGCCAAACAACCAGCTCCCGAGCCTCCCAAACCTTATAGGTACAGAAGACTAAGAAATCGGTGTCAACTTCTCTTTCTAATTCTAAGCATTTTGCTCTTTTTTTTTGGTGTGTGTGTGGACTGTTTCTTCCCAAATTCTTTAGATTCTGTTCTTCTAAGTTGAAATGTAGGTGAAAATTTCTCTTAGCACTCATCTCTGCTTTTCATCTTTCCCCAGCCTTGTTCGGGAGTCTAGCAGTTCTCGCTCACCAACCCCAAAGCAAAAGAAAAAGAAAAAGAAGAAAGACAGAGGACGGTAAGTTCATTGGAAAATTACTGTGGTAGCCAGAGGACCAATTCCGTCATGCATGCGTTTTCTCTCTTCTCAGTCTCCCTTTACCTCCCCCACCACCGAAAAAATAGATTCTTGTCTCCAGGAAGCAGGAGAGAGTTGTCAAGAAAATTAGAGAAGAGGGAGTTATCATTTAGGTTTCAGTTGAGAGAAAGAATGTGCGTATTTTAGTGGGAACAGTTGATTTCTGCAACTTTTTCAATTAAGAAATAGCCAGCAGCATTTTAGATTTCTGGGATTTTTTTTTCATTTTGAGGTTTGTTGATTTGAGGAGGTACCTGTGTTTTTAGAGAGAGTGAGTTCTAGGCTTAAGTCTGGAACGTTGGTGCTATTGGAGTTCGGTGCTTTAGAAACGTTTGGCCGGGGGTGTAGGAGTGTATTGATAGTGGGAGGGCCAGGAAAGGAGCGAAGCAGAATGACCTTGTTTCTGAACTCATATTTAGCAGGTCAGAGAGCAGCTCTCCTCGACGAGAGAGGAAGAAGAGCTCTAAGAAGAAGAAGCACAGGTATGAGGTGGGAGTACGTGGAGTGATTTGAGAGGTTTGTTGAGGCCAGGTTAGGTATTAGTTTATGTTTTATCTTTTTTCCTCCAACAGGTCAGAATCTGAATCCAAGAAACGGAAGCATAGGTAAGAACTCTTTGGGGCATGGGGATATGGTGGTATATAGAGTGGTGAGCCATTGCTTGATGGCTTTGCTTGCTCTCTGCAGGGGGTTTCTATTTTTTAGAGTAAAGTTGAATTCCTTGATGTTTCTATCAATTGATTCTATTTCATGTTTGGTTTTATTCACTTTTCAAAATGATTATTTTTAATGTTATTTTCTAGGTCTCCCACTCCAAAGAGCAAACGTAAATCTAAGGACAAGAAGCGGAAGCGGTGAGTGAATTTCTGTGAATTGGAGGGGAATTTGCTTAGCAAATAGATAAATATTATCTGGGGGAAAGGGTAGAATCAGTGATGTACCTGACTGGTTAAGAGTTGAGGGATGGATGAAGGGAATCCAGTACAGGTATGATAGCACTCTGAACTGTGATGGTGGTCTTTCTTCAGGTCTCGAAGTACAACACCAGCTCCCAAGAGCCGCCGGGCCCACCGTTCAACTTCTGCTGATTCTGCTTCCTCTTCTGATACTTCCCGCAGTCGGTAAGGGGTGGTCCAGGAGGAAGGGCGGGAGAGGGACTTGTGGGCTAATCAATTTAATATTTATTGAGCGCCCACGGTGTGCTAGGCGCTGCACAGACCATTCGGAAGACACGGTCCCTGCCCTCTAGGAGCTGACAGGCTAAAGCAACAGGATGGACAGACATATACATTTCCCCTTCTCTTTTTTTTTTTGTTTTTGTTTATTTTATTTTTTGTTTTGTTCTGATGTATATGGACTGCCAGAATAGGGGGGGTGGTGGTTTGTTCGTGGTGTCTGGGGGAGGAAGGAATCCTTACCCTGGCTTCCTTAATCGGGGAAGGCTTCCTGAAGGAGGTGGGCTCAGAGGTGAGTTGTGAATGAAGTGGGTAGGGCATGGCTGGGTGGAGGGTTTGGGGAGGTTTGGGGGAGGTAAATAAAGGGGTAGAGGGAGAACATTTTTTGGGGATTATGTTGGGAAGAGAAGGACCAAAGTGAATTGGACTTGAATTTTAGTGAGTGATTTGAGTCTTGCAAATAAGAGAATGCTTTTTGGAAGAGGGGTGTGTATAGTATGAAAGGTGGATGGGAGCTGGGGAGGGGGTTTTCTGTTCTCCCCTGAACTGATTTCCTTTCTCTCCCCCATCCTCAATTACTTCTCTTAGGTCTCGAAGTGCTGCAACAAAAACCCATGTAACTACCTTGACTGGGCAGAGTTCTTCCCCTGCTTCAGGGCTTAGAGGGGATGGAGATGCACCTTCCAGGGAAGCAGGTTCCACCAACACAGGGCAGCCTAGCAGCCCAGAGCCCTCTACAAAGCAGCCTAGTAGCCCTTACGAAGACAAAGATAAAGACAAGGAGGTATGTTCTTGAGTCAATGGATGCTCACTTGGTTGCAGAGTTATGGGCTTAGGGTAGGTGTTTGAAATGAAGGAAAGAAGTAGCTTATTAAGAGAAATGAATTTAGGGTTTTTTTCATTATCGTATTGGTCTTGGTTATTTATTTCCTTCTGTATCTGCAAATCTTTAGAATTGTGTTTTTCAGGTTTTACTAGGTGTAGGTTTTATATCATTATCCTGTTTCCATACATATATAGATAAAACTCAAATGAAAGTTTTCTTATGCTCGGTTTTATTTTGATGCCTCTAGTTTTTTAATTTCATTAAACATGGCTTGTGGCTAAGATGCCCACTGGGTAGCTTCTGCACTCTGAAAACACTACTTTGGAGTGGTCTTTTCAGCACCTGTTCCTTTGTACTTGGTATTCTAATTCAAGCCTCAGTGTTTTCTTGCTTCAGTTATTACAGTATATTGTAATTGTTTTCTGCTAAATTCTTAGCTCTCATCCATTTTTAATGTATTTCATATTTTCCTGTGTTCCATCCTAGTCGTTTTTAGTCATACAGATCACATTCTCAAAACTTTCGCTTTGTTTTTTATTTCAGTAGAGTTATATTTCAAGGATAGTCGGATGCCACCCACTTGGAACTGTTTTATTTTTCCATTTAAAAATACCCTTTTTCCTGTTTTCACAGCATGTCGTAATGGTTATTTGTCGTAAAATGTAGTGTATTGTTTACATTTTTTCCTCTAGATAATAAGGTTCTTGAGATTGTCAGCTCTCCATATCTTCGTGTTTTCCCCATGTTTTTTATGCTACATGGTCTTTTGGAATGAATGTGATTGCTTGTCATGAGGAAAAGAGCCAGTTGGTATAATGTGGCATGTAGAGGAAAAGTTTGATTTGAGAGGGTGTTAGGATCTTATGGGTGATAGAAAGTTTTGGTGCTTACATATCCCTATCCCTACTTTTTTTTCTACTCTTAGAAATCTGCAGTTCGACCTAGCCCCTCTCCGGAAAGGAGCAGCACAGGCCCAGAACCACCTGCTCCCACTCCGCTCCTTGCCGAGCAACATGACAGCTCCCCACAGCCCTTTGCAACAACCCCCTTAAGTCAGGAGCCTGCAAACCCCCCATCTGAGGTTCCCCCAAGTCGGGGTCATTTATCACCTAAGTCTCCTGAGAAACTTCCCCAGTCATCATCTTCAGAGAGCTGTCCACCATCCCCTCAACCTACCAAAGTTTCTCGACATGCTAGCTCTTCCCCTGAAAGTCCTAAACCCACACCAGCTCCTGGCTCCCGCCGAGAGATTTCTTCTTCTCCCGCATCTAAGAGTCGCTCACATGGCCGAGCAAAGCGGGATAAGTCACATTCTCATAGTCCTCGTAGGGTGGGGAGGTCCCGTAGCCCTACCAGCACTAAGAGGGGGCGATCGCGGTCTCGAACCCCAACTAAGAGAGGTCATTCTCGGTCCCGGTCCCCTCAGTGGCGTAGGTCCCGGTCTGCACAGCGGTGGGGACGATCTAGAAGCCCCCAGAGACGTCGCTCTAGATCTCCTCAGCGACCAGGCTGGTCCAGGAACAGAAATACCCAGAGAAGAGGCAGATCTAGATCAGTAAGGCGAGGCAGGTCACACTCTAGATCCCCAGCTACTAGAGGCAGATCTCGTTCTAGAACACCAGCCCGGCGGGGCAGGTCTCGCTCTAGAACACCTGCTAGGCGGAGATCGCGATCTAGAACACCTACCAGGCGGAGGTCTCGGTCTAGAACACCAGCCCGGCGGGGTAGGTCTCGGTCTAGAACACCTGCTAGGCGCAGATCTAGGACCCGTTCACCAGCACGACGGAGGTCTCGTAGTAGATCGGTGGCCAGGAGAAGCGGCAGGTCGCGCTCTAGAACCCCAGCCAGGCGAGGCAGGTCACGCTCTAGAACCCCAGCCAGGCGAGGCAGGTCGCGCTCTAGAACCCCAGCCAGGCGAGGGAGATCTCGGTCTAGGACGCCAACCTGCTAGGCAGATCTAGGACCCGTTCACCAGCACGACGGAGGTCTCGTAGTAGATCGGTGGCCATGAGAAGCGGCAGGTCGCGCTCTAGAACCCCAGCCAGGCGAGGCAGGTCACGCTCTAGAACCCCAGCCAGGCGAGAG
>NW_006436812.1:4813876-4816223 GCF_000325575.1 Pteropus alecto
CTCTAGAACCCCAGCAAGGCGAGGCAGGTCACGCTCTAGAACCCCAGCCAGGCGAGGCAGGTCGCGCTCTAGAACCCCAGCCAGGCGAGGGAGATCTCGGTCTAGGACGCCAGCCAGGCGAGGGAGATCTCGGTCTAGGACGCCAGCCAGGCGAGGACGGTCCCGTAGTAGAAGTCTAGTTAGACGGGGAAGATCTCATTCTAGAACACCACAAAGAAGAGGCAGATCTGGCTCATCATCAGAGCGGAAGAACAAATCCAGAACATCTCAGAGAAGGAGCAGGTCTAACTCAAGTCCAGAAATGAAAAACGGTCCCGTAGTAGAAGTCTAGTTAGACGGGGAAGATCTCATTCTAGAACACCACAAAGAAGAGGCAGATCTGGCTCATCATCAGAGCGGAAGAACAAATCCAGAACATCTCAGAGAAGGAGCAGGTCTAACTCAAGTCCAGAAATGAAAAAAATTCATGTCTCTTCAAGGCGGAGCAGGTCTCTCTCTTCACCACGGTCCAAAGCAAAATCTCGCTTGTCTTTGAGGAGAAGCCTTTCTGGGTCCTCTCCATGCCCTAAACAAAAGTCTCAGACACCACCAAGGCATAGTCGCTCTGGATCATCTCAGCCTAAAGATAAATCTAGAACATCACCAAGGCGAAGTCGCTCTGGTTCTTCTCCACCTCCTAATCAGAAATCTAAAACACCATTGAGACAAAGTGCATCTCCTCAATCTAAAGTGAAATCTGGAACACCACCAAGGCAAGAGTCTGTAACAAGTCCCCAGGCAAATGAACAATCTGTAACACCACAAAGACAAAGTTGTTATGAAACCTCGCCTGACCCTGAGGTGAAGATTAGGACCCCTTTGAGACATATCTGCCCTGGGTCTTCTCCTCCCAGAGTGAAATCTAGCACACCTCCAAAACTGAGCCGATCTGGGTCATCATCTCCACAACCCAAAGTGATGGCAGTAACATCACCAAGTCACAGCCATTCTGGCTCTTCTCCAAGTCCTAGTAGGGTGACATCTAAAACACCACCAAGGCAAAGCAGATCAGAGTCTCCTTGCTCCAAGGTGGAATCTACATTGTTGCAAAGGCGCAGCCATTCTAGGTCCTCCTCACCAGATACCAAAGTGAAATCTGGAACACCACCAAGACAAAGTTACTCAGGGTCTGCTTCACCATGCCCTAAAGGAAAGCCCCAAACTCCACCAGGGCACAGTTTTTCTGGATCAAAGTCACCATGTTCTCAAGAGAAGTCTAAAGACTCATCAGCACAAAGTTGCTCTGGATCCTTTTCCCTTTCTCCAGGAGTAGAGTCTAGCACATTACTGGGAGATAGCTATTTTGGCTGCTCCTCTCTGCAACAGGAAGGACAATCTCAAACTTCAGCAGACCCTAGATCTGATATTTCAAGTCCAAAAATGAGACAGAGTTACTACGAATCTCCATCTCTGCAGAGCAGATCTCAAACATCTCCTAAGGTTGGCCGGTCCAGGTCCTCATCTCCAATCACTGAGCTGGCACACAGATCTCCAGCAACACAAGACAGAAACATGTCAGTAAGTCCTAGACTGAAATCTGGAATGTCTCCTGAGCAGAACAGATCGCACTCTGATACTTCCCCATATCCTGCAATGGACTGTAAATCTCTTCTGGGCCAGAGTAAATTGGAGCCTTCTCCTGTATCAGAAGAGAAAACAGGCTTACTTCTTCAGGAAGATGTTACTGCATCATCTCCTAGACTGAGAGACAAATTGAGTGCTCTTCCAGTGCAGGATAGGTCTGAATCTTCACCAGTACTCAAAGACACACCTAGAACCCCATTAAAAGAAAGATGTCTTAGGTCATCTCCAGATGCAAAAGACCAAAGTAGTACATTAGGTAAGCCAAGCCAAGATGAGGTATTAATGGAGGTGGTAGAGAAATCTGAAGAATTTTCAAACCAGATCCCATCCCATGTGTCTCCAGAAATTAAAGAAATGAGTGGAAGTAACTTTGAATCATCTCCTGAAATAGAAGAAAGGTCTGCTGTGTCTTTGGCTCTTGACCAAATCCAGTCACAGGCTTCTTTAGAAGAAGTTCCTGCAGTGGTTTCAGCTTGGAGTGGGCCACATTTTTCTCCAGAACATAAAGAACTGTCTAACTCCCCCCCCAGGGAGAATATCTATGAATCGCCTTTAGAATTTAGAAACTCAGGCCCTGTTGCAGAAATGAATACTGGATTTTCTCCTGAGGTTAAAGATCTGAATATACCTTTTCTTAATCAGCTGGAGACAGATAGATCTCTAGACATGAAAGAACAATTGATGAAGTCCTCCAGACGTAGCAGTTCTGAGTTATCCCCAGATG
>NW_006436812.1:4816357-4826005 GCF_000325575.1 Pteropus alecto
ATGTCCTCAAATCAGAGTGTCACTTCGCCAGTACTTGATGCTATACCCAGAACACCCTCAAGGGAAAGTAATTCTGCATCTTCTCCTGAACTGAAAGATAGTTTTCCCAGAACTCCCTCAAGGAGAAGCAGGTCTGGGTCTTCCCCAGGACTTAGAGATGGTTCTGGGACTCCGTCAAGGCATAGCTTATCTGGGTCCTCTCCTGGAATGAAAGATATACCCAGAACACCATCAAGGGGGAGAAGTGAATGTGATTCTTCTCCAGAGCCAAAAGCTTTGCCTCAGACTCCTAGGCCAAGGAGTCGTTCTCCATCATCCCCAGAGCTCAACAATAAGTGTCTTACCCCCCAGAGAGAGAGAAGTGCATCAGAATCATCAGTGGAACAGAAGACTGTGGCTAGGACTCCTCTTGGGCAGAGAAGTCGATCTGGATCTTCTCAAGAACTTGATGGGAAACCCAGTGCATCCCCTCAGGAGAGAAGTGAATCAGACTCTTCTCCAGATTCTAAAGCTAAGACACGAATGTCACTTAGACAGAGGAGCCGCTCTAGATCATCTCCAGAGGTTGACAGCAAATCCAGACCTCGGCGTAGTAGATCTGGCTCATCCCCTGAAGTTAAAGATAAGCCAAGAGCATTACCCAGGGCACAGAGTGGTTCTGATTCTTCTCCTGAACCCAAGGCTCCTGCTCCTCGGGCTCTTCCTAGACGAAGCAGATCAGGTTCATCAAGCAAAGGCAGAGGCCCTTCTCCTGATGGAAGCAGTAGTTCTGAGTCTTCTCCAGAACACCCACCTAAATCCAGAATGGCTAGAAGAAGCTCTAGGTCATCACCGGAGCCCAAAACCAAGTCTCGTACTCCACCTCGCCGTCGCAGCTCTCGATCATCCCCTGAGTTGACTAGGAAGGCCAGACTTTCCCGTAGAAGCCGCTCTGCATCATCTTCACCAGAGACTCGCTCTAGAACTCCCCCAAGACGGCGAAGAAGTCCTTCAGTGTCTTCCCCAGAGCCAGCTGAAAAGTCAAGATCCTCACGTCGGCGACGTTCAGCTTCATCCCCACGCACTAAAACAACTTCAAGGAGAGGCCGTTCTCCTTCACCAAAGCCTCGTGGGCTCCAGAGGTCCCGTTCCCGCTCAAGGAGGGAGAAAACCAGAACAACTCGACGTCGAGATCGGTCTGGATCTTCTCAGTCAACCTCTCGGAGAAGACAGCGGAGCCGGTCCAGGTCTCGGGTTACTCGTAGGCGAAGGGGAGGCTCTGGTTACCACTCAAGATCTCCTGCCAGGCAGGAGAGTTCCCGGACCTCCTCTCGACGTCGAAGAGGCCGCTCTCGGACACCCCCAACCAGTCGGAAGCGTTCCCGCTCACGCACATCACCAGCCCCATGGAAACGTTCCAGATCTCGGGCTTCTCCAGCCACTCACAGGCGGTCCAGGTCCAGAACACCCCTGGTCAGCCGACGCAGGTCCAGGTCTCGAACTTCACCAGTCAGTCGGAGACGATCAAGGTCCAGGACATCAGTGATTCGACGAAGATCTCGTTCAAGAGCTTCTCCAGTCAGTCGAAGGCGATCCAGGTCCAGAACACCACCAGTAACCCGCCGTCGTTCAAGGTCAAGAACACCGACTCGCCGCCGCTCCCGTTCTAGAACTCCACCAGTGACACGCAGAAGGTCCAGATCTAGGACTCCACCAGTTACAAGGAGGCGATCTCGAAGCAGAACCTCACCTATCACTCGCAGAAGATCAAGATCCAGAACATCCCCAGTCACCCGCAGGAGATCTCGGTCTCGTACATCTCCAGCAAATCGAAGGAGGTCTCGCTCTCGAACCTCGCCAGTGACACGCCGTCGATCTAGGTCCCGAACACCTCCGGCTATTCGGCGCCGCTCTAGATCTCGAACCCCACTGTTGCCACGCAAACGTTCTCGAAGTCGCTCACCACTTGCTATCCGCCGCCGGTCTAGATCTCGTACTCCACGAATGACTCGGGGCAAACGGTCCTTAACAAGATCTCCTCCAGCTATCCGTAGGCGTTCTGTATCTGGAAGTAGTTCTGATCGTTCACGTTCTGCTACTCCTCCAGCAACAAGGAATCATTCTGGTTCTCGGACACCTCCAGTGGCACTCAATAGCTCCAGAATGAGCTGCTTTAGTCGTCCTAGTATGTCACCAACTCCACTTGACCGCTGTAGATCACCTGGAATGCTTGAACCCCTTGGCAGCTCCAGAACACCCATGTCTGTTCTGCAGCAAGCTGGTGGCTCCATGATGGATGGTCCGGGTCCCCGAATTCCTGATCATCCTAGAACATCTGTACCAGAAAATCATGCTCAGTCTAGAATTGCACTTGCCCTGACAGCCATCAGTCTTGGCACTGCTCGGCCGCCTCCTTCCATGTCTGCTGCTGGCCTTGCTGCAAGAATGTCCCAAGTTCCAGCTCCAGTGCCTCTCATGAGTCTCAGAACAGCTCCAGCTGCCAGCCTTGCCAGCAGGATTCCTGCAGCCTCTGCAGCAGCCATGAACCTGGCTAGTGCCAGGACACCTGCCATACCAACAGCAGTGAATCTGGCTGACTCGAGAACACCAGCTGCAGCAGCAATGAACTTGGCCAGCCCCAGAACAGCAGTGGCACCTTCTGCCGTGAACCTTGCTGACCCTCGCACCCCTACAGCTCCAGCTGTGAACCTAACAGGAGCCAGAACCCCAGCGGCTTTGGCAGCTTTGAGTCTCTCAGGCTCTGGCACACCCCCAAACACTGCAAACTATCCCTCTAGCTCCAGAACACCCCAGGCTCCAGCCCCTGCAAACCTGGTGGGTCCTAGATCTGCACATGCCACAGCTCCTGTGAATATTGCCAGCTCAAGAACCCCTCCAGCCTTGGCTCCTGCCAGCCTCACCAGTGCTAGAATGGCTCCAGCTTTGTCTGGTGCAAACCTCACCAGCCCCAGGGTACCCCTCTCTGCCTATGAGCGCGTTAGTGGCAGAACTTCACCACCACTCCTTGACAGAGCTAGGTCCAGAACTCCACCAGGAGGCCCAGGCTCCAGAACCCCACCAGCTGCCCCAAGCCAGTCTAGAATGACCTCTGAGCGGGCTCCCTCTCCTGCCTCTAGAATGATCCAGGCTCCCTCACAGTCTGTCCTCCCTTCAGTTCAGGATCGGCCTAGGTCCCCTGTGCCGTCTGCTTTTTCTGACCAGTCCCGATCTTTGCTTGGCCAGACCCCTGTAGCAGGGTCTCAGTCCCTTTCCGGTGGGACATTGGCAAAGACTACATCTGCTGGTGACCACAACAGCATGTCCTCCGGCCCTGTCCCTGGGGTGCCCCACCCCGAGGGTGGGGAACCACCTGCCTCTACGGGGGCCCAGCAGCCTTCTGCATTGGCCACCTTGCAGTTGGCGAAGGAGCGGCGGAGTTCTTCCTCCTCCTCATCTTCTAGCTCCTCCTCTTCATCATCGTCATCATCATCGTCATCGTCGTCGTCCTCTGGCTCCAGTTCTAGTGACTCGGAGGGTTCTAGCCTTCCCATTCAACCTGAGGTAGCACTGAAGAGGTGAGGGGACCTGACTTACAGAACTTTTCCAGAGGGAATGTTTGGGGAGTGGGTGGGGGTGGGGAAGGGAAAGCCCTGTCCAGAGGTTCTTGGCTTATTGAGGAGATACGGGGGCCTTGACCATTAAGCTGGGGGTAGAAGAGAATGCTGGGGTGGGGGTGCTGTTGGCGGGGAGGATTGGGACAGAAAAGTCTCCAAAGGTTAATTCTCTAGAGGATAATGATAAGTTTTCCGTCTCTACAGAGGACAGAACTAGAGGAAATGGACTTAATTTTACAGCAGGAGGGATGGCAGTTAGACCTCAAGAGGAACTCCCTGGGCTGGAAGGATCTTCAGAGGTCATCCCATCCCTCTCCCTGCCTCCAGGCAGGACGGCCCCTCCCCCAGCCAGCCTGCACACACAGGGGCTTCCCCAAGCTGGCTCTCCAAGGAAGGAGACCACCCAGCTTCGCTTCCACACCTGAGCCCAGGGGCCGTATTCCTCCTTCAGGGACATTCTTGAGGTTTAACCTTGATCCCTTGTGCTAAGGGCCCCGCCTGTTGCTTGTGTTAGCAGAGGTTGGGTCAGCTCTGGCCATTACTCTCCAGAGAATGCGTTCACCGGCTCTCTGGGCTCAGCTGGGAGAGCTCCCAGGGCCTTTCTCAGGCACCCCTACCCCACTGCTCTTCCTCCAGGCCAAGGAAGGTAGGGTTGGGGCTGGGGCAGCTTGTCTCCTAGTGACACTCTACTCCTCCCACAGGGTCCCTAGCCCCGCCCCAGCCCCCAAAGAGGTTGTTCGAGAGGGCCGTCCTCAGGAGCCAACCCCAGCCAAGCGGAAGAGACGCTCTAGCAGCTCTAGTTCCAGCTCTTCCTCTTCCTCCTCCTCTTCCTCCTCCTCCTCTTCCTCCTCTTCCTCTTCTTCCTCCTCCTCCTCCTCTTCCTCCTCCTCCTCCTCTTCCACTTCTTCCTCCCCTTCCCCTGCTAAGCCTGACCCTCAGGCCTTGCCCAAACCTGCAAGCCCCAAGAAGCCACCCCCTGGTGAGCGGAGGTGAGTGCTGCCTTGCTTGAGATGGAAGGGGTGGGGTGTGACCCTGGGGTGTGAGATCCCTTGCTGGATGTCTCCCAAGGTCTGTGGTGTCTGGTCGTATGGGAGGACTCAGGCTCTTCTCTCCCTACCTACTCTGTTGGGCCCTGTTTTGATGAAAGGGCTGTACCATCCAAGTGGGTGCCCCAGCCAAAATTGGGGATTCCTAGGTTCCTTGCTCTTCCTGCCCCTGATGTGCAGCCTGGTCCCTGGTCCCGGAGAATCTAGCTTTTAAGCCTCCCTGTTGCTACTGCCAGGGCTCTGGTCTGGCCACCGTCATATTCTCCCGACTCTGTCCACAGCCTCTTCCCTGTCTCCCTGCCTCCACGCCATTCTCTTCCACACGTAGCCAGAGGGATCTTTCTAAAACGCACATCTGGTTACTTCCCTCCACTCCACAAATCCTTCCGGGACGCCCTGTGGCCTGCAGGATAAAGCCCCACCTCTGCGGGAATGGCGTGTGAGGCTCTCCACCAACTGGCCTTGCCTGCCCTGTGTTCTCCTCTCCTGCCCGCCCCCACACATGCCCTCTGCTCCAGCCACACTCAGCGCCTTGCAGTCTAAGGAGAACCCCATGCCTTTGGACATGCTGTTCCTTCTGCCTGGAATTCCCTTGTCCGCCTGGTGAACTCCTCGTTCTGCAAGACTCCGCTCAAACAGCACCTTCGAGAAGACTACCCTGCCCCTTCCCTGTGTCTCCCTTCCCTTGGTCCCAGACCCACCTACATCGGTCCCCTTGGGGCTGCTTCCCACACATGGGGCTGAGCAAGCCTCCCTTGGCCTTCATCACCAGACTGAGCCCCTCCAAGGGCAGGGACTGTCTCTATCTTTGTACCCCACTGCCCACCCCCATGCCCTGCCCACTGGGGCACTCGGATGGTGTGCGGGCGGATGGGTGAGTGAGCAGACAAAGGTGGGTCTGAGGCTGGCCCCGTGTGGTATGAGGTTTGGTGGTTGAGACCTGGGGTGGGTGGTCCTGAGTGCTGGCTGGTGGGTTTGGAAGAGTATGGCACTATGGGGACCTGCTCTGCTCCCCAGGTCCCGTAGCCCCCGGAAACCTATAGACTCCCTCCGGGACTCACGGTCCCTCAGCTATTCGCCTGCTGAGCGCCGCCGTCCCTCGCCCCAGCCCTCACCACGGGACCAGCAGAGGTAGGGCCATGGGTGTGTTTTTTGCCTCCTGCAAATAGCGAGCCAGGTCTGGCCATCAGCAACTTATGCAGTTTTGTGGTTCAAAGATGCCAGAGGTTGGAGGTGTGTGGTCTGACGTCTGTCCTATGTTGCAGCAGCAGCAGTGAGCGGGGTTCCCGGAGAGGCCAGCGTGGAGATAGCCGTTCCCCAGGCCAGAAGCGCAGGAGGGATACACCTAGCCCCCGCTCCACACGGCACCGTTCCTCCAGGTGTGTTGTCATACTCCAAGACCTGGCTCCTTTCTGAGAGCTCTGGCTGGGACTCTGCATTGATGGCAGTCTTTTCTGTTGCAGGTCTCCATGAATGTTTTTTGGGGACTCCCACCATACCCCAAGTTTTGGAGCCACAGGGAGTACCCCCTTCTCCCCAACAGCTGCAGGAGGGGTGCTTGTCCACCCCCCCTTTGAACCCTGGCAGCATTTTGGGGGGAGGGCTCCCTACTTTCCTGCCTACTCCTTTTTTCTTTGTTCCTGTGAAATGTTAATCTCTGTGAGTTTTTCCTGGTTCACATGTTTTGGGGGGTTGGGGTGGGTGGGAATGAGAATGGGAGTTGCTGGAGGGGAGGATATAGTTCAGGACTCCCCAGTCTTGAGTCAGAAAGGGCACTTTCCCCCCTCTAAGTTCCAGGGGGAATGGTTTGGGACTTGGGAAGTTGTGTGAGGTGTTCCTAGAAAAAAGGGGCAGGAGTTGAAATTAGTTGGCCCTTACTGCCCCCCAGTGTGACCCTCCCCTCCCAACCTTTCTTCACGTTTCTTAAAGGCATTTTGGTTTTTTAAAATCTGTACAGCAAGAGCAACTTTTTCTGTCAAATAAAAATGAGAAATGCAAGAATTGAGTCTCATTTCTATTATCTGTAGTTTATTAGGAGTGGAGAAGGGCAGGGAGAAGAGCTGCTCTTTACTGAGTGCAGCCCCAGGTGTAGGTTCCCTATAGAAAGCGCCCCCGCCCAAGAGCCAACACCCTGGCTCTGGCTTACACTTTTGTTCCCCTCCTCTAAGCAGGCAGGACAAGAGGCACCTGATCCGGAGCCAGTGTGTATTGGGGGTAGGGGGCACTGTGAACACAGCAGGCTGAACAGAAAGGGTAACCTTGGGCTGGGGCTGTAGCTTCCTCAGTCCTCTGCCCATGGCCTTTGAGGGGCAGGCTGGGATGGGGGTGTACTGCTGGGCCCCCTGGCAAGCACGAGGCTGAGGAGCCTTGCAGGGAGTGGGCCCCATCCTGGTGAGCGTGATGCCTGGAATCAGGAGAGGGTGCACAGAAAGAGGCAGCAACCAGGCAGACACCCAAATTTTTTATTGGCAGGAATGGGGCACTGGAGGGTGGGCCCTAGGCCCTCTCACTGCACGGCTTGTTCGTTGGCGCTGCTTCCTGAGTCCTGTGGCTTCATCACGTCAGGCAGCTCTGGTGGGCTGGAAAAGGGCTCAATGCGCAGGGCCTCAAATGCATCATCTAGAGAGGAGAATAGAAAGAACTAGAAGGGGACTGCCACCTCTAGCTTCTGAGGACCTCTAGGCAAACACCTACCCAGGCAAAGTGAGTCTTCTCCATAGCCATGACCTCCCTAACCTCCAACTGCCTGGGATCAGTGGCTCTACTGGAATGTCTCCCACCTCTACAGGGCAAACCTGACCCTGCCTGGCCATCCTTTTCCTCACCCTCAGGACCCATCTTGTTCCCTTCACATCCCCTCTCTACCAAGCAGTGATTTTTTAAAAAACAAAAGATTCTCTTTCATCTCTGCTTAAAACCTTCCAATATATTCTGAATAAAATATTAAATCCTTGCCATTATGTTCTCACATCTCCTGCCACAAGGCCTTTACATTTTGGTCCTCAGCCTGCTATGCAGTGACAGGGCTCAATTCACCACCTTAGAGAAACCTTTCCCAGCCACCGCATATAAGCAAGCATTCAGCATCCCAAAGCCCTGGTCGTTGCCTTGGGAGCACTTAACCACTAGCTGAAAGGACCCTGTTTCTTTTTACCAGCTGCTTTCCCCGCTAAAACATTGGCTCCAAAAAGGCCTTTACTGTTCCTGCTGTCACCTCAGCACAAGTTAATCAGCCACACTTTTCTCCTGTGCTTTCCTTCTGGGAGACTGTTCCCTCCACCTGGCTCAGGGTTCTCAATTGATTAGGCAGCCCAGGGAAAGTAAGCCATGTCTGGCAACAGTATGGGCTGTCATAACTTTGGGTGGAAGGCTGCAAATAGTATCTAATGGGGGTATATGGCCACCTCTGGTAGTGGACAGGTATGCCGCTAAGCATCCTGCAATGCACAAAACAACTCACAGAATGCTCCAGCCCCAAATATCAATAGAACTGAAGTTTAGACATCTGACTAGCTTAACTTATTAATCTTTCAAGCCACAAATCCACAGTGACAAAAATAATCTCCATCTTTCCCACTCTTGAAATAGTCTGGATGATGACATTTAACATGTGAACACTGTCATCTCCCTAACTGAAATCAGTTTGGGGTGTCTTTTCCTTCTACAAGCTGCACAAGGAAACAACTACCCACCCAGAAGTGCATTTTCACCCGTGGGAGAAGCTAAGAGTAGCCAGTCCATAGTGCACACTGTGGCCCCTACCATCTATCTGTAAAACAGGTCTATCAACATCTTCCAAGAGGTGCTGCAAGCCTACAGGGTGCCTTTGTTCAAATGAGAAAGGGGCACATCCTCTAGGAGAATGCTGCCGAGCCCTGGCTTAGGAAGCAAAATAAGAGATGAGCTTTTAGCCCTCACCTGTGCCCTTCAGAAGGGCATGCCTGTACAGGGTCTGATTTGTACAAAGTCCGCACCAGCTCTACACCTGCCTCAGCGTCACTATGAAGGTCAGTGGGAACCCACATAAAGGCCCCCAAGGTTTCCGTTTGCTGAGCACTCTTAAGGCTGGGGGCTGGGGTGTGTAGGGGCTTAAGCTGCCTGGCTGTGAGGCTGGCCCTAGTATCACATCCCTTTATGGAGATGGGAACTCCAGGCCAGGAGGGACAGTTGTAAAGTAGCTGCCTGAGGACACAGCTGCTGAGGTTTAGCAGTTATCCTTATCAAAATGAAAAGTGTGGCTAAAGTACACTCCCTCATTAGTCTTTGCTATGTTTTCTTCTAGAAAGCCAAAAAACAATTCCTTGTAGCTTCATTCAAGTTTACGCAGCCATCCACAAGGCCCCTAGGTCCACAGCTGTGAAAATATTTTAAGACCCCTGGTTAAATTTCCCAAGAAAAAGAATAAAATTTAAATCTCGTTTTCCTGGGAGAAGATGGGGGTATATTGGAGGGAGGTACACCACCCCAACCACTAGGTTTCTAAACTCTGGGCAGGGTGGTGCTGGTGCATAGTTGACGAGTACAGGCTCTGGGGCAGGCAGGAGGACCTGGATCTGAATCCTAGATCTGGCAGTCCTAGAAAGTGACCTACTTCTCAGGTGCAGTTTGCTCAGCCCTAAAATGAACATCATACAAGTCTGGCCTGTACAGAGGTACTGGGGAATTAAGTGATACACTGCAAATACAGTGCCTGGCAGTGTCTGGCTCAGGAAAAGTCTTAACAGCCTGCATCTGAACCATGGCTCCCCACATAACTACTGGCAAGCCTCAAGTGTCCAACAAAATAGGAATGGCAGAGCTTAACTCCCAGGGCTATCAAGAGGATCAGATGGTAAATCCAAAATAAAATGCAGAGCACAAGAACAGGTACTCAGTAAGGCCTCTATGAGGTCCAAGATGGTGGCAGTAAAGGTGGAAGCTGAACTCCCATGAGCAAACTCAAATATACACATGTAGAGAGCAATTACTCCTGTGAGACAAATGAGGGCTGAATGAACAGCTAAATAAGG
>NW_006436812.1:4826035-4832814 GCF_000325575.1 Pteropus alecto
AGAGAAAGCTGAGAAGCAATGCTGGGAAGCCACAGTAGCCTTCTGAGAGCTGTGGGAACTCTTCTCAGAAGAGCCAGTGAGCACCATTATTTACATTTCCTATACTTGACAGAGTAGGGAGCTCTTCACAGATGCTTTGGCCTACCTGCGGGATCACCACTGGGTGTTCTTGGCTACCCAGTCTTTTGCCTCCCAACAAAGAACAAGCAGGAACAGGGCATCACCACAAACAGCTGGCCTCCCTGCCAGGAGCCACTCCAGCCCCCACTGGGCAGCACCCCAGGTGAAAGCCTACACATATATCACTTCTGCACTAGACCACTTTCTGTACAACGAACAAAAGAGAGACTCTATAGAGAATGGTGGGGAGCCACTGGAGCTCTCCAGAGATTTGGGAATTCTACAAGGTTGGAGGCACCACAGTTGTTTCCCTGCAGTTGTTTACGTCACCCTCCACACCTCCACAGGGTGGGCAAGGTGCTCTGGCCCACCTGCAAGGTCCCTGCAGTGTGTACCTAGACACCACCTGAGCCCATTTCAACCCTGAACAAAAGGAGCAAGCAGGATCAACAGGGCATCACTATACGCACTTTCCCACCAAAAACCACTCTGGCTCAGTCAGCCAGTGCCCCAGGTGCCTCCTGCCAACCTGCCAAAACCACGCAGCACACACAGCCTACTTAAGGCCACTTTTACAAGACTGGGATAGACAGCTATTTTATCTTATTCATGTAAACAAACATGGAATGTCAAACAAAATAAAAGGCTGAAAAATATCTCTTAAATGAATGAAAAAAAAAAAACAAACCCTAAGGAAATGGAGACAAGTAATTTGCCAGATAAAGAATTCAAATAAAGTCATAAGGATGCACCCCAAACTTGAGAGTGGAATAGAGGAACTCAGAACTTCAACAAAGAGTTATAAGATATAATAAAAAAAAAAAAAACATGTAGACTTGAAGAATATAATTACTGAAGCTAATACAGAAAAATGGATTAGCAACCTATAATACAAACTAGAAGTAATCAACCAATCAAAACAGCAAAAAGAATTTAAAAAACAAGGATGGTTTAAGGGACCTCTGGGATAACACCAAGTGCTCAAACATTCAAATTATATGGATCCCAGAAGGAGAAGAAAGAGAAAGGAACTGGCTGAAAACTTTCCTAACCTGGGAAAGGAAACACATCCTGGTCCAGGAAAAAAACAGTTCCAAACAAGAGTTCCAAAGAGACCCAAACCAAGATCTACTGTAATTAAAATGGCAAAAATTAAAGAGACAATCTTGAAGGAAGCAAGAGGAAAACAATGAATTATATATACCCCATTAGGCTATCAGCTGATTTCTCAGCGGCAACTTTACAGGACATCTTTAAAATGCTGAAAAAAGGAAGCTACAATCTAAAATAATTTGCCCAGCAGGGTTATTCAGAATTGAAGTAGAAATAGAGTTTCCTAAACAAGCAAAAACTAAAGGAGTTCATCACCATTATACCAGCTTTACAAGAAACATTAAAGGGTCTTCTTCAAGCAGAAAAGGAAAGTCCATAACCAGAAATAAGAAAATATGAAGGAAAAAATATCTCACAGGTAAGCTAAATGTTAGTAAATGCAGCAAAACACATATCAAAAGCTACTACGAAAGTTAAAAAAAGGTATCAAACAACTCAAACTACAATAAGTAGAGGATGTACAACACAAAAATATGTAAACCATGACATCAATAACATAAAGCGTGGAGAAATAAAAATATAGTCCTTACAGAATACATTTGAACTTAAACACCTTAAAATAGACTGCTGTGATATACATATACCTCATGGTAACCGGAAACCAAAAACCTACAAAAAATACACAAACGAACAAAGAGTAAGGAACCCAAAGAAAACGCTAAAGAAAAACAGCAAACTACAAGGGAAGAGTTCCAGAGAAGAACAGAACAGACAACTATAAAAACAACCAAAAAACAACAAAATGGCAATAAGTACATACTTATCAATTACTTTAAATGGAAATGGAGTAAATGCTCCCATAAAAGTAGGGTGGCTAAATGTATTAAAAACACATGACCCATCTATATGCTGCTTACAAGACTCCAAATTGAAAAACACATACAGCCTGAAAGTGAAGGAATAGAAAAAGGTACTCCACACATATAGAAATGAAAAGAAAGCTGGGTAGCAACACCCATATCGGACAAAAAGACTTTTAAAAAAATGTAAAAAAAAAAAAAAAAAGACAAAGGAGGACATTACATAATTATAATGGGGTCAATCCAAGAAGAGGATATAACAATCATAAATATCTATTCACCCAAAATAGTAGCACCTGAACATATAAAGCAATTTATTAATGGACATAAAGAAAAAACTCCATAATAATAAAATAATAGTACAGGATTTTAATACTTTACCTACATCAATAAATAGATCATCTAGACAGAAAACTAATAAGGAAACAATTGCCTTATATGTCACATTAGACCAGATCAACTTAATAGATATTATTAGAGCATTTCACCCAAAACTGCAGAACACACATTTTTCCCGTAGTGCACATGCAACATTCTCCAGGACAGATGATATATTAGGCCGCAAAGCAAGCCTCAATAAATTTAAGAAGACTGAAATCATATCAAGCATCTTTTTCAACCAAAATGGCATGAAACTAGAATCAACTATAGGAAGAAAACTGGAAAAAACATAAATATGTGGAGGCTAAAGAACAGGCTACTAAATAGAAGTATTAAAGAAGAAATGAAACAAAAAAAATCAAAAACTTTTGAAACAAATGATAATGAAAACACAACTTCTCAAAATACTTAGCATGCAGCAAAAGCAGTTCTAAGAGAAAAATTCACAGCAATATAGGCCTACCTAAAAAAACAAGAACATTCCCAAATAAACAATATAATTCTAAACATAAAGGAACAACAAAACCCAAAGTAAACAGAAGGAAATGATTAAGATCAGAGCAGAAATAAACCAAATAGAAATTTAAAAAACAATACAAAAGATAAATAAAACTAAGAGCTGGTTCTTTGAAAAGATAAACCAAATTTACAAACCTTTAGCCAAACTCATCAAGGAAAAAAGAGAGGACCCAAATAAATAAAATCATAAATGAAATAGAACGTACAACCAACACCACAGAAATACAAAGAATCATTAAAGAATACTGCAAACAATTATATGCCAACAAACTCAACAATTTAGAAGACATGGATACATTTCTAGAAGTATATACCCTTCTAAGACTGAACCAGAAAGAAACACAAATCTAAACAGACTAATTTCTAGCAATGAAATTGAAGCAATAACCAAAAAACTCCCAACAAATTAAAGTCCAAGACCAGATAGCCTCACAGGTGAATTCTACCAAAGATTCAAATAATAATAAATACCTATCCTTCTTAAACTATTTCAAAAAACTGAAAGGAAAGAATGCTTCTAAACTCATTCTACGAAGCCAGCATTACCCTGATTCCAAACCAGAGACATCACCAAAAAAGAAAATTACATGCCAATATCCTTGATGAACATAGATGTAAAAATTCTCAACAACATATTAGCAAACCAGATTCAACAATACATGAAAGGATTATACAACATGACCAAGTAGGATTCATACCATGGATGCAAGGATGGTTCCACATCTGTAAACCAATCAACCTATACATCACATTAGCAAAATAAAGCATAAAAACCATATCATCTCAATAGATGCACAAAAAGCATTTTGAAAGAATTCAACACCTTTTTATAACAAAAACTGTCAACAAAGTGGGTAAAGAAAAAACATCTCAACATAATAAAGGCTATATATGACAAACCCACAGCTAATA
This sequence comes from Pteropus alecto, assembly GCF_000325575.1. Lineage (NCBI taxonomy): Eukaryota > Metazoa > Chordata > Mammalia > Chiroptera > Pteropodidae > Pteropus > Pteropus alecto. Next base: position 4,829,881 of record NW_006436812.1, read on the forward strand.
ACACAATCAATGGTGAAAGCTTGTCAAAAATAAAGTAAATGGAGCCACTGTAAGAAGGAGCCAAAGCTGCCATGCCAGGGGAACTGCCTTTCATGTCTTAAACTTCAAATCTTTGGAATGTTAAGGCAAAATAACCTTTGGAATGGACCCAAAACAGCATTGTACCCCAAAGAACTGTTTGAAAAGATAACAAGAAAGCACTTATTATGACTACTGGACTGAAAATTAAAAACATTGTTTAGAATTAACATCAGTATGTTACCTGCACCAACAGAAATACCTCCTATTGATATAATCGTTCTCCTGTTTCTTATAAATACCCATTGCCTTTGTCTCCTAATCAGAACATTATTTGAGCTTCTGCACGAATCAAAGCTTCCCAAATAGCTTTTTTTTCATCACAAATAAATGCTTCTTGTCTCTTACTTTGAAAGGACTTCCTTTTTATTTTCAAGTTAAGAAGCTGAAAGCTTCTATGGCCATGCCACCCTGAACGTGCCCGATCTCATCTGATCTTGGAAGTTAAGCAGGGTCGGGCCTGGTTAGTACTTGGATGGGAGAATACCAGGTGCTGTAGGCAATTAAAAAAAAAAAAAAAAAAAAGGCTGAAAGCTTTTCCTCTAAGATCAGGAACAAAACAAACAAGAATGCCGCCTATCACCACTTCTATTCAACCTACTGAAAGGTCTTGCCACAGCAATCACACAAGAAAAATAAAAGGCATCCAAACTGGAAAGGAACAAGTAAAACTCTCATTGTCTGCAAATGATCTGATACTATATGAAGAAAACCCTGAGGACTTCACCAAAAAATTTAGTATAGTCACAGAATACAGAATCAATACAAAAAAAATCTGTTGAATTTCTATATACCAATAACTAACGATCAGAAGAAATTAAGAAAACAATCCCATTTACTTCAAAAATGTAAATACTCAGGAATACATTTAGCCAAAGAGGTGAAAGATCTGTACTTTGAGAACCAGAAGACATTGAAGAAATGGAAGATACAAATAACTAAGTGGAGTAAGTCAGAGAAAAAACAAATACCAAGATTTCACTCATCCATGAACGCTTTAAATAAAAACAAAACAAAAAAAAATGAATAAACAAAACAGAAACAACAACAGATCTAGAGAACAAGCTGATATTTGCCAGAGAGGAGAATGGGGGTATGGGAATAAAAGGAAAAGTCCTCTGTAAAGGTAACCTGGTATCATGACTAGGGATCTCTGAATCCTTCATGAACTAGGCTTCCATTTCTTCAAGCATCTTGTTTGCTTCTCTTTTTTTGTTTGTGAGGGAAATAAATACATTGTCACAAGATATTGCCTGATGTTTGTATACTGGGAAGACACTGTCCTAGAGACTTGGAAAAACTGCAGGATCCCTGACAATCTCTTTCTTTGGCTGTTTCCACCCTGCCTGGCTGCCCTTCTCACCTGCTCGGAAGGCCAGCCCCACAGTGGCTGGGGCCTGCGGTCGCGCTGTCTGACTGGTGAATCCACACTCACCCAGTGTCTTGCCATCATCCAGAAGCTGGTCATCCTGAGGAAAGAGGCAGGCAAGGTCTCAGGAGAAGCCCCAGGAGGATCAAGCCCTAAAGACTTCTTTGGTCAGCAACTACACTGGAAGTCAGAAGGGGTAAGAGAGACAGCCCAAAGTAGGGCCCAGGACCACCCCAGAGTTTATCAAACACAGTTTCCAGGGCTACACTCAAGATTTTCCAAATCAGAACTTCCCAGGGTAGGGCTCTGGAATCTGCTCCCCACCCCATCCCCACCCCCCACCCCAGCCTGAACTGCAAGTGAAGAGCCAGTGACCCAACCTGGCCACAGGTAGACCTGGTTTGAATTTTTGAATCCTAGCTTTGCCCCTTGGACAGTTATCTTTTTGATGTGAAATTTCCTTAACTGTAAAATGAGAATTATTGGAATTCCCAACTCACAGGGTAGCTGGGTTGTTTCAGTGAGTGAAGGAATAGCACAGCCAGTGGGAAGGGTCCTTATCAGGGAAGCCCCAGTATGTATCAGGAAGAAAAGGCCTTTAGAGACCAAGGGAGAGTGAAAGATCAGTTTTCTAGTTTCCAGCCAAAAATTAAATCAATGCACTTAGGTGAGAGACCTCCCACTGCCAGAAACTTCAATCAAGGGTTGACACACCGATTCCCCAGAGAAAACCCAAACTCCCAAGCTATCCTTGATGGGTAACTACAGCCAGTTCCTAAGCAGTGAACAGGGAGGCAGGCTTTTAGAGCATCGGCAAGTTGGGGACTTATAGTTGTTAGGTGAAGAACTGGCAAAAACTGACTCATCCTGACACTCTCCCTTTCTTTGCATCAAAGAGTGTCGGGGTTGGGGGGGGGGGGTGCAGTGTGATTCTGATGGGCCTACAGAAGATTACGGGCACCGGGATCAAATCTTGGCTGTTAAGTGGCCACCTCGCGAACCTCAGTTTCCTTAACTACATAGCAACGATGTCAAGAGCCAGCACGTTGCCAGGGGGCCGTTGTAGGGATCAGATGCGACGCTGGCCCTCTGCACTCAGCACAGGGCCTGGAGGGCGATTTTAATGCCATCCTTAGTCCATACCTCCCGTGTAGCGAGCGCTATCGGCGCTTCATCTTCCCGAGTCCCAACAACGGCTCCACGAGGCGAATTCGACCCGCGGCGGCCGCCACTGTTTACATCAACGACGCGATCGCTGTGAGCCCACGGCCAGGCTCAGGTTCTGGGCAGCGCCCGCCCCCAGCCCCAGCCCAGGCCCTTGCCCGGCCCCCGCCCGCCTGAAACCAGCGGGGCCGCACCTTGTACAGCCGCTGCTCGTCAGGAGGCCGCTTAAGAATGCCCTCGACGATACGCTTCAGCTCAAACACGGTACTCGACTCCTTGGCGTCCGTGAAAATGGTGGTCTTGTGGCGTCGGATCATAAGGAA
>NW_006436812.1:4833060-4879850 GCF_000325575.1 Pteropus alecto
GTCGCTCACTCCCAAGGTCCGGCCGCCATCTTGGCGCCGTGGCGCGGGGCAGCTCGGATTGGCATGGTGGCGGAGGTGGTGGGAGTCGGGGGGCAGGGCGGAGCTGGGGGTGGGGGGAACGCGGAGGTGGTGCGCTAGCTTGGAAGTGGCAAAGGTGAGGTGCTCGTGAGCGAGACGCGGGCGTAAACCCAGCCTCCTTTTCGGAATATCGGGGACTACCTTCATCAGCGTAGGGTACCTCTACATCTCAGGGAGGGTAAATGAATGATGTGCATCTTGGTCATCGGGGAGGCAAGACGTTCGCATCTCAGTGAGACCTGGGCTGCCATATTGAGAGGTCTGACTCATGATTCTGAGGCTTCCTGGCGGCCATTTTGAGGAGTGTAAGGAGTGTGCAGCCTTGGGTATAAGGATTGTTTCTAGTTCAGAGAGGCTTTATGGTCTGTAGGGAACTTTTGTTGGTGTTAGGGAGTGGACCAGGCGAACTTCCTGGGAAGACGCATTTGGCATGGCCGAAGTTGACGCTCTCCTACCAAGGAGGAGGAAAGAGAAACCCCCTGGTCCCAGGGGCCTTGGGCACCTGCCCACCTCCCAGCCTTGTTCTGCTTAGGCTCTGGAAAGGCTTGTAGACTTGATTTCCTTGTTTAGCCACCTTTCTACAGTCTAGGCCTTCCACTTTGGATGTTGGTCACTGTCCTGTGTCACCCCAAATTGTAGTTACGCTAGTGCGAGGGATGGAGGCTTTTCTCTCACTTAACCACTCCTTGGGAGAGGAAGAGCCTCAGCTGGCTGTTGCTGATGTTTGTCAGGGGAGGCATGCTGTGGCACCCAGCAAGAGCTGAGCCAGTGGATAGCCCTGGACATCAAACAGCTTTGCAGTTGTGGGGCTGCAATTTGAGAATTCTTGAAGGTGAGCGAAATCTGAAGATGCTGCTGCCTTTGTAACGGGGGCAGGTGTCCTTGCCTCTCTCAGGACAGAAATCAAGAGAGTGGGCGAAACAATTTTGCAGAGAAAAAGATTTATTAAAGCAAGAGCTTGATGCACCAAGGGAGTGCACTCTGAAAGAGAATGGATGTGGCTCCCCAAAGTTTATAGGTACAGCGGTTTTATAGGCTCTTGTGATTGGGGGGCCATCTCTTTCTCTTTTCTTCCTCTACAGAGTATGTTGAGGCGGGTCCTGCGCAGTGTATCTACATGCTACTTCATGTGTGGCATGTCTCATTAGCATCTTAAATCTCCACCTAGGGGAGTATTTTACTATGATAATGAGACAAGTTAATTATAGGACAGCCCTTTTTAATGTGCATGTGTAACTTTAGAAACTTTTCTTGGGCCCACTTATCTCTCGCGTGATTATGGTTCTGTCCACTCATTGTTTCTTATTGGCCAGGGAATGTGGCTCACGGTGGTTTTCCCCAGCTGCAGATTCCAGCTACATGACTACCTTTCATGACCACCGACCACATCTTGGCCCTGAATCAAGCTGGTGGCTAACCACACAGGCTCTGGGCTCTGACCAGCTGGTATTCAAGTCCTTGCTCCAGTGCTGCTTGTGCAGCTTTGGGCAGTTAATCTCACCGAGGCCCAGTTTCCTCTTCCAGATGAAAGAATAACCGTTTCTAAAGTTTATGAGTCTCTTCAAGAGTTAGTGCTCAATAAATATTTCATAAACTTCAACCGTAGTTATTTTTGACCTCTACTCTCTGGTTCTTCAGGAGCCCTCTGAAGTCCCTTCCCCTCCTATGACTCTTCCCTCCCTGCATCTCAAGGCAGCCCTGGCTCCCTGCTGGCAGGCCAGCTCCTGGCTGACCTCCACCTGGGCTCCATCCCCTGAGTCAGGAGGCAATGGACACATAATTGGTGGGGTAAGTCCTCGGCTTAAGGTTTCCTTATGAATCTCAGTATCTTTGTGCACAGAGAGTTGGAAGCTTTAGATACTCTGCTGCTGAGGAGGGAGAGGGAAGGGAGAGTGGGGTGTGGACAGTGAAGGCCAATGAGGTTCTCAGAGACAGCCAGCAGACCTCCCAGCTTAATTGTGATCTCAGGCAAGGCACTGAGCCTCCACTTGTTTTTCCTTCCATAAAGGGAAAATACACAATTGGACCCCGCAAGGCATTTGGGAGTATTAATGAGCTAATGCACAGAGAGCACAGTGTCAGGGTTCGGGGAATGACCAATATCTGACTATAGCTGTTTCTGTTATCTGAGGTCACCCAGCCTGGTGAGTCTTTCCTTTCAGAAGGTGTTTTTGTGCAGCCCCTGGTGCCATCCAGTTGGTAGGTTGGTTGCAGATGACTACAGGCATCTGTGTCTTTTAGTGCAGTGATACCTACACAAGTGGGAATGGGGTGTGGGGAGGCAGTTTGAGGGGCAAGCAGGGGCTGAACCCCAGCCCCAGCCCTAAGCTCTGGTTTTGCTGGATGTAGGCCCTCCCTTCTGGGGGCCATGACACACAGAATGGGAGTCTCAAGACGGTGAATGAGCTGGTTAGCCAGCTGCTCTTGCTTCTCTTCCCAGAAAGGCCTCCTGGGCCCTTTCTCCTTCAGCCACCTATTTATTGTTCACGACAGAGACCCTCCAGACTAAGTCTGCAGTGTCTCAGCCTGGTGGGCCTTCCTCTCCTTTTTTTTAGCAGTGATTAATAAATAGTAATCATCAGTGACCACTGGTTATAGTGTCCCTCTCATTTGTGTTTTACAACTACTTTGATCTTACGAGGGAAGTGACACCTGTGGAATTTGAGTCAGTTGCCTGTGTTCAAATCTGTTTCCACCTCTTACCTGCTGTGGGCCTTAAGGCACATCATCTAACATCTCTGGGCCTGTTTTCTCACCTATGACGGGAAATGAGAACACCTCACAGGTGCTCTGAGATCACCCACTGCTGCTGTCAACTCCAAAGATTAGGCTTTGGATTTTCCAGGGTTCCCCCTCCCGCCCCCCCCGCCCGGCCCAGTTTCTTGTTCCTTCAGCAGTTCTAGAAACTGAGCTCTGTCTACAGGGATGGGTGATCCTTGGCCTAGAAATGAGAAGATGGCAGGTCCCAGGTACATGAAGGTGGGCAGGGAGCTGTAAAGGGTCTAGGCTGGTCTCCAGACACAGGTGTGTGGGGGAGTCCTGGGCCTGGAGGTTCTGGCCAAGACTAGGGTACAGCCCCAGACTTACTCCAGGAATGATGGGGTAACAGAAACAGGAAGGCAGAAACTCCAGCCAGGCCTGCCCAAGGGCTCCTTGCGCCTCTTGGGCAGAGGTTATGATGCCAGGTGGCCCTTATTCCTGAGCCTGGTGGAGGCCACCCCACTCCCAGGTACCTCCATTGTAGTGGGTAAAATCTAGATTTATTTCCTCTTGCTGTGTGACCAATGACTACAAACAGCAGCTTAAAACAAGACAAATTTATTAAGTCACAGTTTTGGGGGCTGAAAGTCTGGGTGGACTCAGCTGGGTTGACCTGATGGGCTCTCATCTGGATGCTAGGGGGAAAGTTTGTTTCCATGCTCTGTCGGGTGTTGGCCAGATTCAGTTTCTTGCGATTGTACCACTGAGGTTTCCCTCTTCCTAAAGTCAGCCAGGGCTGCCCTCAGCTCCTGGAGGCTGCTTGCAGTTCCTTGCCACGTGACACACCCTCTCCCTACCATCTTCAAAGCTAGTGATGGGAGAACTAAATCCCTCCACACTTTGAACCTTGGCACTAAATCCCTCCACACTTTGAACCTCCCTGGGTTCCTCCAGAAAAAAAAGGGGCACACAGGCCAGGCTGGGCACTAGCTTACTTGCCTATCTCTGAGTATTCAGCCCCAGCCCTGGCTGGAGCTGTAGAGGATAAATGAACAGGAAGGGGAAAGTAGGGGTTTGAGACCCTGACACGTGGGAGGCTCCTGGAGGGGGGGCTGGCAGCTCTGGTTTGGTGAGCCCCAAGGAGGAGGAGGCAGGGGATGGATAGATGGATGGAAAGATGGCCCCTTAGCTTTATCAGGCCTCTGAATCTCAAGTCAGAAGTGGCAGGGTTGAGGGAATGTGCAGGTCCCAAGATGTACCAGGTAGCATCTGATTCCAGGTCAGTGAGTGTCACCACATCAAAGGCTGAGGCAAGCCTGAATCCAGGGGCTGTAAATGGCCACATTGGTATAGACACCTGGACGGTTGGGCAGGGCACAACCTTTGCCCCAGCTCACCACGCCTGCCAAGACCCAGCGCCCAGACTTCAAGCAGGTCAGGGGTCCCCCCGAGTCACCCTGTAGGAGAAAGGCAACCTTAGATCCTGGCCCTCTGGAGACTATGGCAGTCCTAGGGTTCCAGTCCCTTAGGTGGTACATCTGGGTTGGGGGCCAGGACACTGAACCTGGAAGGGGTACCTCTTGGGTCCTGGGTTCGAGGGAGGTAGGGTGCTGGACACGGGAGTGTGGACTCCAGAGGTTCCAGAGGGACTCCAGTGTGGACTCCAGAGGTTCACGCACCTGGCAGGCATCCTTGTGGCCCTGGACGTAGCCAGCACACAGATTCCCCGGGAGCACTATGTGCTGAGCAAGGGGCACGTTGGTGCCCACGTGATAGAGGCGGTCACAGGTGTGCGAATCCAACAATGGCACCCTTACTCCCTGCAGAGGTCGCCACTCCGGGAGTGGCACTAGGGGAAGAAGGGGGATTTATGAAAGATGAGAGAGGGTCTGGGTAACCAGGGGTGGGTGGGAGGAGTCGCACCTGAGAATCTGACCTGAAGGACTGGGAAGAGGTTTGAGTGACTAAAGGGTCCCAGGGTGAGGCAATGGGGGGTGGGATTCCCCGGCAGGGAGTTAAAGGGGGAACTCCTGGTTCTCCCCCAGTGCCGCTGTGCCCTACCTCTGCCTCACCTCCTGGGTGGAGGCTGCCCCAGCCAGTGACCCAGCACAGAGTACCCGGTGGCAGGTGGGCCCTGGGCTCTGGCAGGCAGACGGGCTGGACTCGGGAGCTTAGGGGCACGGGTCGGTGCAGCTGCAGCAGCGCCAGGTCGCCGCGGGCCCTGTCTTCGGAGTAGTCCGGGGACAGCAGCATCCTCCGCACGGGCACCAAGAGAGCGCGGGGCGAGGCAGGACCCAGGTGCAGCGCCCCGAGGCGCACGCGGTACTCAGAAAGCAGCGCCTGCCTGTGTGACAACAGTGGGGCTACTTACAGCAGCCCCTCCACCAACCCTAGTAGTGCCCTAGTTCCCGAAGTCCCCGCGCCTCCCCGCGCCGTCTCAGCGCCTCTGCCAGGTTGTTTCTCGCTTTCCCTGGGCCTTGTTCCCCCCACACCCGCGTATTACCCTTGCTCGCGCCCAGCGCCCGCCCGCTGACCTCGGGAAGCAGTGCGCTGCTGTCAGCACCCACTGGGGGGCGATGAGCGAGCCGCCGCACACGTGCGCCCCGCGGTGCTGGATGCTCGCCTGCCACGGCCACTCTCCGGCCCGGGCGTCCTGGCCCCCCACAATCCGACTGAACACACGAGGCTGCCCGCAGGCTGCGAGAGGACAAGGGGGACGGAAAGGGTGGGCAGAGTACTGAGGGCCTGAGAGGCGAGTGGAGGCTGGGAGACAAAGGACCAAGGAGACAAAGGGCCAAGGTCAGGGAGGGGTTGGCTCCCAGGGTGGAGTGGGGACCCTAAGGCTTCCTGACCTGCAGACTCCAGCGTCTTAGCAGCTCCTGGAGGAGGAAGCAGGGAAAAGATTGGTTATGGATTTGGTGTCAGGTAAGGGAGTGAGGGGAAGGGAGGTCAGAGATTAGAAGGAGGGTGGAACATTTATGGCACTGACCTGGTGCCAGGATTTTGTGCAGTCTGTTACCTGATTTAACCCTCCCCAGAGCACTGTGAGGTGGGGACTTATACCCATTATGCAAATGAGCACATCGGGGTTTGGAGAACCCAAGGTTAGTGACAGAAAACTTGAATCACTGAAGCCAAGATTAGGATGCCCTGGAGTGCTCTAGGGGAACCAGGCCAGAAGGGGGTGAGATGGGACATCTACTAGCCAAGGTCCCTGTAGTCAGCACTCATAGCCCACCCCCTCCCCTCCTCCACTCACCCAGTACCAGTAGGAGCAGGACGGGGAGACAGGAAGACTCCTTCATTCTGTCTTCAGGACTGGCTCAGGGGTTGGACTCTGGTGAGAGCCTGCAGAGAGAGGGCAAGGTCCTAGCCCAGAGCACTAGGCACCCGCAGAGGCCCTTCTGTCTTCACTCAGACCCTAGTTGATCCCAGACCTATCATGGCCCAGGTTCTATCTGCTTCCCTCTGCCCAGACCCCAAGGACCACCCCTGTCCCCCCATCCCCCTGAGAGATTTGGGCACCCCAGACCTCCAGGAGAGCCTTGGAACCTGGCCCCTTCCCCATCCTCTATTGCCTGACAGCTACCCCCACCTGCCCTGGAAGCCCCTGGTCCCTGCTGTCACCTTCACGGCCTGGTACCCTCCTTACTGACTGGGCTGGGGGAGGATGTGGGGGCTTAAAGGGCCAGGAGGGGTAGGGGCCTGGCGAGGGGATAATTAAGGAGGCCAGGGCGGGGCTTCAGCTTCACCTGTCCTGCCTCAAACAAAGATGCTTTGAGCAGTGCTTTCGAGGTGGCAGGAAAAGGATACCTGCATTTCTTAAAAGCCTGGTTCGGGCCAAGGTGCTGAGAACTGGGGCCAAGAGCCTGGGCCCAACTCAGCTAGGGTGGTGGGGTGGGGGGAGGGGGCCTGCGGTCAGGCCAGGAAGCTCCAGAGGATCCTTGGCAGCTCACCTCCAAACCTGACCCTGGCTCCTGGCTTCTTGCAGTCGCTGGGGCATCTGAGCACTATTGTTCCGTGCAGAAATTCCGGCTTGGCTGGCCCCACATGGAACCCAGACCTCAGGCCTGGGCCAAGTATTCTCTGGACGGGAGCCTTTATGAGCTGCATGACCCCAGCAGTCCTGTCACCTCACCGAACATCAGTTTTCTCATTGTAACAGGAGGAAGGGAAGTTCCAGCCTCACGGGGCTGCCTGAGGTTATGAAGCCCAAGTGCAGTGCCCCTACACACCTGCACTGCTGTCAGGGGTGGCTGTAGGGGCAAGGCAGAAGCCAGGAGGGCACTCCCTTCTGACAACTCCCCCACCTGCCTCCCCACAGTGGGGAGCTGTGAGCCAGGAAACAGAAGGGAGGAATCTATAGCAACCAGAGCTCCTTGTGCATCTTGAGCTCACAGCACTTTGGGATCTTGTAAAATTTCAGATCTGCCTGAACAAGTGCTCTTGAATCTGCCCAGCTGGCCTATTTCCTTGGCCATGCTGAGTTTGGGTTCTGGGAGCCCAATGAGGGGCCAGACACACTTAATGCCATCTTCTACCACTAAGCTACATTATGGTGCTGCAGCAGCTCCCTAGGTGCTGACATTCTCACGGGGGCCTGCTCCAGCTTGGAGCACCCATGCCCTCAGGACACCCTCAACCCATGGGAGTCAGGAGAGAAGTGCCCACACCGAGCATCCTTGTCTTTCAGAGGCCCAATGCAGGGCTGCGTTCCCCATGATTTTTCAGAGGGCCCCCATGGGACTGCACCTCACTCAGTTGCCCACAACAGTAACCTCCTCATTCAGGCAAATGTCATCAGGTTCTTCCTTCCCTGCCTCAGTTTCCCTCCTCACCAGGGCTTCTTGGTATCACCTCCCAAATAAAATACACCCCTGTCCTGGTCTCAGGTTGGCCTTTGGGGGACCAGAGTAAGACCAGGAGCCCCTGACATCTGTGTGATGGGGACACCAGCATGAGAAGTGGGGTGTTCAGGGGTTTTTCCTCCACTATACCCCCATTCCAGCCTTCCTAGCCTCCAGGGACCCTGGTGCTACTAATGTCCTTTCATAAATTATCTTTCTAGTTGAACGAACCCAAGAGGATTCTGCTGTTTGCAACCCAAACCTGTATAGTACAGATGGGTGGAAAAAGATTTAGGAGTTAGGGAGTGGTCTTGGGGTGAATGGGACACAGGTGACCACGAGGGTGTCCAGGAAGTCACCTGAGTCCACGGAATGCTCTGCAAGGCATCAGTTTGAACATGCACATGTGTTTATTAGCAAATGACACTGAAAGGGACCAGAGCCTGATCTAGCAGAGTGTCCTGCCACTGGGGTGCCCACAGCCCTGGGTGAATGTGCCCAGTGTTGTAGTAACTACTGTACCCTCACAGGCTCAGCTGTGCTCAGGCCAGCTGCACAAGGAGAGCAGCCCAGAGCAGAACAAGGAGCAGCAGCAGTGGGCAGGGGTCTGGCCTGGGTGTGCTGTGGGCCATGATCATCCGGATCCAGGTGAAGTACCTACTGACATTGGTGTAGACACCAGGCCGGTTGGGCCTACCACAGCCTATTCCCCAGCTCACGATTCCAATCTGATACCACCGCCCATTCTCTTCACAGGTCAAGGGTCCACCTGAGTCACCCTGGGGAGAAGAATGGGTAAGCCTGGCCTGGGGTGGGGCAGGAGGGACCAGTGGAGAGGCCGGGAGAACACATAGGGCTTTGGAGCTGGGCAGGTTGGATGCAAACCCTACTCCTCCCCCGGGAAGTGACCAGACCTCAGTTTCTGTGTCTGCAAAGTGGGACAATAGTCTTTACCCCTCGGGTTTCACATGAGATTCAAAGGAAGTGCAATTAATGCAAAATGAGAAGCTTATTTTACAGGCAGGATAAGTAAGGGCCGCAATGATTTTCTCATGAATAAACTCTGAGGGTGGATTGGTGGGGGTCATGGGGGTTGCTCTCAGGCTCAAGGTTGAGAGAGGTGGTGCTTGGTTCCAGCAAGGCCCTGGTTGGGGCAGGGGCACTCACTCTGCAAGCATCGCGGCTGCCATTCTCAAAGCCAGCACAAATCATGTCTTCCTGGATTCTATTGGGCCGTTGAAACATTTGGTTACACCTGGAGTTGTTTATGATGGAGACCTGCACTTCCTGGAGCATGTAGGGAGATGGCAGCTCTGCATGAGAGTGGAGGGGACAGAGAAAGACAGCATCCTGAGCCTCTCCTCTGCCATCTGGTTGGGAGAAATGATATGAGTTATAGGGATGGGGATCCCTGGGGCACCCATAGTGCTTGGGCCATTGCTCTTGATGAGTCTGCTGCTCTAGCCCAGCACATCACAGATGTGACCAATATCACAGAATGACCCCAATGGCTGGACAGGCTGTTACAGTAGCTCCCTGAGACTCGGATTCTCTATCTGAAGCATGTAGATAACAGTCCCTGCTCAAGCCAGTGGAGAGAGACCTTAGCATGCACAGGAGGTGAGACTAACACAGCCACAATTGTTTATGATTAGTATACTGCAGCTGCAAGATCCAGGCCGAAAACTTCCCAAATTTGATGAAAGATGTGAATCTATACACTTAAGAATCTGAACAAACTCGAGTAGGATAAACACAAGGAGATGCATACCGAAACACATTTTCATCAAAATATCTAAAGACAAAGACAAAGGGAGAATTCTTGTACACAGCAAGAGAAAAGCTACACATCAAGTATAAAGAATCTTCAACAAGATTAACAGCCTAACTCTTTTCAAACACTCTAGAGGCCAGAAGGCAGTGGGAAGACATATTTGAATGAAAGCCTAAAACAGTTAATGAATTTTATATCAGGCAAAACTACCCTTCAAAAAATTAAGGAGACTTAGGAAGACCAGGTGCTGTAGGTGTCAAAAAAAAAAACTAAGGGACTGTAAGCTGACAAGATCCCTGCAATCTGTGAGGTCAACCAAGGGTTTGCCTCACCAAAAAAAAGGATTGTAAGCTGACAAGGTCCTTGCAAACTGTGAGGTCAACCAAGGGTCGCCTTGCCTAAAAAAAATTAAGGAGAGATTAAGGCATTCCCAGATAAACAAATGTTGAGAGGTCATCATTGGTAGACCTACCCTATGAGAAATGGGAAAGGAAGCCCTTTAGGCTGAAATGAAAGGACACTAACCAGTAACAAACCCATAGGAAGAAATAAAGAACACTGGTACAGGTAAATAGAAAAGCCAGTATCCTTATAGTTTTGGTTTATAACTTTTTTCCTATATAATTAAAAAGACAAATGTATAAACAGTAATTATAAATCTTTGTTAATGGTCACACAATTTATAAAGATGTAAATTGTGACAATAATAACTTAAAGGGGGAGAATAGAGCTGTATAGGAACAGTTTTTGTATGCTATTGAAGCTAACTTGGTATTAATTCAAAATAGATTGTTATAAGTTTAAGTTGTTAATTGTAATCCCCAGGACAGCCTCTAAGAAAATAACTAAGCAATATACAGAACAGGAAATGAGAAGGGAATCAATACAGCACACTGATAAAAATCACAAAACACAAAAGGATGAAATAAGATACAAAAATATATAAGGCATAGATATAGATATACAAAGATGTGACAAGATATAGAAAACAAATAGAACGATGGTAGAAATAAGTCCTTCCTTATTGGTAATTAGTATAAATGGATTAAGCACTCCAATTTAAAGGTAGAGATTGGCAGACTGGATTAGAAAACACAGGTTCCAACTATATACATCTACAAAACAATTTTTTTTTTGATCCAATGGCATACATAGGTTGAAAGTGAAAGGTTGTAGAAAGAAATTCCACGCAAATAGTAACCAAAAAAGAGCTGAGTTTGCTATAATAATGTCAGACAAAAAAAGACTTTCAGTCGAAACTTGTTACAAGAGTTGAAAGACATATATAGATGAAAGCGTCAAATGTCAAGAAGATATAATTATAAACATCTATAGACCTAACAACGAAGCCCCAAAGTATATTAAGCAAAACTGACAGAACTGGTGGGAAAATACACAGTTCTACAATAACAGCTGGAGACTTTAATACTTCACTTTTATAATGGATAGAACAACCAGAGAGAACAATTAGAAAATAGAGAACTTGAGAAACAGTATAAATTACCTAGACCTAACAGATATATACAGAACAATCCACCCAAACAACAGCAGAATATACATCCTTCTCAAGTGCACATGGAATACCTTCCAGGATAGATGATATGTCAGGCCACAAAATAAGCTGCAACAAACTAGAAAAAATTGAAATGATTCAAAACATATTTTCCAACCGTAATGGACTAAGGCTAGAAATCAATAACAAAAGGAAAGTTGAAAAATTCACAAATATGTAGAAATTAAAAAACATTCGTAACCAATGGATCAAAGAAGAAATCACAAGGAAAATTAGAAAACACTTTGAGATGAATAAAATGAAAACACTACATGGCAAAATTTATGACACGCAGCAAAAGCAGTTCTCAGAAGGAAACTTATAGCTGGAAATGCCTATATTAAAAAAGGAGAAAAATCTCAAATAGCCTAACTTACATCTTAAGGAACTAGAAAAAGAAGAGCAAACTAAACCCAAAGGGAATAAAAGGAAGGATATAATACATAGAGGAATGGAGGAAATCAAACTAAGGAATAGAAAAACAATAGAGAAAATCAACAAAACCAAAGTTGGTTCTTTGAAAGATCAACAAAATTGACAGTGAAAGTGGGACATTACTACTGATCCTATAGAAATAAAGACTATAAGGGAATACTATGAACAATTGTATGTCAACAAATTATATAACCTAAAGGAAATGTATAAATTTTTGAAAACAAAAACTCAAGAAAAAATAGGAAATCTGAACAGACCCATAATAAGTAAAGAGATTTGAATCAGTAGTCAGAAACCTCCCAATGAAGAAAATCCATGGACTATATGGCTTCAATGATGAATTCTACCAAACACCTGAAGATATTAACACTGATCCTTCTGGAACTCTTCCAAAAAAAGAATAAGGAACACTTCCTAACTCATTCTATGAAACTAGCATTACCATGACACCAAAGCCCAGACAAAGACATCAAAAGAAAAAGAAACTATAAACCAATATCTTTTTATGAATATATATGCAAAAGTCCTCAACAAAATATTAGCAAACCGATTCCAGCCGCATATTAAAAGAATTATACACCATGACCAAGTAAGAGTTATCCCATGAGTGCAAGGGTGGTTCAACATAAGAAAATCAATCAATATAACATATTATACACTACATTAATAGAATGAAGGGAAAAAACACATAATTATCTTAATTGATGCAGGAAAGGCACTTGGCAAAATCTAACACACTTTCGTTATAAAAACACTCAATAAACTAAGAATAGAGGGAACTTCCTCAACATGATAAAGGTAATATGTGAAAAACCCACAGTTAACATTACACTAAATAGTAAAAGACTGAAAGCTTTTGCCCTAAGAACAGGAGCAATAGAAGGATGCCAATTTTTGCCGCTTGTACTTAACATTTTACTGGAAGTTCTAGTCAGGGAAATTAGCCAAGAAAAAGAAATAAAATATCCAAATCAGAAAGGAAGAGGTAAAACTATATCCACAAATGACATAATCTTATATGTAGAAAATCATAATACACGAAAAAGGACTAGAGTTAATAAACAAATTTGCAGGATCCAAGACACAAAAGTCCGTTATATTTCTATATAGTACCAATGAACAATTCCAAAAGAAAATATAAAAAGAAATTTCACTGACAATAGCATCAAAAAAATAGTTAGGAATAAATTTAACTGATAAGATACTTGTGCTCAAAAACTACACAACATTGCTGAAAGAAACTGAGGACCTAAATAAATGAAAACATATGTTGTATTCATGGATTGCAGACTTATTAAGATAGCAATACTCCAAAAAAGTGAAGGGATTAAGCAGTAAAAATTGATAGTTACAAAATAGTCACAGGGATGTGAAGTACAATATAGGGAATATAGTCAGTAATATTGTAATAACTATGTATAGTGCCAGGTGGGTACAAGAGTAATCACAGGGATCACTTCTTAAATTACATAAATGTCTAACCATTATGCTGTACACATGAAACTAATATAAAATAATTTTGAACGTTAACTCTAATTGAAAAATAAAACTTAAAAAAAGATGGCAATACTCCCCCAAAGCAATCTACAGATTAATGTAATCTCTATCCACATTCCAATAGATTTTTTTAGCAAAAATTGACAAGCTAATACTAAAATTCACATGAAATATTAGATTCCAAATAATCTAAACAATGTTTAAAAAGTAGAACAAAGTTGAAAGACTCACACTTCCCAATTTCAAAACGTAAATCTACAGGGATCAAACAATGAGGTCGTGGCATAAGGATACACATATGGACCAATGGAATAGAATTGTGAGTCTAGAAATAAATCTATACATCTACGGTAAATCCATTTTTGACAAAGGTGCCAAGACAGTTCAATGGAGGCAAGAATAGTCCCTTCGACAAATGATGTTTGGACAACTGGACATTCAAATGCAAAAGAATGAAGTTGGCTCCCTTCCTCATACCATATACAAAAATCAACTCAAAATAGATCAAAGACATAAATATAACCACTAAAATAATAAAACTCTTCAGGAAAATGTAGGAGTAAATCTTTATGACCTTGAATTTGGCAATGATTTCTTAGATATGACATTAAAAGCACAAGTAGCAAAAGGAAAATATATAATTTGGACTTCAAAGTTTAAGAAAATTAAGCATCAAAGGACACTGCCAAAAAAAAGTGAAAAGAAACCTAAAGAATGGTAGAAAACGTTTGCAAATCATATACCTGATATATATTCTAGTATCCAGAATATGTAAAAAACCATGACCATTCAACAACAAAGACAGGTCAATTTAAAAATAGGTAAAGGACTTGAATAGGCATTCCTCCAAGGAAGACACACAAATGACCAACACGCACCTGAAAAGATATTCAACATAACTAGTCATTAGAGAAAAGCAAATCAAAACCACAATGAGAGATCACTTCACACACACTAGGATGGCCAAAAATAAAATTAAATTAAAAAAGGAAAATAACAAGTGTTGAGGAGAATGGGGAGAAATTATAATCCTCATTCATTGTTAATAGGAGGTGCAGCTGCTGTGGAACACTGTTGGTTCCTCAAAAAGTTAAACATTGAATTACCATGTAACCCAGCAATCACCCTCCTAAATATATATGCAGAAAAATTGGAAAAAGGTATTCAAACAATCATTTGTATACTAATGTTCACAGCAGCTCTATTCACAATACCTAAAAGGAAGAAATAACACAAATGTCCACTAATGAATAAAATATGGTCTATCCACACAATGGAATATTATCGCCATGAAAAAGAATGATGTTCTGATTCATACTACAATGTGGATGAACCTTGAAAACATTATGCTCAGTGAAAAAAGCTTGACACAAAAGATCACTTATTGTATGATTCCATTTCTATGAAATATCCAGAATAGGTAGATCCATAGAAGCAAAATCTTGTTAGTGGTTGCCAAGGGCTAGAGGGAGAAGATAATGGGCAATGATGGTTATAGAATTTATTTATGGAGTGATGAAAATGTTTCGGAGCTTGATAAGACTCGTGGTTATACACTGCTAATGTACTAACTGCTACTGAACCATATACTCTAAAATGGTTAGTTTGATGCTATGTGAAATCTCAGAAAAAGAAAAAGGTGAAATCCGCCCCCCTACATACACACACAAAAGGATGAAGTACGAACACATCCTACAACGTGAATGAACCTTGAAACTATTACACTGAGTGAGAGAAACCAGGCACAAAAGACCGCATACTTTATGACTGCATTTATATGAAGTGTCCAAAACAGGTAAGTCCACAGAGACAGAAAGCAGATTAGAGGCTGCCAGGGGCTATGGCCCTAGGGCAATGGGAAATGGGGAGTAATGGCTAATAAGTATGGGATTTCATTTTTGAGATGATGAAATGTTCTGCAGTTAAATGGCGGTGATGGTCCACAGCTCTGTGAATATACTAAAAACCACTAAATTGTATACACTTTAAAATGGTAAAATTTATGGTTTGTGAATTAAATCTTAATTTAAGAAAACAAATGCCTAAGTCCTCTCTGAAAACTCCACCCCCAAAACTCCCAGACACCTGCAGGTTGGGGGACATGGCCTGGAGGAAGCTGGCCCCCTCTTAACTTTGGCTTCTGGTTCACAGTCTCTGGGTGGGAGAGAGAACTGCGTGTGGGTACAGAAAATCCTACCCTTTCAGGGGAAGAAGGAGTGGACAGCAGGTGGGGAGATAATGCTGAGCGGGGACCACAAAGGGGCCCATACATAGACCAAGGTAGGGGCTGGTACAACTGCAAAGGGAGGATAATGCCTCCATCTTTCCATCTTTCCCTCCTATCTGTCCCCAGCCTCACCCATATCCTCACGGATTTGCCCCCAGCCGGTCACCCAGCAGTCAGTCCGGTTCTGGAAGTCGACAGAAGAGGCCAGAACACAAATGGGCTTGATGTACTTATTGTAGGTGACAGAGGAGGACAGCCTCAGCAGAGCAATGTCATTGAGTAAAAACCCCCTGAAATAGGGGTGCATAAAAATGTCCTGCACTTTGTAACGATGGTAGAAGGCCCGCAGGTTCCAGAAAGGTGGCTGGGCAGACAGCTCACCCAATTGAACCATCCATTCCGAGGGATCCCTGTGCCTGGCAGGAAAGGAGAGAGCAGTCAGGGTCCTTAGTGGAGGGTGTGCCACCTGGGCACACCTGCAGCCCACTCCCTGAGTGGAGACTGCCCAGGATGCTACTAGGGCTCATCCTGAACACCATGAGCTTCATTCTTCTTAAAGGACAAAGTGTCCAGTGAAGAAAAGTGAGAACTCAGAGAGGCTGAAGCAAAAGCCCCAGAACCTGGAGACAGGGATGGGGATGGGACAGGAGGGTGCCTCTCCCTCCCACGCCTCCCCGGCTGCTGCCCCCGGGGCGGGATCTGGCCAGCCACTCAACCAGCCTGTCACATCCTAACAACAAACAGACAAACCAACCAACCAAACAAATAAACCAAACAAACAAAAACGAATGAGCAGATGCACAGGTGCCAAAAAGGGATACTCGGCAGGGTGCAGTCAAAACAGCTTCAGGGGCCGCTGGTTCCACAGGCCAGGCTCTGTGCCCAGCGCTCACTCACCTCAGCTCATTCCCCCCGCCTGTGGTCCACCTCCCCTGCGAGGTGGGATGAGGAAGGCTGGTGGCGCCATTCAGGGAGAAGAGAACAGAAAAGAGAAAAAGAAAAGAACGAGACACAAATGTGCACGGGAATGTTCTGGAAGACCTTTCTGGAAAACACTGAACAGGGTTCCCTGCAGGGGCACCATCAGGAACTCGCACGGGTGTGACCAGCTGCAGCAGGAGTCTTGAGGCTCAGGAGAACAGGAGGGTCACAACCGTGTACGACGCGCGCGCGTGGTGCAGACCCAGGGAACCGGGCAGCGCGCCGCTGCCCCCAGTTCCCAGACTCACTTTTCAAAGCAGTGCGCAGCCGAGAGCACCCAGCGACGGTTGAGCAGGCTCCCTCCGCAGGTGTGGCCTTTAGAAAAGCGCAGGCTGGCCTGCCACGGCCAGCGCCCGTGAAGAGAGTCTTTTCCGCCTGTTACGAGCGGGTGGATGTTTGGGTGGCCACATGGCCCTGGGATGGACAGAGGACACGGCTGAGCTGCAGGAGACAGGCCACTTGCCCGCCATCACTAACCAGAAAGTGGGAAGGGAAGGGGCTCCCCGGGAAACTGCGCAAGTCTAGGGGTCATGCAGCCGAGGGAGAAGGGGACCACGAGGACCCTCCCCACGTGGGCCACAGACTCCCATCCCTCCCCCCTGGGGCCCATCAGTTACATGTGAGCAATGATGAGTTCTGGAAACCTGGGGTGAGAGACATGAAAAGATGAGGCACCCTGTGCACTCCGGCCCAGGTGCCCTATGCAGGCAAGCGCGCGTCCTGGGCGCCTTACCTGGAAACAGCAGGTCCTGACCTTTCAAGTCTGGGGGGAGGTGAGAAGGTGAGCTCCCCTCGGTCTCCATGCGCCCCATCCTACCCCCATCACCCCGAGGTCGGCCGGCAGCTCCGGCCTGAGCTCACCCTGCATCTCTAGTTCAGCTCGCACCAACAGCTGCGCCAGCAGCAACACCCCGACCCAAGTGCGCATGGCCTGCTTTCTAGCCGCTTGGCGCCCCGTCTGCTTCCGTCTGCTCCAGGGCCTGGCTGGGGCGCCCCCCTGCGGGCGGGGAAGGGAGAGACGGGAACCCTGGCTGCCATCTTCTCCCAGCTCGACCGACCTCTCTGAGTCTAAGGGCTTCGGGGGGAACATCGGACCTCACAGAGCCCCAGCTTTGAGCTGCCCCTGGAGCTGGGTCCCCAACCACGCCAGGAACCGGTGCAACCAACAATCCCCTTCTCGTCTGCAACCTTGGGATCCTGGCTGCCCCCTCGCTGCTCCTTTTCTACCCACTTCTCTTTCCAGGAAAGACAAGGACCTGGCCCCCAGTCAGGACTCCCGTGAAAGCACACTAGCAAGTCCTCATTGAGTGCCCGTTGGAGCCCTAGCACTGTGTCACTTCTGTTAAAAGTAATGATCTTTTATGGGACCCACAGAATAAAAGCTGGCCTGATTTTGACCACCTAGAGCACTCTCAGCCTGACCGTGTGCCTGCTGTTCCTGAACAAGCCCCACTTAACTCCACAGGCCACTTTCCTTTCTTGTGGGCAGTGTTGCAGGACACCAAAGTCAACAAGCTGGCTCTTCAGTCATAGATGTGAACCGACAACTGAGCCAGATGCACAGGACCACCCTCAGAGTCAATGGTTCACTAGAAGAATTCACAGAATGCGGAGAAACTGTTATATTCATGTTTATAGTTCCTTACAGTGAATGGATTCAGATAACATTAGCAAATGCAAAAGGTGCAGAGGACAGAATCCAGGAGAGACCGGGTATAAGCATCCAGCCATCATCTCTCAGTAGAGTCAGATAGACAGTGCTGAATTCTCCCAGCAATGATATGTGACAGCATACGTTAAGTATTGCCAACCAGGGATGTTTACCTGAGCCTTGGTGTCTGAAGTTTTCATTGGGGTTCCATCACATAAGCATGGAGTGTCCATGTGACTGACCTTAGTTCTCAGACTCCAGGCCCTCTAGAGGTCCGAGTGATACAGTGTGACTCAAGGTCCCACCATAAATCACATTATTGGCATCAACTATCTGCAGTGGCACAAGGCTCTAGGTCTACAAAGATACTCTTTTCAGGCAGGACATTCCAAGGGCTCAGAAGTCGTTTCCTAGGAGATGGTCATGGGCCAGTCCTTTCTTTGGACTGTGCAGGGTTTGAACATCCTAGGCCTGTTCAGTTAACCTTTTACTGCACAGCAACCAAAGATGAAGAAATGTTTGAGAAAAATCTATGCATACACCAGAAGGATCTATTTGAATAAACTGAACTGACTCCAGAGAAAACTGAGAGAATACAGGAAACATCAGACAACTTGGAAAATTCTAACTGGTATCCCCAGAAAGCTTTGAGATGTGTTTACAAGCATTGAACAAGAATTATCTGGGGAAAGAGCAATCAGCGACCAAGAAAGAGTGGAAATTTGAAATATTGCTGAAGTAAAACATTTTAGCCAGAGGGCAGAATAAAAAAATGGACATTACTAAAGGATAAATTGGCAAACTTGACAATATGGAAACATGTTCAGAACTTAAAGCAAAAATTTAACAAGCACAGATTCCATGAGAGAAAAATGTAAAGACGTGGAGGGATCTAAAGATTGGCTTTATATTGATAATTGTTTAAGCTGAGTGACAAATGTTGAATGTTCTTTGTACTCATCTACATCTGTGTATATTTTTAAATTTCTATAATAAAAAATATTTTACGTAAAATACAATAAAAGGTTGAGAAAATACACAGACCAGGCCAGACCCTAAAATTCCCATCAGCAGACCATTAGAAAGGCAGGTATGTACTTGGTGTTGATTTCATATACTCCAAGTATCGGTCTATAGCTATGTGAAATGTCCTAGATTGTGTAAGTCTGAAGATAAAGATGTATCTCCTCCACTTTGTATATTCCTAGTATAACATCAGCAGGCACAGGGAATGTATTGAACACGAATGGGAAAAGCATTTCTGAGTCAAATGCTTTGCTGAGTGTCCTAGTCCACATTATCCAGCGGGTTGCTATAACAGAATACCACTAAGTGGGTAGCTTATCAACCACAAACCTTTCGTTCTCACAGTTCCTGGGCGAAATTCTGGGGTTAAGTTGCCAACAAAGTCAATGTCTGGTGATAGCCTTCTTCCTTGTTCATAGCTATTGCCTTCTTGCTTTGTTTTCCTAAGGCAAAAGGGGAGAGGGAGGCTCTCTGAGGTCTCTTTTATAAGGTCATTAATCTCATTCATGAAGGCTCTGCTCTCATAATCACCTCCCAAAGGCCTCACATTTGAACAGCATCGCCCTGGGGGCTAGGATTTCAACATGTGAATTGGGAGCTAGGATTTCAACAAACATTCAGACCATAGCACCTGGGATGTGAATATTTGACTTCCCCAGTATCACACTCAGCACACTCAGTATCACACTGACCTGATATCTGTGAGCACAAAAAAGCATTACTGAATGGGTGTGAGTTCTAAGAAACATTCATTGATGATGATGGTAAAGACTGTTGTGATGTCTTTAAATGAGATTTACTGTGAAATGCACTGGCTCTTACATAATTCTGATAATCTAGGAGTTTTAAACATAATCTCAAGCAGGCAGGATGTGCCTTAATCCCCATAAGATATCAGTGAATCATATAAAATGTTTTTGCAGTCACAAAAATTTATAATACTGTTAATGGAATTAGTTTACTATCTTACAAGTATTCCAGCAAATATATTCCAAGGACAAGTAGGTTAAGAAATTTAATTTTGGGGGGATTTGTTTCTAAATGTTTTCTTCATTTTTGTCTCTGTTTAAAAATATATATAGGTGAAGAAATTGCAAACAATATGAAAGGGGCTGTGGACTATCACATACCAGAGAACCTCAGGTAAAATAGAACCCAAGGCTAACCCAATGAAATATAGGGATATTTTACACTGATAAAAGTCACAAGCCACTGAAAAGATGTAAGAGGCATGAGCCTATATGCTCCCCGTCAGCATAGCTTTGAAATATGTAAAGCAAAAAAATGTTCTAAATACTCGAGAAATGAATAAATCCACAATTTTTTTTTTTCAGAAATCAAAGTATCAGGTAGAGGGAAAAAAGCAATAATGCTGGAATACTCACTGAGCATGATTTTGGCTTAAATCAAGCATTTGGGGCTGCTGAGACCCACCGCAACCCCCAAGGGGTAATAAGTTCCTTGGAGGGAATCTGCCTGGAGGCTGGGTTGATTGGGGAGGGCATCAAAAGGATGGATATATTTTTTTTTTTTTTGAGAAGTGGAAAAAACTTAAGAATCAGGAGAAGTCTCCCACATCTTTTTCTGTCAGACACAACCTCGGTAAGGTCCCTGGCTCAGAGGACCAGGGTCATAGCTGCAGGGCAGGGCAGGGCAGGGGCGATGGACAGCAAGGTGCCTACTATTTGTGGTCAAAGGAGGATATTAAGGTGAGACAGCACAGGGACTTGAACCCAGGGCCAAAGGAATGCCAGACAGACAGGAAGATCATGGATAAGCTGACCACAAGAATGTGACCCCATCACTTCCTATGCAAAAAAAAAAAAAAAGAAGCAAAAGTAGCTGATTATTATCCCCTCTAACCATTTACTTTCTTACAAATGTCACCAGTGTTCCACATACGCAGTTGACCACCATACGACCTTGGATGGTGATAATGAACAGTCTGCCATCTTGCCCCCACAGTGCAGGCATGAACATAGTTTCCAAGCAACACAGATAGAAAAGAAAGCTGCCATTTTCGAAAAGCCCATCTTTTTTAGCTGATTATTATCCCCTCTAACCATTTACTTTCTTACAAATGTCACCAGTGTTCCACATACGCAGTTGACCACCATACGACCTTGGATGGTGATAATGAACAGTCTGCCATCTTGCCCCCACAGTGCAGGCATGAACATAGTTTCCAAGCAACACAGATAGAAAAGAAAGCTGCCATTTTCGAAAAGCCCATCTTTTTTGCATAAGCCTGCTTTGTCCCCAGTTTGTAAAAGCGGTCAAGCAGAGCCAGCCCCTGAGTCTGTTCTGAGGACCTTCCTTTCCTCTGTGCTGCCTCCCTTGTGCTCATGTATAAGCTTAATAAAATTTGGAAATTTTTCTGGGGTTTCCTCTTGATTTCTATATTGGGGAACGCAAGAACCTCAATGCAGGTAACAAGCAGGCATCATCTTCCCACACTGAGAACAAGGAGGTGGAGCAGCATTTCTCCTCCAGCTGCTCCACCTCCTTGAATAATGGGTCCCCTCTCAGGGCCCAGGCATCCCGGCTCCATCTCAGGCCCTCTAGAGGCCCATGTTGAAAATGAATGACTGAAGGGGCAGAGTGGGATGTGCCTCAGCGTCTACAGTTCCACTCCCCTACCCTTCACCTTCTCCCAGGGGTGCCGAGTAGATTTATCTGGCTTTGCCACCTGTAGGGTTTTGGGCAAGTCATTCAACCATCAGAATGTTGATTCTTCTGCTGTAAGACGGGTATCGTAATAGCTCCTGGGAAATCAGGCAAGAGGGCTTGGCATGGTTGGCAGAGTGCCAGCACATAGTAAGTGTTTCGTAGGTGGTGGGGGAAATTGGTGCTGTGATTTCAGGGCCAGGGCAGAGGAGGGAAGGCCCTAGGGTCTTGCCAAGGACATGGAAGAGGCCAGGGGCCCTGTTTTCAGGAGCAGTGTAAGGGCCCAAGGCCTGACAACATAGAGTGGAGATGTCATCCCCCACCCCAGGGCGAGCCCAGAAACTAGCTGGAGCTGCAATTATCTTCCCCCTCCTGAGTGTGTCTGAGGACTCTGAACCCAAGAGCCAGCCCGGAAGTGGCTGCCAGAAGACACCATGAAGCTGGCCCTAACTGCCGTCCTGTTCTCTCTCCTCGCAAAAGCCCTTCGCGGAAGCCCCCTGGTTCTCCCACTCAACCTCTCCTCAACAAACGCCATAGCGATAAACCTGGACTCAGGTAGGACAAATATTGGGGTGGGGGAGAGAGGTATTGCAAGAGAGAGAGCCTGGATTTTGAGGGGCAGATAAAGAGAGATATGTAATCTCGGCCCCACCCCTGATAGCCTTGTTCTTAGGCAGGTCCTCTAAAGAGCCCAGACATTGGGGACCGGCACCCACTCCCCCAGATTCAGCACCTTCACGGCTTCCACCAAAACCCCACTGCCAGGCACATTTTGTGTTGCACACACTGTGCTGCATTCAGACCCTCCCCAGGAGCCCCAACCCAACTGCTACAACTTTCTCTCTCCCCAGTAAGCTTGGCCCAGCAATCCGGGTCCTCAACTCCCACCTCCCCTAACTCAGCTGCTTTGAGAATTCCGCTCCCCTACCCAGCCCCCAGGGTCCTAAGTCCTCCCATGAGGAGAGGGTCCTGCCTCACAGGGGACAAGACGCGAGCCCATGAGGGGCAGGGCGAGGGGAGCGCAGAGGGGACCTCATCTAACACCACCCATTGCCTCATCCTGCAGTGTGTGGACGCCCACAGGCAACAGGTCGCATTGTGTCGGGGCAGGATGCCCAGCCGGGCGAGTGGCCATGGCAGGTCAGCCTGAGGGAATATGAACAGCATGTGTGTGGAGGCTCACTGATCACTGAAGAGTGGGTGCTGACTGCAGCCCACTGCTTGGACAGGTGAGGATCTTCAGCGAGTGTGAGTCAGGGCCAGCTGGGACCTGCCCTTCACCTCTTCCCGATACCCTTCTTTCCACATTTGAACAGGAGTCTCCTGCCCACCTGGGTGAAAGACAGGTTGAGAATATGTCTCATTTATCCATTCAGGATGCCCCCCAATCACTGGGCTAGGCACAGGAGAGAGTTGGGGAGGAGACAGGCCCTCCCATTGTCCATCTCCCAAGAAATTTTTCATTTCCCAGAAACCAAAAGCTCCCGCATCAGAATGTCCCTTGAGAACCCAAGGCCTCAAGTTCACTGCTCAACAGGCGACTTTTCCTTCCTCCAAATAGAAGAATTGGGCACCTTGCAGGGCTGCTTGTGGATTAAACAGGGTGCTTGTCATTACTGGCATGTGCTCAACTTGCAAAAAATGATCTCTTCATAATGTTAGGACCCTCAAATCAAAATTGTCTTTAGCCCTTGCACAGTCTCACAACCTCCTTAACTTCTGGCCCCAGGAATCAGCCACTGTCCTCCTACTTTGTGCTACTGGGCACCATCTCCTCCTATCCCAAGGCCAATGAGTCCCAGGAGCTCCGGGCTGTGGCCCAGTTCATCACTCACCCAAGCTACACAGAGGAGTACGGCAGTGGGGACATCGCCCTAGTGCAGCTGGCTTCCCCCGTCAGCTTCAGCGACCTCATCCTTCCAGTCTGCCTCCCCAAACCTGGAGACCCGCTGGGTCACGGCACCTTGTGCTGGGTCACCGGCTGGGGGAACATTGACACGAATACACGTAAGGATGCCCAGAGCTGGTGGTGGGGCGGGGTCGGGGCGGGGGGCAACTCATTGAAGGTTGGTCCTGACACCCTCCCTAGGGCCAGCGATACTTGCCACCATCCTTACTCAGGCTAGATGTAGAGCCTGCACACACTGGTACAGCCCTGGGGTGGGGGGCACTGAAATATTGCCATGCCAATGCAGAAGCAGCCCGCCACCCCAGACCCCACCTTGGGCTCTCTAATTCATCCTTTCAGCATCCAATAAGGATTGATTGGAGGTCTCTGGAATGCTGGCACAACCTGGGCCCGGATCATTCTGAAGGATTAGTGCCTGTGCCATCCATGCATTTACAGAATTCACCCATTACCCCTGTCCACTCAGGGCTAGGTCAGAGCCTGACTGCCTGGCCTCATCCTGGCTGGGTGATCTCCACCAGCCATGCCAGGTCGTGGTTTCCTCCTCTGGTAAGTAGAGATCTCAAGACTGCTAACCTCATGAGGTCGATGTAAGAGTTACATGGCATGATGCATTTCAGGCACTTCCAGCAGGGCCGGGCAAGAGTGAGTTCTCAGTATTGATCAGCAACTATCACCATTGCCATTGTTGTCATTGTCATCATCATTGTCTTCTCGGTGTTTTGAGTGTTAAATACAGGCTCACTTTGCCACCGTGGTGTGTTTATTGGGGTTCCGTAAGCCCAAATGCAGGCCCCTGTTCCTTGGGGAGCAGAGGAGCAACACACAGAAAGGTTGTGCCAGCATTCCAACATACAGCAAGCCAGCTGAGAGCCAGGAGGCCATCGCATCCTCTGAGCTCTGCTCTCTGGTCTCCACCCCAGCGCTCCCTCCACCTTTCACCCTGAAGGAGCTAGAGCTGCCCCTCATTGACACCCAGACCTGTGACACCTACTACCACGAGAACTCCCTCGTCCCCAGCCAGGAGCCCATCATCCTAGAGGACATGCTGTGTGCTGGCTTCGAGAATGGCCAGGAGGACGCCTGTGGGGTGAGCAAGCACTTCCGGTGGGGGCCTCAAGGCAGACAAGTGCAATATTTTTTAAATACGAGAGTTAATTCAAAAAGAAGAAAAATGTTCCTGAACCCTGTCTCCCTTTGAAATATCATATAAATAGTATCAAAACATGGAATACCTATAACGGTGCTTAAGCAAACTGTGACATATCTCTCTCCCTAAAGCTTTTCCTTTGTGGCCAGAAATTTCCTTTTTCTTCCCAAAAAATAACACTCAGTCTTTGACAAGTTTTCCTAAGGAGCAGGTCACTTCTGAGCTGGGTTGTCTTTCCTTGTCCACGTTTATAAGCAAAACACGCTTTATCTCCCATTGCCTCTTAGTGTTGTTTTGTCTCAATCAAATTTTTCACGAAATATGAAGGAAACAGCACTCTTAGTAACACAGACATGCTCCTCAGAGCCCCTCCTTTGAAAAACTGTTTTTTTCAGAGAATGGAGTGTTCCCATCATGTTGCTTGTCTCACCTACCAGATATTTCATCCCTAATTCCTAGCCCAGCCAACCCTGATGTCTTCCAGGAACATCTAAGCCACCAATGCCTTGTCCACTAGACCTGGCCAGCAGTGCTGAAGGGAGGTTGGTGGGACTGGGGTAGGGTCCTGTGAACCTCAATTTCCCCCTTGTGTAAGGAGGGCAGCCGGCCTTCCAGCCTTACGCTTCTGGACTCCTTCTTTCTCCCCAGGGTGACTCCGGAGGGCCTCTGGTCTGTGATATTGGTGGCGTCTGGACCCAGGCAGGGGTAGTGAGCTGGGGGTCTGAATGCGGACAGCCCATGAGGCCGGGTGTTTACACCAACGTCAGCGCCTACACCACATGGATTCTCAGCACAATCCAGAGTTCCGCCCCAGAAGACAGAAGCTTCTCTCCAAGCCTTGCTGGGATCGTTTTCTCTGCCTTGTTTTTGTTTCTGGGACCACTGGAGGCACCCCTGTCTCCCTGGGGCTTGCCTAATTGTGCAGCCCAACCCTGAGACCTCAGCCCCCACATTTCAAACTCATGTCCTCTCTACTCCCTGCCAGGAATGTAGAAGCCATCTTCTCCAACCCTCCTTAAGCCCTCCCCAGAAAGCTGCCTTTCACCATCCATCGAATCCTTTGTCCTCCAGGGATCTTCTCTGGCCCCTCCCCTTCAGAAAGCCCTCCACTCTGATACCTCCACATCTCTCCCTCTTCAGACCTTTCATGTGTCCCCCATGGGCCTTAAGCTGCCCTCTCACCCTCCCTGCCAGCCTGTGGACGCCCCCCAGGTACAGAGCCTAGTGTTCCCTGCTCCTCACCCACCATCAAAGGCTGAGTCCCAGCATACACCCAGGCTCAAGGACTCCTTTGGCGGTTTCTGGGACTCTTGGAACTGAGGTTTCCAGTCCCCAGTGCTGGCCTGGTCCCTTTGCAGGCATCTCTGTCTGAAAGGAAATAAAGGTGAGCTGGCAGAGGGCTATTCCTCCTGTGGGTGTCTTCTCATGCGTTGGGGGCTGGAAGGGTGTATGAGAAAGAATCTCCCAGAAGCCTTTTGAGGTGCACATTATTATTATCTTCATTTTTCAGACAAGAAAAATCAGGGCTGCCAATATCAGAGTTTGCCTGAGCCCACTCTCCCCAGTAGCCCTGTCCCTAAACTCAGTGTGCGGCAGAGCAAAACATCTGGGAGGTCCTGGGGTAATGACAAGACTGAGGTCAATCCCAGGGTCGTGGACAGACCTGGGAGTCCTGGGGTCATGGATGAGGCTGGGAGAGAATCCACAACACCCTGGGCACGAATGGCAAAGGCTCAAGCCAGACTGAGCTCGCTCTCCACTCCCCTCCCTCTTTTCCCAACCCGTCTCTCCAGGGGAGTCTGGGAACTGGCTGGAGATATGCCCACTGGCAGCTGGAGGAGAGAGCACAGGGCTGGGACCTCAGGCAGAGGCAAGGCGGGTGTGTGAATGGGAGACCTTATGGGCCACTGTGCAGGACAGAGGAAACAGGAGGAGGGGAGGGAAGGTTGAAACTCTTTGGGTGGGAGCCTCAGCCTCTGTCCCAGGACACTCACCCTAAGCCTGGCTCTCTTACCAATGTCTGAGCCAAGTGAACAATATCCTTGAACAACTCTCAACACCCGCCCCCCACCACCCCCTGGCAGCATGCCAAGGATTCTCCACCCTCTGGATTCTCCACTTGCAAGTC
This sequence comes from Pteropus alecto, assembly GCF_000325575.1. Classification (NCBI taxonomy): domain Eukaryota; kingdom Metazoa; phylum Chordata; class Mammalia; order Chiroptera; family Pteropodidae; genus Pteropus; species Pteropus alecto. The sequence continues at coordinate 4,859,683 of NW_006436812.1, forward strand.
CAGACTGGCTTCCCTGCCTGGAGGGACCCCCAGAAGTCAGTGCTGGGTCACTCATCACTGTGAATTCCACAATATCCCTAGTGGTGTTCAAGATACACGGAAGGCCACCAAGCAGGCACAACCCTCTCGGGACCCTTCTTCAGAGAGTCTTTAGTCACAGGGACACTGGGATAAACAACCTAGCGGTGTCTCTACCCGTTTGGTGATTTCCTTTCCACCCCCACCCGCCAGGAACCCTGATAGGAACATTCACAAAAATGCTTTCAACTTTTGCGAATTAATCGGGATGGTGATTAGAGGGGGCTGAGGCAACTAGTCTAGCTGCCAACTGAGGAAGGGACAAGACTCAAGGCCATCATTTCCTAAAGCAACTTGTGAGAGATTTTTTCCTTCCTGGATCAGCTCAATGGGCACTCAGTAAGGACTTGCTAGTGTGCTCTCACGGGAGTCCTGACTGGGGGCCAGGTCCTTGTCCATCCTGGAAGGAGAAGTGGGTAGAAAAGGGGCAGCGTGGGGGCAGCCAGGATCCCAAGGTTGCAGATTAGAAGGGGATTGCTGGGTGCACCGGTTCCTGGGCCATAATAAGTAACGTGGTTGAGGACCCAGCTCCAGGGGAAGCTCAAAGCTGGGGCTCTGTGAGGTCCGACGTTTCCCAAAGCCCTTAGATTCAGAGAGGTCGAGCTGGGAGAAGATGGCAGCCAGAGTTCCTGTCTCTCCCTTCCCCCGCCCGCAGGGGGCGCCCCAGCCAGGCCCTGGAGCAGGCGGAAGCAGAAGGGGAGTCAAGTGTCTGGAAGGCAGGCCATGGGCCCTTGCGTCGGGGTGCTGCTGCTGGCGCAGCTGTTGGTGCGAGCTGAACTGGAGATGCAGGGTGAGCTCAGGCCGGAGCTGCCGGCCGACCTCGGGGTGATGGGGGTAGGATGGGGCGCATGGAGACCGAGGGGAGCTCACCTTCTCACCTCCCCCCAGGCTTGCCGGATGAGGACCTGCTGTTTCCAGGTAAGGTGTCCAGGACGCGCGCTTTTCTATGCAGGGCACCTGGGCCGGAGTGCACAGGGTGCCTCATCTTTTCATGTCTCTCACCCCAGGTTTCCAGAACTCATCATTGCTCACATGTAACTGATGGGCCCCAGGGGGGAGGGACGGGAGTCTGTGGACCACGTGGGGAGGGTCCCCAGCATTCCCTTCTCCCTCGGTTGCATGACCCCAGGATGCGCGCAGTTTCCCAGGGAGCCACTTCTCTTCTCGCACCCGGGTGGGCCAGGGCGGGCAGGTGGGCCTGTCTCTTGGATCTCACCTGTGTGTCTCCTCTGTCTATCCCAGGGCCATGTGGCCAACGGTCTGTCCCGACGCGTGTGGTGGGTGGAAAGAATGCGGAGCTCGGGCGCTGGCCGTGGCAGGGCAGCCTGCGCCTATGGGGTTCCCACATCTGCGGAGGGAGCCTGCTCAACCGTCGCTGGGTGCTCTCGGCTGCGCACTGCTTTGAAAAGTGAGTCTGGGAACTGGGGGCAGCGGCGCGCTGCCCGGTTCCCTGGGTCTGCACCACGCGCGCGCGTCGTACACGCTTGTGACCCTCCTGTTCTCCTGAGCCTCAAGACTCCTGCTGCAGCTGGTCACACCCGTGCGAGTTCCTGATGGTGCCCCTGCAGGGAACCCTGTTCAGTGTTTTCCAGAAAGGTCTTCCAGAACATTCCCGTGCACATTTGTGTCTCGTTCTTTTCTTTTTCTCTTTTCTGTTCTCTTCTCCCTGAATGGCGCCACCAGCCTTCCTCATCCCACCTCGCAGGGGAGGTGGACCACAGGCGGGGGGAATGAGCTGAGGTGAGTGAGCGCTGGGCACAGAGCCTGGCCTGTGGAGCCAGTGGCCCCTGAAACTGCTTTGACTGCACCCTGCCGAGTGTCTCTTTTTGGCGCCTGTGCATCTAGATGCTCATTCGTTTTTTTGTTTTTGGGGTTTTTTTTTAGGATGTGACAGGCAGGTTGAGCCAGATCAGACCATGGGGGGGGCGGGGAGGCACCCTCCTGTCCCATCCCCATCCCCATCCCCATCTCCAGGTTCTGGGGCTTTTGCTTCAGCCTCTCTGGGCTCTCACCATTTCTACACCCGATGCTTTGTCCTGTAAGAAGATCAAAGCTTATGGTGTCCAGGATGAGCCCTAGTAGCATCCTGGGCAGTCTCCACTCAGGGAGTGGGCCACAGGTGTGCTCACGTGGCCCACCCTCCACTAAGGACCCCTGACTGCTCTCTCCTCCCTGCCAGGAACAATAACCCCTATGAGTGGACAGTCCAGTTTGGTGAGCTGACTGCCAAGCCATCTATCTGGAACCTGGACGCCTATTACAACCGTTACCAGGTGGAGGAGATCATTCTGAGCCCCATGTATCTTGGGGCTTCAGCCTATGACATTGCTCTGCTGAAGCTGACCTCCTCTGTCACCTACAATAAGTACATCAAGCCCATCTGTGTTCTGGACTCTTCTGACGACTTCCAGAACCGGACTGACTGCTGGGTGACCGGCTGGGGGGACATTGAAGAAAATCAGGGTGAGGCTGGGGACAAGTGGCAGGTCTGGGGCTGGGAAACAGGGGCATGATCCTCCACCCCGTGTTCCAGCTGCACCAGCCCCCACCCTGGGCTGTGTATAGCTGGGCCCCTACTTTGGCCTGCTCAGCATTCTTTCCCCACCTGCTTTTCTTTTCTTTCCTGTTCAGAAAGGTCAGAACTTTCCAAACCCACACTCAGTCCCCCTCCTCAAAGACAGAGATCCAGAAGCCAGAGGTGAAAGAGAGGCCACTTGGCCCAGGTTGCACTCCCAGCCTGCAGGGGTATTAGAGGGGTGGGGGTGGCCATGTCAGAAAGGCTTCAGCATGGTGGTCACCCCACCCCCAGCTGCATAGCCTCCTCACTCTGGCTCCTCCATACCTTCTTTATCTATCCACTCTGGGGTCCTTTCCTTTCCCCTAGAAGGGGCTGGATAAAGTGCCTCTGCTGTAGACCTCCCTAGGCCCAAAGGGCTGCATGAGTGTGAGCCAGGGGACCCAGCCAGGCAGACTCTGTTCCTTCCCTTTTTGGCCCAAGACTGACAAGTGGTCACATCCAGCCAGGCTCCACAGTCATTCTCACAGGTGGTAGGTGACCTCTGGAATACCCTTCCTGATGTAAACTTTAGCTCTGCCATGTGCTAGCTAGCAGACTTGGGCAAACACTTCATCTAACTGTGCCTCAACTTCCTTACCTGTACACTGTGATAATAACAGTTCCCACCTCGTAGGGTTTAAAATCCCTGAGGTTTTAAAAGCATTCATGCATAGGTCTTAGCAGAGTGCCTGGCAAACAGGAGGCTCTACTAACATGTCAGCTTTTAGTGTTAATATGGTCACTAACTTCTGCAGGATAAGGTGGTGATCTGAGCCTGGACTTAGGAATTGGACAAACCTGGGTTCATTTCCCCAGATGCTTTGCTGGAGGAGGACCGTCCTCTGATACCTTTCCTTACTTGAAAGTGGGTTATGATTGTGCTGCATTTGGGGGGTGCTGCAGGAGCCCAAGAGCATGTAGGAAATCTCTTGGCTCAGGTCCTGGGATTGCCCAAATACATGAGGAGAGCAAGCCCCATGGGCTGTCCCACCTGCTCAGGCACATGGGTGCTATAGCTGGATTGTATTAATCCTATAACATCTCAGCTGCATTAACCCCTCCCCCATGCGGGCTAAGGTCTCCCCGCCCCCCTGGCTCGGGCAGAGGCTGTCATCTGCATGGGGAACTAAGGGAAACCAAGTCTCAGGGAGGAGTTGTAATAACCAGTCCAGCCATTGGGTCCTTCTGTGATATTGCGCATCATCCATGATGTGCTGGGTGCTAGGCTGGAGCAGAAAACTTATCAAGGCACTGTGGGTGTCCAGGGGACCTCCCAACGAGATGGCAGAGGAGAGGCTCAGGATGCCATTTTTCTCTGTCCCCTCAACTCCCATGCAGAACTGCCGTCTCCCTACATCCTCCAGGAAGTGCAGGTCGGCATGATAAACACCACCATCTGTAACTACCTCTACTCACAGCCTTCTTTCCGCCATGACATCTGGGGAGACATGGTTTGTGCTGGCAATGCACAAGGTGGCAAAGATGCCTGCTTCGTGAGTGTCCCTCCTGACCCCAACTAGGACCTTTTGGGTCCTAGCCTCCCATCACCCCATCCTAAGGCCTGAGAGCCACCTGTATCCCTGTGCCTTATTTGGTCCTCATGGTAATCTGGGATCTGATGGTAGAGACTATTGTCCCCCTTCGCAGATGCAGAAACTGAGGCTTGATTGCTGCTAGGGGGAGAAGTAGGATTTGCAACCGGTTTGCCTAGCTTCATAGCCCCTTCTGCTCTCCCAGCCTTCCTGCAAACCCCTCCTGCCCCATCCCAGGCCGAGCTCACCCATGCTGCTCCCCAGGGTGACTCAGGTGGACCCTTGGCCTGCGAAAAGAAAGGGCGGTGGTATCAGGTTGGAGTCGTGAGCTGGGGAATAGGCTGTGGAAGGCCCAACCGGCCTGGTGTCTACACCAACGTCAGTAGGCACTTCAAATGGATCCGGACGCTGATGGCTCACAGCGACATTCACAGGCCAGACTCCTGGCTTCTGCTGCTGCCCCTCCCCCTGCTCTGGACTGCCCCATTCCTGCCGTCACCCTGAGCTCAACAGAGGCCCTGAGAGTCAGGACCATCTATTGTGTCAGGCCCAGGTCCTCTTCTGTCCCATTTCTAATAAAAACACATTTGCATGCTTGAGCTGATGCCTTGCAGAGCATTCTGTGGACTCAGGTGACTTCCTGAACACCCTCATGATCACCCGTGTCCCGTCCGCCCCAAGACCACTCCTTAACTCTTAAATCTTTCTCCACCCATCTGCACTATACAGGTTTAGGTTGCAAACAGCAGAACCCTCTCAGGTTAGTTCAATCAGAAGATAATTTATGGAAGGACATTAGTAGCATCAGGGTACCTGGAGGCTAGGAAGACTGGAATGGGGATACTGTGGAGGAAAAATCCCTGAACACCCAGTTCTCATGACGGTGTCCCCATCACACAGGTGCTCCTGGTCTTACTCTGGTCCTCCAAAGACCAACCTGGGACCAGGACTGGGGTGTGAGTATTTTATTTGGGAGGTGATACCAAGAAGCCCCAACGAGGAGTGAGGAAACTGAGGCAGGGAAGGAAGAACCTGATGATATTTGCCTGAACGAGGAGGTTACTGTTGTGGGCAACTGAGGCACAATCCTTCTGGGGCTTCCTGAGAAACCACCGGCCCGGTGTCCACATCAACGTCAGTCAGCACTTCAACTGAATCTGGTTGCTGGTGACCCACAGACACATTCACAGGCCAGACCCCTGGCTGCTGCTGCTGCTGGTCCTCCCCCTGCTGTAGACCACCCCACTCCTGCAGTCAGCCTGAACCCAACAGAGCCCCTCAGAGTTGAGGCCATCTGCATCACGCCCCTGGAAGATAAGGAAGCTGGGTGTGGGCATGTCTCTCCTGACCCCTACAAGATTCTGCAGATGTGATTAACTTATAGACATGAGATGGGGGGATTTTCCTGGATTATCCAGGTGGGCACAGTGTAATCACAAGAGTCCTTAAAATTAGAAGAAGGAATCAGAAGAGGAAGTCAGAGTGATGTGATATGAGAAGAACATGAGCCATCATGTCCACCCATGGTTGCTGGCTTTGAAGACAAAGGAAAGGCCACAAGCCAAGGACTGTGAGTGACCTCTAGAAGCTGGAAAAGGTGAGGTAATGGATTCTCCTCTAGAGCAAGGGTCCCCAACACCTGGACCTCAAATTAGTACTGGTCTGTGGTCTATCAGGAACCGGGCTGCACAGCAGGAGGTGAGCAGCGTGTGAGTGAGCAAAGCTTCATCTGTATTTGCAGCCACTCCCCAGCGCTAGCATCACTGCTTCAGCTCCATCTAGATCATTAGGCATTATATTCTCTTAGGAGAACCAGTCCCTAGTGCCAAAAAGGTTGGGGACCGCTGCTCTAGAGCCTCCAGAAAGGAATTTAGCCCTGCTGACACCTTGATTTTAGTTCAATTGAGGTACTTGTCAGAATTCAGGCCTACAAACTGTAAGGCAATAAACTTATGTTGTTTTAGACCATTAAGTGTGTGATAATTTGTTATAGCAGCATTAGGAAAATAATGTGTTACGTGACCCTACATTCCTGCAAGTCCAGGGTGAAAACTCAGAAAAGGAAGATGTATAATATAAAAACAGCGGAATCTATCGAGTGGGACCTGAAAAGAAATTCAAAGGTGACAGTGTGGCAGGACCAGAAAGCAACCAGAACAGGAAGTCAGCAGGCTTCAGGCTGTGAAATGGAATGGATTTAAGAAATAGAATAAATAAGAAATTTCAGAATGGTAGAAATATGTAGCAGTCATCTAAAAAAAAGAAAAACCCAAAACACTGGGGGTGAAGGAGTCAGGACTAGGCAACAACCTCGAGATCCAAAATAAAACAGCCTCTAGCCATGAAATAGCCAGGCTCACCAGCCCTGACCTGGAGAGCGAGGTCCATCCCATCAGATCTGCCAGGCACCAGGGACCTAAGATGAGGCAGAAGTAGGAGAGGGATTGAGGTTCAGAGGGCAACTAAGGACAGGAGAAGGTGGGGAGAGGAAGCCCCCTAGTGGCATCCACCTGACTGTACATCTCCCTGGTGTGTCAGAATAGAAATCTGACTAGGGCAGATGTCCCGGGTGACCATACTCACCCCAGCTGGCTGGGGAGGGAGGCCCGTGTTAGAGATTCTCAATGTCCTGGGGAAACAGGGAAGCTCCCCATGGGGCCTGAATCAGTCCCCAAGATGAGAAGCAGGAGGGAGGAGGGTGGTTCTGGGAGATGGGCAAAAGGGTCCAGTCATATCACCAGCTCCATTTGCTCAGGCCCAGCCTTCGGGAACATTGAGTATCCAGGAGGGGATGAGAGCCCTGCGCTGGTCCCTTCCTAGAGACTGGCGCTGGGACCTGGCCCTTGGCTGGAAGCCTGCGGAGCCAGCAGGGGCTCGGCGCAGGAGCACCTGAGTCAACACCAGGAAGACAGGCCCAGCCTGGTGGCTGCATTAGGTAACAACATCCAAGACATGGTAGGGGAGTGGGCACAGGAGAAGAGGACAGCTGAAGGCCCACCCAGGCCCTGAGAGGACACAAGACCCAAACTTCGGAGCTCTAGGCCCAACACAGGCTCTACTGTGGGGGTGGGGGTAGGGTGGGGTGGGGAGGTGCAATCTCTTCCTGGAACTGGTGATTCATGAGTAACCCAGACAGACCTGGGCCTGCCCTCAAGAACACCACCTCCTCATTGGGACAACATCCAGTCAACAAATAAATGAACAAGACCAAGAAATATTTATATCTTGCCCTTTTTTCTGGGTGCCTGGGGCACACTGGCCCCAGGGCTGGGCCCAACCAGAAGAGGGGAGATGCCCTGGGTGGGTGAGCCCTCCGGCCCCTCTGCTGAGCAGAGGAGAGACTGGTTCTCTCCCCACAGGGTTTCCTGGACAAAATCTGTATAGCTTCTGAAGGCCTCATCTCTCCTAACCCTCCTAGTGTGTGTGTGGGGTCTCCTATACACCTGGGGGAACAGCCTCTCTCAGTCTGCTCTACAGTTTGGGACAGCGCTCCCTCTGGCCCTGGGAAGAAATCCCAAATTAACACTGAGGGGCACCTGGGGACAGAGCCAAAAAAATGAGTCACCACCTGGTACAAAGAGAATGAGAACAGCTTTGCCCTTGGCTCAGCTGCCTCCTGCTGCAGGCGGGATCCCCTGGACCCTGAGGCTGTGCTCCACTGAAGGAGAAGGAGGCTGCAGCCAGCAATCCTGCTGTCCCTACCCCACCCTGTCCTTCCTACCTTCACATCTGATCCCCCTCATTGTCTGCCTCTGGAGGCCCTTAGAGACAGGTGAGTTATCCTTTTATCCTGTAGGGACACCTTCTCTTATCTGAAGAAACAGCCCCTCTTAGGCCATCAAAAGACCCTGTGGGTGGCCCTGTGGGCGTTATTGGGATTTATATGTGTCTCAAACTATATCTTTTTGTGGTCCCACCAGCAACAAATGAGAGCGTAACTCCATTTTTCACATCTAAAATATTGTACCTACCCTATAGACTGTTGTGAGAATGAAATTAGTTAATACATCAAGTGCTTAGAAGCATACCGGCATAGAGTAAGCACTACACATATGCTAGCTGCTACCATCATTATTATCATCGTCATCCGAGACTAACTGGCAGGACTTTGAGAAGAGGAAAGCCTCAAACTCCTGAGGCCCCAGCATGAGAACTGAGTCAAGATGACCAGACTGATCCTGGGATGGCCCAGCCTTCCTCCTTACCTATGGCTCCTCTTCGGCAGTTGTTTCAATGAAACGTTATTTCCAAGAGATGTTAGTGGACTTTATTTGTAAAGGGATTCTATGCTCACAGACTTTTAGGAAAGTTAAATTGATTTATTTGTTGCGGGACTTTTTAATGACTTTGATATGCTAAAATGCATCAGGAATCTGTAAAAGGAAATATACTGGGCAACATTCCTCAAACTTACTTAACAATGGAACTCTGATTTGGGGAGAATTTCATAAGGGACTTGTGAGATGCTGCCCCATGGTCTCTAGTGCCAAGCTGAGACCTCCATACATCCTCCATCTTCTCAGGTGAATTCTTCTTTAGTAAAGTCGCATTCCTTTCAGCTCCTGTCCCTGCCGTGTTCCCCATCCAACACAAGTGGGCGCTGGTGAGCTGAGACCGTGCCTCCCAAGTGGTCCAGGTTAGGAGATGGCACAAAGTCCAGGATTACCCTGGAAACTTCCAATGAGGATTGGATGTTTACTTAAATAAAGCACGTACGTGAAAATGCAAGTAACTTAAGGTGACTGAAACAATGCTTATTTCCAGTCGATGTCGCGACGACCCCGGCCCCCTTCCTCTCTTTTCCTAGCGACTCCATTCTCAGTCACCAGGCTGAGCAGACTCTATCCAGAGTTCTTCACTGGTGTCTCCCTTTCTCTCCACCTCCAGGAGGATTCTCTCCTTCTGGGTTTGTGGCCAGGTGCAAAGCTATGTATCCAGATCATCTGCCTACCAACGAGGCTTGTTTTCCTTTTAATATGAGCAGTGGATCATGACTGGAAGAATTTGCACACTCCCCATCTTTCTCAGTCTGATCGTGCCACTGCCCTGGAGACTTGTTTAAGATAGCTGGAGAAATGGTTCTGTCATTTCTGAAACAGACTTCACTGCAAAGTAAAAACAGCTTTACAATGATTATAAAATTAATGCATCCTTGTTAGAAAGGAGTGTAAGAGAAAAATTTTGAAAATCACCAGAACCAAACTTTTAACCCTCCTCCTGGATTTGGACATTTGAATTGTTGACAAATATCATTAAAAACAATAGCTTTGTGTAAATCTTTATTTATAAATCTCACCTTCCTAACCATTCCTTAGAATAACTTATCTATGGGTGAGATGCTTTAGTTAAATGGGCTTCATGTTCTTAAGGGTTTTAAACCATGATCCCAAGTACACTCCCTCAGCAAAGGAAGAGGGACCCATTTCCCAAAGTGTTCCTGACACTGAGGGCTTCCACTTTTATTTCCTTTGTGAACTTGTAAGTTAAAAAATGCATCTCAGTTTTTAAAGGAGTGATCACTTTGTTTTTGTAAAATCGATAGTCTTGTAAAAAATTGAAATGATACAAAAAAGAAACGAAGAAAAAAGTAGAAAAATGTCCTAAATCCCATCACCTGGAAATAACCATAGTTTCATTTGAACATTGTTCCAAAAATCCATTTGGAAGGGCAGGTTCAAGGAAGGTAGATGGAAGGATGGCTAGGGTGTGGGTCAGGATGGAGGTCTGGACCCATATGCCTGCTTCTCCAGGACACCTCTAAACTCTAGAAAACAACAATGAGATATTTACAAAAATAATAATTCCCAAAGAATGCTGGGCCTCAGAGATGTGGCGGAGTCTCTCAAAGGAGAGAGGCAGATGGGGCTGAGTTAATGGTGACAGGGGCCTCGGCAAGGCTAGGGATAAGGTTTCTGGGGAACTTCAGGTTGGATATAGTCTCTTGGTTAAGCCCTCCAGTCTACTGTATTTGTTACAACAGCCCAAGCTAATATACCAGGTAACAAATACACTTGCCAGGGCAGCCTTGGGGGAATTGGAACCTGGATCTCCCACCTCCCTCAATTTGACATATTTTCAACTCTTGCCCTAAAGCAATTTGAATTACATAAAAGGTTAGACAAAATGTGTGGTTGGGTGTCCTGGTTTTCCAAGAAAAATATTGAGTTTCTCTGGGGAAAAGTAGAGATAAATGCATAGCTTAGAGCATGCTATCCAATAAAGAATGAGTGAGTGAGTAAATGAGTGGGAGAGCCTTGAGTTTCAGAAATGCAAAGACAAATTGCTCCCCTTAGGTTGGGCCTCCTGCCTGGCAGCAGACACTCAAGGACAAGCCACAAAAGCAAGCAAAGGCCACAAACATTCCCCTTCCCCCATGCAGCAGGCTCTTCCCTCTGATTTCTGGGGCCCCCGGAATCAGATGAGTCCACATGGAGGAGTCACCTCCCCCACTTTGTCCCAGGAATCTCAGCCAGGCCAGGCTTACCCTGGAAACCCAAGCCAGAGACACAGGTTCCAGCCTCCAAGGGGCGGGGGAGCTAGAGGCTTCTCGAATAGGGTGGCAGGGAGGCCCAGCCAGCTGAGTGGGAAGCGGATGGAGCCCCTCTTGTCTACCGTGCCTAAGGCTGCCCAAGCCCACACCCAGAAGGCAGGAAAACCAGGGGTGCCAACCCTAACCCACCCACCCCTGAAAAACAAGCCAGCCAGGCCAGACACTGCCTCTGCTGGGAGAAAGCCCCATTGTCCAGGGCTCCTGGCAGAGTGAGAACTGGTACACATCCAAGGAGGGGATTATGGCCTTGTAAATGTTCAGTAAATCCCATTGGAGAGCCCTGATCCTGAGGTACAAAGAGCCTGTGTTGAGTCTCCCTTGGGCTCAGGGCCAGCACCGGGCCAGGATGGACAAGGAGGCAGGTCTCCTCCTCCCAGATCAGGGCCTTCTGATGCAGGTGGACACAAGTATATGCACGTGTGTGCAAGGAGTGTGCAAGCTTCTGTGCATGGGGGAGGAGGCAAGTGTGTTTGAGGGTGCATTCGTGAGTGCGCGTGTGTGTTTGTGTGCACATCCGTTACATCCATGCTCACGTATCTATGAGAATGTGCTTCGTGAGTGCTTTCGGGCAAGTTCCTTCCTCCCCTCTTTGCCAGAAACTGTCTCTCCCTCCACCTCCCACCCCAGGTAGTGCTTCCTGGAGTCTGGGCCCACCCTTCTCTGAGAGCCAAATCCTGCCAGCCTGGAGCTGGAAGGACACCTGAATTGGCAGCAAAACTCACAAAAGTGACCTTAGGCTAGGCTAGGACAGAAACACAAGCCCCTTTGTGCAGCCTCTGGGCTTCTGAGCTGTGCTTGTGAGGTCCGAGGCCTCTTCCACCTCTTCTCAGCAGGAGGTTCCTGGGGCCTGGGGGTGAGGGGTCTGAGCCCCAAGGAGCATTTCCAGGCAGACCGGTGCAGGGCCAGAGGAAAGGGCGCAGTTTTCAGGATAGAGCGCCTCTCCATTGTGGTTTTCAAATGGAATCCCCCTCGCTGCTTCCCAGCCCCTTGTGGCCAGCACCATGGACAGTGCTGTGACTGGTCCAGCGACTCGGATCATCAGGGGTCTGTTGACATTGTGGGTGAAGGGCCAGAGTACACGATTTAGGTGTTCTAGGATTTAAAGTCTCTGTCGCAAGGACTAAGCTCTGCCTGTAGTTGAAAACAGCCCCAGATGATACGCAAATGAGTGGGCGGGGCTGTGTGCGGGGAAACTATTTATGGTTGAGGGCACCGGAATTTTATAGAATGTTCATGTGTCACAAAATACTATTTTTTTTTAACTTTTCCTAACTATTTTAAAAAATGTAAAAATTGTTCTTAGTTCACAGGCTGTGCAGAAACAGGCAGAGGGCTGGATTCGGTGTCCCTAGGTGCCTGATGTAGCCCTCAGTACTTGGAAGTGCCAGTTAAACAGGACCACCACCCTATCCCCCAGTCTTCCCAGAACTGCCATCCTGATGAAACCACTGTTTCCAGTCCTGTTGAGCCAGCACTCCCAGAGCAAGTCTGTGTACACAAGGCCATTCTCTGTACTCTTTTTTCTTATGACCAAATGGCGACATTCTAAACCCTTGAGTCTCCACTGGCCTGTGTCCTCGGGCAATATGTCAGTGCAGCAAGAGTGTTCCATTCCTTCTTCATACCTGTGTAGTATTCCGCTGTGTGGATGACACCATCATTTACGTAATGGGTCACCTCTAGATAGACAACTCTTATTGTTTCTAATCTGTGATTTCAAAGGACAAAACAAAACAAAAAAAAACCCTTGTATAACTGCCTACAAGGTATAAAGTCTTTGGCGTTCAAGAGAAGCATTTTGTTGAATTCTCATAACTCCCAGTGAGTAGATTCTACCGTTATCCACATATATCAGATGAAACAATTGAGACACACAGAAGTGACATAAGCTCCCCAAATTGCATGACTAGCAAGCAAGGAAGAAGGATTTGGGCCTTATCTGGCTCCAGCACCCACACCCACAATCAGCCCCTATCTTGATGACTGTGACCCCGTGGATCTTCCCAAAGGTTGGGGAGGCCCTGCAGACAGCCTTAGCTCTAGCCCCTCACAGAAAGCCTGGACTTGCCATACCAGCAGGATCCCCAGAACCCTAGAGAAGCACCTTGTTACCTCTCAAATAAAATCTGACCCCTCAGCCTGCTCCCAGTTGCTCTTGGAAGGTCTGGCCTAAAGACTCGCTTGTCCCCAACTCCCTGTGCCTCCTGCCCCATGCCATCTTTGCTATTGGTCATCCCACAGCCCATTAAGATTGGTTCATCCCCAGTTATTCCCAGACCTGGCACAGAGGAAAGGTCACAGACATCTTCCAAGTGACAGAGCCTGGAAGGCCAGCGCCTGGGGTATCTCTTCCATCTCATACCAGACACACAGAACTGGATCATTCACTCCAACTCACTGAGGATTAGCGGGAAGCTTGACCTGGGCTTCTGAAAGCCCATGGGACACTGGGCTCTGCCCAGACCTAAATGAGGTCTCTGGGCCCCATGACCTTCTGCGGACATCAGACCTACAGCCCGCTGTAGGGTTGAAACCTGTCTGGCCAACCTGAGAAGGGCTCTCAGCAAATATCCCCCCACCTCTGAAGTGAAGAACTAGTTCTAGTGCTGGGAGAGAGACCCAGAGGCGACAGTGAAATTCCTGTCACGGTCCCATTTTGTTTGTATAGGCTCTGGGGCCAAAATAACAAACACAGTGTGTCCGGGAGCCTCCCCCAGGATGGCTCTGGGGATTCCCCCGGGAAGAGCCCCCACCGACCAGCTCCTTCCTGTCTCCCTGGTGGCCCCTGCTCCTTCCTTCTGGACAGGGGCCCGTATGGCCTGGGAGTGTATAAAAAGCTAGGTGGAGGGCATCCGGGTGCAAGACTTCCCAGTGCCAGGACTAGGTGACAAGACTTCGCTGGCCAGGTAAGGCAGTGCTCCGCTCGCATGGATGGGGCCTGGTGAGGTCCGGCAGGGACCCTCTCTGAGACTTGAGTGACCTACCCTTCCCACCAGGAGCCTTAGGACTCACCAGCCAGAAGCCATGCTGCTGTGGCTGACCCTCACCCTCCTGTGGAGCACCACCTGCTGGACACAGCGTAAGTCTGGCTGGGTCTGCCTCCCTCCAGCCCAGTCAGCTCCCTGGTGGTTACCCTTACCTCCTCCGACAAGGACACCAGGGCTCTAGGCCCAACCTTTGTCACAGATTAACTCCAGTTTCAGGACATCCTATCTGCCTGGAGGGGCTGCGTCCAGTTCTGAGCAAAGATAAACTATGTTTTACTGTGTTTTTTTCTTCCTCTCCCCAACCTGGTTCTTTTGTCCATCTAGAGATGTATGGGACTGGAGGAGGCGAGTATTTCAGTACCTCTACAGATTATGAAAATGAAATAACTGGGATTCGGGTGTCTATAGGTCTTTTGGGCATATTTAAGAGGTGAGTAGAAAGCGGGACACGAAGCCCTATCATTGTGTCCCAATTCATTCCTCGGTCTCAGGAACTTAGGGAGGGTGGCTTAGCACCTCTTTTCCAACGTCTTCACTAGGCTACTGATGACTCTTTGAGGCCAGTGAGTTTTTAGAATCATGGAGCCACCAGCCACCACCTTTCTATCTGTCTCTTTTCTTCAGCCACCTCCTCTACTGCACATCAACCCCACCTCTTTCTGTCTCTACTTGCAAGTCCAGACATTGCTTCCTGGGTTGATCTAAAAAAAAAGGAGTAGATGCTGTTTCTCTCTATTTTCTCCTTTCAACCCAAACTCGACGCAACTAAAAATGGCCTCTGAATATGAGAATGACTGGTGGGAAAATCAAGGGAAAGGTTAAGGTCAAAGAGGAAAGGAAGTGAGGGTCAGTAGACTACTAATTGAACACAAGTTGCCAGAAGTGTGTAGAGGCAGAAAGACCAGAGCTGGTCCCCTAATGTTGGGGTGGTGTTCTTGCTCAACACCTAGGGCAAATCTTTGCCCTGCACTTAAGGGGTCCTGGGGGCCTGGGAGCAGAAATAGGGCAAAGCAGCCAGCACCAAAGGGGACAGAGTATGTGCAGGGCGAGGCAGAGGAGGAGGCTCTAGGATAGGTACCAAGGTGGGAGGAAAGACAGATAACCCTAGGACCAGTGGAGCTAGCGGAACTCCCCAGGTGAGTGTGGGATTTCACCTGCTTCTCAGGCCTGCCGCTTGATCTAGTTGGAGTGATTCAGGCTCAGAAAGCTGAAGCTTAGCCAGGAAACAGCTCCCTACTCTGAGCAATGATGGCAGCTGGCACCACCTGAGGGCCATGGTGACTGGGCACTGTGCAAAGATAATCCTTGTGGATTATCTCAGTGCCTGCTCCCAACAATCACCCCTACTTTGCAGTTGAAGGAACTGAGGCCCAGAGAGGCTGAGTAATAAGCCCAAGACCACAGAGCTAGAAAGTGATAGAGCAGGGGCTTGAGACCAGCATGTCTCAAGAACCCAAAGCCATGTGCTCAGGAACTTATACTGCAGTGACGGGGCTGCTCTCCTTGCCAGTGGCAAGGAGGGGTGGTGCGGGGGATAGAGGATCTGGGGACTGATGAGTCACCCTGGATCTAGAGTGTTCAAAGCTCCCCCTTTCTCCCAGTATCCAGGTGAGATATGGATCCTCCTGGAACGAAAGATATGGTGTCTCAGGTGGACAGACCCAGGAATTCATCCTGTTGCCAGGTGAACACATTGTAGCCATATATGGCTCACACAAGGTTTACCTCCGGTACCTGATCATATACACTGATGCCAACCGCTGGGCTTCATTTGGGAAAGAAGATGGCTCCAGCTTTGTCGTCTACCCCGACCAGCCTGGCAAGGTGCTCTCGGGAATCTTTGGCCAGTATCAGCTCCTTGGCATCAAGGGCATTGGTTTTAGGTGGGATTATCCTCTAACAGGGAATGTCACTGCACAACCATAAATAGCACAAAATCATAAGTGCTCCTGGGTCCAGGGATGGGGCATGGGTCACCCTGCTGAGGCCTTCTGGCTGGTGGTGGGCTGATGGCACTGGGTATCCAAGTTGGGATCCTGAATCAGAATCCAATAAAAGAAACTTCTGCAGGAACAGTGCGTCCAGGCATGGTTCTTGGTCTGGAGTACAACCAAAGCCCTCTGAGTTTGTGAGGGATGAGGCCTCTGGGGTGGAGCTCAGTGAACTGAGATGCAGGATGAGACAGGAGGTGGGGTTGACCCCCCCAAGCCCTGGTACTTCTGCTGAGCATGTTGGACCTTCCCTTGCAAACCTTGGATAGACCCCACAATCATAGAAGATTCCTGGCTCCAAGGATGCCCTGCCCACTACTCCCTACCCCAAGCCCAGCCAGCTGGTCTCTGCTGGCCTAGGCTCAGTTCCAAACTTCTCTGATTATGAAAGGGGCCTTGGAGAAGTCACTCACTCACTCACTCACTCATTCATTCATTCACTCACTCACTCAGCACACATTTGCCAAGACCCCACTCACGTCAGGCTCTCCTGAGCACTGGGGGTATAAAAAAGAAGCCAGGTGTCCAGCTGAAGGACACCTTGTGGGGGACTATTGCAGAAGCAGATGGTGGCAGTTGGTTATGGCATCTGCGTTGATGGGGATACATGCAGGGTGTTGTGCCTGGGTACCTTCCCAGAGGTGGGGTGGTGGGGGTACGCTTCAAAGAAGCCTTCCTGGAGGAGGCAATGTCTGAGTTAAGTCCTAAAGGCTGAGTGAGAACTAGCCAGGTGGAGATAAGGGGAAGAGGCCATTCCAGACAAGGAGATCGACATCAGCAAAGGTGAGAGAGCCAGAGATAAGCAAGGACAGTGCTCCTTAAGTGTGGTAAATTGTTACAGCAGCAATGGGAAGCTAATACAGACCTCAGACCTTGCACATTCTTTGTATCCCCTGCCCTAAGCCTGGAATCCCACATGAGCACTTGCCAAGGTCTGAGCCCTAGAATCCTTTATGAATGAGGCTTCCTAACATTTTGGACCATGACCCTCAGGAAGAAACACATTCTATGTTGCGACACAGCATGCACACATCTATCAAACTGCAAAAGACAAATAGTGATCACCTGTTCACAGCATCCCTATAAGGACAGGACTTCCATTACCACCATTTGCAGAAAGGGAAAACTGAGGCACACAGAGCACAGTGGCTTGTTTTAAGTCACACAGCAGTATGTGGCAGAGTTGGAGTGCAACTTGAGATGGTCTGGCTACAAAGTCTGGGCTCAGAACCCCAGACCAAGGCAAAGATTTCCCAATGGATCCTCATCTTTCTGTGTGAGATACAAGCGGCATCTTCTTCTCTATCCTAATTTTAATGTTAAATCCTAGTTGAGACCCACTTTGTGGTTCTTAACCTGAAGTCTGTGGGGGAAAATTCAGGGAATCCATGAACTTGGATGGGGAAAAATTACTTCTTTATTTCCATTGTTTTCTACTGAAAATTTTGTTTTTTCCTTCAAATATAAATGTGACCTTGTACACCTCATCAAAAGTGCCTATGACCTTGTCATATCAATTAGAGCTGTCCCAGATATCTTGAAATATACACTCATCACTACTTCAAAATTATGGCCATTTTCAGATTTGTCTTTTAATGTGTCAATAACAAAAGCACAAGAATTTATAGAACACACATAAGAAATCCTTTGACAAGTGTATCCGAAATTGCTTTACAGGACCCCTTTTTCTTCCTGTAGTGGGGAGAAGCCCCCGGGGTGGGCTGGGGACTTCCCATCCCAACTTTGCAGCTGCTCTGTGATGCCAGAGAGCCTGTGCTGTTGAGTAATTAATTTCTTGCCCCTGGATTGCTAAAAGGGAAATCTGTTTTCAGTATTAAAGGAATTCTTGACACGTTTCATCGGCACCCACCTTTCTTGGGGCTGACAACTGCAAGGGAGGACCCTGCCTCCCAATAATTTCCGGCGTGGTAACATGGATAGTCAGAAATGGGACATTTACTTGAAAAGTGACAGCACTGATCCACATAGCAATCATTGCCTTGTGACGGGGATCAGATAGGATGAGGAGGAGGGTGAAGAGAGTGGGAAGAGGAGGAGGAAGAGAAGCGGGGGGAGGAGGAGGAGGAGCGGACAATGACACCAGCACAGGGGTTGTTGTGCGAACTGAAAGGCACAGTTGGTGGCACAGTCAATACTTATTTGTGAGATATTTCTTGAGAATTCCTCCATTGTTCTGTAGCAAACACAGCGCGCCCTCCGTCGCGAGCCAAGCCTGACACCTTGGTGGTTGATACGCCTCACCTATTCTCAGGACCTGGGGGTCATCCTGATGCAATCCTCCCACAGTGCACAGGCGCAGGGTCAGGCCCGGGGTGCGGGTGCTTGGGGGTGTCCGGGCCCACTCCCTTTGGTGACAAAGACCACGCAGGCTCACGTGTATGGGGAACATTTATTCAACACGGGCATTGAGGGTCGCTCTGGCTTTGTCAGGTGGTACCCTCCGAGTCACCTCGTCTCCTAGGTGTTCTGGCCGCGAGGATGCGCGCGCAGTGGGACCCAGGACCGGCTCAGGACTGCACAGGGGACCTCTGAGACCCCCTTCCCCTCGCCAGTTGTCGACTCCTGGGTTACCGCAGGGGACCCCTGGGCGAAGGCTTCTCCGGGGTAGATCTCCACTTGAAGCTGATCCCTGAAAGGCAGAAGAGCCAGTGCTGGCCGGTGGCGGACAGAAGCTGCTGACCTGCAGCAGGAGGATGGGCGCTGAACCTCAGGCCCCCTGGGCACCCAAAGGTGGCCTGGCGCCCCCTGCTGGTGCTCCAGCTCAAGTGCCGGATACGGGCGCGCGCGCTGCCGGCCACCGCGATAATGCGCTCGCGCGTCCACAGGAGGAGCTCCCGCGCGCGGTCGCTGGGGACTCCATACCCGGGGCTCCGTACCACCGGCTCCGGTGCTCCCCAAACCTCAACTGGATGCCGAAGAGCAGGCGGACTCACCCGCCGAGCCCCGCCTGCCCGAGGTCTCCGTGACCAGCTCGGCCAGCCTCACGCCTAGGAAGTCCTTCCCGCTGTTTGCCCAGTTCTTGGCCAGGACTGGTAGCCCGCTTCATCCCGCGGGAGTGGCCAGTTCTTTCCTTCCTGTAACAACCCCCCAGCCCCGGGGCTGCCGGCTGGGCTGCTCCCGGTTCCTTACATGCACTTCTGTCTCCTGGATAGGTGCTTTGCTCACCTTTTCTCAAATCAGTGGTCACAGCCACTTTCTCCAAAAAGGGGCAGAGGCCTCCCTGGGATATATCCCTCCTCTTCAGTCCCTAAAGAGTCTGGCCCCAGGTGTGGGCATGAGACACATAGCAGAGGTCTTGGGTCCCCCGGCTGCTTTGAGTCTGTTCCTCCATGTTCTAGTGGGCTCGGTGGGCAGCTGTGTGCTGGCTGGGGCAGAGGACACCGCCGTGGAAACTGTGGCCAGGACCTCCTTCTGCCCCAACGCAAAAGACTGACTCTGTGTGGGGCGGCTTTCTCACTGCGGCCCTCCTCCTGCAGCTGCATCTTGTATAGAATCTGCCCAGCTCACAATTTCCCCTCTCTGGGCCCCCTCTCGCAATCCACCTGGAGTGAGACTAAGGCAGCCCCATTGAGCCCTTTGGCCCATCCCCTCACCTAAGCCCAATAGACCACAGGTGGATCTTAACCCAAGCCAGGCAGTCATTCTCAGGGCCAGAGGTGGGCATCAGGCTTTAGGTGTGTCTGGCGGTGTCAGATTTGAATCGGGGTCTTTGGGGGCAGCTGTGTCCACCAAACAGATGCTTATTCCTGCTCTTACATTCCAAGACATGTCCCAAGTAGGAATGCCAGATAAAATACAGGACACTCAGTTAAATTTGAATTTCAGATACACAACAAATAATTTTTTAGTGTAAGTACATATCAAATGCTGCATTTTTTAAAAGCATAACTAAGTTCCAAATATAGTTTTTTTTTTAATATAGATATATCCCAAATACTTCATGGGGCATACTTATACTAAAAAATTATTTGTTGTGTTTCTGAAATTCGAATTTAATGAGGTGTGCTGCTTTTTCTATTTGCTGAATTTGACAACTCTAACCCAAGACACTTTGGATACTGCAGGAGGAGCAGTCCCAAGAGGCAGAAGCTAGTGGGAGCAGTTAAGACTGCGCCTGTCAGGGGGTCCACCCCTCTAGGACAGAGCAAAGGACCAGTGAGGGAGACAGAATTGCATATGACTAAGCAGGTTTCTGCCATTTACTACCAAGGGGCCCTAAGGCACCAGGAAAACCCCAGAAAAAGAATCTTTCAGATGATTCCATCCTGACACACGTGTATGAGAGCACTTCTGAGCTTTAAGCACTTTCGCCAGGCCTCATTTAGGACTTGCCCCTCCCCTACTCGAGCTTGTATCATTCCTATCTCCCTCTAACAGCTCAGGCCCTGAGTGGGACCCAAAGGTGGGGGTGGAAAGGCGAGACTGAGGATATGCTGAGTGGAGTCAGCAGGA
>NW_006436812.1:4879877-4886482 GCF_000325575.1 Pteropus alecto
GAGATGAAAGCAAGGCCTGCTCTAGAGAAGCAGCATAGAGTCGGCACATCGGGGGACTATGTGGGGAGCCAGCCTGGGGGCCCCAAGGTTTACCCCTTGATGAAGCCCATTATCCCCATGAAGATCCGGACCCCCTGGATCTCTCCTTGCTCTTCCCCCCCTGATGTAGAGGTAGGAGCTGCTGCCTGGGCCCTGCACCTCTGCAGGCAGATATGTGTCAGAGAGAGTGGGGCAGAAAGTGAGACAGCAGAACAGCTCCTGGGGCTGAGGACCGCATCTTCGAACAATTGGTCCACTTTGCATTCAGCTGGTATGGAGGCCAGGGCTGCATCCCGGGCAGAGCCTTAGCAGGAGGGACACTGCAGGCAGGACTGGAGAGGAGCAAGAGAAGCAAGGGCATGGCTTTGAGGTCGTGACTTGGGGTTAAAAAATTTCAGGAGAACTTTGGGGAGAAGTTAGGTGTAAGGGGTCCTGCAGCCCTTGGAGGTGGGGTAAGGGAAACTGAGGAGAACCTTCTTTTCCTACAGGCTTCAGGGCTTAGTGAGAAGACAGTGTCCAGGACTGTTTCATGGCTGTGCCACCTGCATAGTCACTCAGATGCTCCCTGCCCATCGGATGCTCTAATGTCACCATCCTGAAATTTTTAGTAAGTTTTGATCAAGGGTCGCCATGTTTTCATTTTATATGGGGCCCCCCAAAGTATGCAGCCAGTCCTGGAAGAGATTCCGTTCCCAAGGGCCTTGCTCAGCCATGCTCCATATTCAGTGTCCAGGTGAGTCAACTCCTACCTTCCCTTCTCATCTTGCCCCCAGGCCCTGCTCTGTGGTCTGAGCCCCTCAGCCTGCCCATTTATGCCCAGGTGCTTCCCAGCCACTTCTACCACCAGTCGGACCTCGAAGGCTCCGTCCTTGGCAGAGACTCTGTCTGGAGTGTCCTGGAGGGGTGCTGGTTGCTCAGTGTTTGTGTTCCTGTCCATAGTCCCAGGACAAGTGAGCTCCACAGCCCAGGCCAAGCCCATGGGACACAAGAAAAGCTGATGAGAAGTGAGGAGAACAGTCACCTTCCATGACCGACCAAGGCAAAGGACGGTCCAAAGCCAAGGAATGTTTTCTCTGAGTGCCCAAGACACGCAGAGCCCTGGGCACGTGAGGAGGAAGAAAGCAGAGAGGTCCTCCCTAAGATGACCCGCAAGGGATCAGAGACACAGAAGTAACAGCCTGAAGCAGAAGGCCAGCCACAGAGAATGCGGGAGACAAGCTCCTGCCCTTTCCTCATTTGGATGGATTTGCCTGAGTTCTTCGGAGACACAGAAGTAACAGCCTGAAACAGAAGGCCAGCCACAGAGAATGCGGGAGACAAGCCTCCCATCCTTTCCTCATTTGGATGGATTTGCCTGAGTTCTTCATAGATTCCCTGCTTAAAAGGTCTCCTCTACTGCCTGATCTAAGGACCCACAATAACGCCCACTGAGGGAGCACTCACAGACGTCGTGACATCACTTCACAGCTTTATTCCCGTTGTACATCTGAAGAAACTGAGTCTTGGAGAGGTTCAGCACCCTGTCTGAGGTCATTCTGGGAGGGAGTGACCAAGTTCAAGCTAGGTCACAGGACATGTCCTGAACCTGACCCTCATTGCCATGCCCCATTGCCCCTACACCACAGAGATACCAAGGGAAGAATGCCCACTGCTTGGCTCTGGGTACCCCCTTGCTCCTTGTCTCTCCTAACCAACTACTGCCCAGGGACACCACATGGAAGGATGGGCTGTCACCCATTAGACATGTGGGGAGCTTACCTGCTGAGCCGGAAGGTAGTGGGGGAGAGGCTTGTAGTGGAACCTCCAGCTGCTAAACCCTCAACAAACAGCCCTGGGGGGAAGGGCACTGGGAGAAGCAGAGAGGCAGAGGCAGAAAGGGCTGGTGGTTCTACTCAGCCAAGCCTGAGGCTGGCGAAGCTTTTGCGTGGGCTTTGCTGCCCTTTCAGTTCTTTTCTTCTGCCTCCCCAAGGCCGCTTCCTGGACTTCCTGGGAGGAGGGAGGGCTGGGAGTCCAGGGGCTTCACTGGGGGACCAGGAGGCATGGGTTTCCTTTATTATCACCAGGTATCAGTCACATGGCCAAGCACTGGGCAGCCGTCTTGTTTGGTCCTACAGCAAATTCAGAGTGGGCAATGTTCACTTGGTCTTAGAAATGAGCAAAATGGAACTGAGAAGGAGAAGTTCCTGTCCATAGTCCCAGGACAAGTGAGCCCCACAGCTCAGGCCAAGCCCATGAGACACAAGAAAAGCCAATGAGAAGTGAGAAGAACAGTCACGTGTACAAGTCAGGGTTTGCACATGGTGGAGCGGGGATCCCTGCAGGAGTCTAGCACCTGCCTTCACATGTGAGAGAGCCAGAAACCCATAGCCACCTTGTCCCCACCAGCTAGAGGTTAGCATCCCCAGCATCAGTGGAGCTCACCTAGTGTCTCCAGGGCCTCACCTCCATCAGAAGGCTGGAGAAGGCTGCCCAAGGGAACTCACTGAGCAGATGAATTTTTCTGTCGATGGCGGCTGATTTGGTAAGAAAGCCTGTTGCTTTCCTTCATAGATTGGCCAGCTCCTCTAGTCTGGACAAGGAGCAGGCAAGGCTGGTCTCTGACCCCAAGGAGACTCTCCATCATGGGGGAACTCAGTTTTATTGAGGGAGTCACAGACTTTCCCAAGGGTGGGACCATTCCCCTTGGCTTAGAGCAATGGTTCTCAACTGGAGTTGATGATGCTCCCAAAGGGCCTTTGGCTGTGTCTGGACATTTTGAGTTGTCACAACTGTGTGACTGTTACTAGCATCTAGTGGGTAGAGATGTAGGTGTGCTGCTAAATATCCTACAATGCACAAGATGACCCATATACACACATGCAACAAAGAATTGTCTAGCCCAAAATTTCAGTAGGCCAAGAGTGAGAACCATGGACAGTTACTTTGGCCTGATCTACACCCTTCTTCCTGAAGGATGCACCTCTCCCTCTCACCCCACATGAGTCTGGTGGGAGTGCCAGAGCGGGATCCCTCTCTTCAGAGCTCCAAAACTGAGAGCCAGGGCATCTGTGCCCCCTGTTCCACCATGCCTTTGGGCATCTGAGCTCCCTTCTTCTCTTATCCTGGTGCCCATCTCTGGGGTTTTCCAGCTAAGGAGGGGTCCTATGATATTTTCTTCATCAATTCATGCATTGTAAGAGGTTGGCAAATATTTTTATTGTGATAAAATACACATAACAAAATTTATCATTTAAACAATTTTAAAGTGTATAATTCAGTGACATTAAGAATATTCACAATATTGTACAATATTACCAGTATCTGGCTCCAGAAATTTGTCATTACCCCAAAGGAACCATATATCCCCTGCCCATTAAGGAATCACTTCCAGTATTTTATGTCATCTATTTTATTGACCTTAAAAATGTTTTTAAGTATAGAAGTTTTCTATTTCATGCTGTCTAATCTGTTCATATTTCCCTTTATGGTTTTGTCTAATTCTTCCAAAGTTAGATCATGTGACCCTCTATAGAGTTCTGATATTCAACTGTATTCTCTTTGAGTTTTCTCGTTTTGTTTTTGTAATCAGCTTTATCGAGATATAATTTACATATAATTAAATTCATCCGTGTTAACTGTACAGGTTGATGAGTTTTGACAAACGTATGTACCTATGTGTCTACCACCATACTCAAAATGTGGAAAGTTTCTGTCACCCCAAAAAAGGTCCCCTGGTTCCACTCGGCCCTCAATTCCTTCCAAAACTCAGTTCCAGGTAATTGATGACCTGCTTTTTGTCATCAAAAACTATAAATTAGTTTTTCCTTTTCTAAAATTTCTTATGAATGAAATCATATGCTATGTACTCTTTTGTGTCTGCCTTCTTTCATTCAACATTATGATTTTGAGATTCACCGGCATTATTTGTATTTCAGTAGTTTGTTCCTTTTTCATTGCTGAGTAGCATTTCATTTTATTCATACTTCATTTAATCTACCTATTTACCAGCTGATGAACATTTGGGCGGTTTGTTTTGGGCCATTATGAACAAAGCTTTTACAAACATTTGTATATGAACCTTTGTGTAGTCATAAGTTTTCATTCCTCTTAGATAAATATATAGGGGTGGGATTGATGACTCACAGGGAAGTGTCTGTTTAAGTTGATAAGGAATTGCCAAACCGATTTCCAAAGTGCCATGTCGCATTCCCACCAGCATTGTATGAGCGTTCCAGTGGCTCTACATTCTTACCAACACTTGACATTGTTAATCTGTTACATTTGGGCCATCCTAGAACTAATGATGAGCATTTTTCTGTGTGCATGTTGTCCACACATACAGCTTCCTTTTGAAGTCTCACCCCTAATCTTTGCCCAGCTGTTTGATTTTTTTATATTAAATTCCTTCTTCCTCCTGGTTGTTATCTTAGAGCATCAGGTGAAGAGAGGATCTAGTGACTCACCAACAACGTAGCCGTGGGCTCCTTCACATTTCAACTCCATCTGCTTCTGCCTGGGCTCACGCACAGGCCTCAAGGCCACAGAGAAATGCAAACTAGTGTGTTTAGGGGCACGGTTGTCTTTTGTTCTGGAGAAGATGGATTTTCTCTGAGGTCTGTGTTTTCTCATTTGAAGTTTGAAATGTCCCTGCTACCTTGACATAAAAGTCCTTTGATGAACAAACTAAAAACATTTTTTGGTGTTTCAAAGTTGGCAAAATAGGAAAAGACATTTTGGCAGCAGAGGGAGAGGGAATAGAAATTGAAATAAACTCATATAAAATGTAGTTTTTTAAATATTCTTTTTCCTATTAAAAAGTCATATATGTATATTGCAGAAATGAAAAATATAGCTAAATTGAAAAGAAGTCCCACTACCCAGAGGTACTCACTGTTAACATTTTAACATATCTACTTCCAGTATTTTTAGAATGCATTTAGGCATATAAAAGGGTTTTGATTTTATAAATAGGACACCATTAAAGCTGGCTTTAGGGAAGAAAGAATCTCTCTGAAAACAAGAGGAGGTATCCAGAAAGAAAAATTGCCCAGGGCGACTTGAAACACAAAAGAGACAAGAGAATCCAGATGTTGGTATTTTCAGACAACCCTGTTTGAAACTGAGGATTGAGAGAGCTGGGGAGGAGGGGAGCAGACAGGTCTAGATAATATTGAGAACTCTGTGATGAAAGGGACTGGTTCCCAAGTGCTGCTTTGGGAACTGGTTTCTGCTGAAGAGTTTTGTCATGTGTGCTAACAAGTCTCTGTGATTTAGATCTTTTTCCTGGAATGAGGGGGTGGATGGATGGATGGATGGATGGATGGATGGATGGATGGATGGAGGAGGGGAGGGAACACTAGCATTCATCATGCACCTATGTGGGGCCAGGCTCGATGCTAGGTGGTTTCATAATTGCTATCTCATTTAATCCTCACAAACACCTGTGGAGTGGGTCTGAATCTCCTATTTTTACAGATGAGGAAGTCCAGGCTGAGAGAGATAAAGTCATTTACCCAGTGAGTTGTGAAATTTAAATCCAAATCCCACAATCTCTCTGCCACCCTCTGCTCAGCGGTCAGCCCATCATGGAGAGAGAAATGTCCTTTTCTGAGTGTCCCTGCACCCCAAGCACCCAATTACTTTAGCATTTGCATAGCACTAGGACTTCCTACGGGCTTATTTCCACTTCTCGGGAACTCAGGGGACCAGGCTCACTCAAGTGCCTTTGGCAGAGCTGCCATGTCCCTGTGAATTCCTTCTCAGTGACTCACTACACATTCAGAGATAAGGCCTGTGTCAGATGTGAGCCCAGGGTCCAGGCTGAGGAAAAAACTGTTCATCCTGTGTTTGGTTCCTGCTCCTTATCCTTGGCCAAACAGTCTGGGCTTTGGATGGAAATGAGCCTATCAGCCTTCTGGAACATCTGAGTAAATTATAGTCACTTCCTTATCTATGTATTGGCTAAGCCTTGCAAGGGACAATTTGTGTGTTAGCCATGAATTGTTTCTTCTTACACAATATTGAACCGAACTGTGCAGCTCCTGACCATGCAGCTCCCGGCCACTGACATGTCCCTGGGAGGGTCACTAGTCCCAGGGCCTCCCAGAGTCTCACCAGGGAGCATGGATTGGCCAGCTTGGTTGCCCTTGAAAGATATTCCACTGGGCAGTAGAAATGGACTGGGCAGCTAGATGATGAGAGGAGCTGCTGGAGGTGGGGCAGGGCCCCCTCCACACCTACCCTCACCCCGCCTCCCAGGCGCCAGGACCCATACCTACTCCCCGCACCCGGGCACCAAGAGAACCCTCTTTGTCTGTTGCAATCAGCCCAGGCCTGGGGTGGAGTTTTATAAGCAAAACTGTTAGTCTTCTAAATCCTTTACAAACACTGTGGATTGGGCCAGGGAGAGAGAAGATAAATGGGGCTTGTGTTTGTATTGCAGTCAAGGTCAGGCTGAAAAGGACCTTTCTTTGGGTTTTACTGTTAGTTCAGGCTATTTCTTTCTAACTCACTGTTGGCAGAAGTGGGAAGCGTGGGCAAGAGGGGAGAAGTGGCTTGGGAAGCATCCCCTGGGGGCCAGCGGAGTG
>NW_006436812.1:4886502-4923707 GCF_000325575.1 Pteropus alecto
GAGTGGGCTCTGAGGAACATGCACACGCACGTGCTCGTGCACGCACACACATGCACACACATAGGCACACACAGCCTAGGCAGGCGCATCTGAACAGGCATGGGTCCTGGCACAGGGCTGAATGACGTGGAGGCCCAGGTCGGTTGATGACTTGAAGAGATGAGAGCCGGCTGTCCAACACTGGAGGAGTTGAGGTTTCTGAGGTGCTTTGAGCTTATGCAAAGGAAACTGGCCAACTATAAATTTTTAGGCACAAATGCAAAAGAATTGAAGGTTTCGATTTTGGTTTTATCCATCACCATCCTCTCCTCACTGCTTTCTGGAATAGGGTTATTACGAAGAAGAAACAGCCAGAGAATTTATTAGCAACACAACACAGGAAGGTTATTAGCAAGATAAAGTTATTAGACAAGACAAGGAATCTGAAAGGCCAGAAACCTCCACTCAGACCCAGACGCAGAGTTTCTGAGGGTCCAGTGAAGCCCATCCAGGAAGCAGGCAGCCCTCCTCATGAAGGTAGAGGGGCAGGGAGGAGGCAGGGCACAGGCGAGTGAGAGAGAAAGCAAAGGACAGGGCCCTGAAGGCGACTCCGTAGGGGAAAAGAAACAACCATTTCAGAACATCTTGGGTGTGTGGCTAAGAGAGAGCAAGCCTTCTCCGTCGGTGGGCTGATCCCAGTCCTCCCAGGCTGCCTGGGCTTGTCTGGCCCTTGGAAGGGCAGAGGCTGCAGGGCTGACAACTCCAGTCAGTCCTGAGCTCTTGGCTTTGAACCTGGACAGGTCTTGTGGCCCTCCTCAGTGAAATATTCTAGACATTCACCTCCAGGAGAAGGACATAGCTTAACCCCAAGTAGGCAGTCCTCCCCTACAGCTCTTATGGGCTAACTGGAATAAAAGCAGGACCACCTTGTCTCACAAAGGCCATGGGAGTTTATTATGACGAGTTCCCAAAGTGTTTCTCCTGGAGAAGGTGCTGAACTGGCTCTGACAGGCATAGCTTTGTCTTTGCTTCTAAGAAACCATCAGAATGCACTGGCTACCAAGTTGGTGGCAGTTCTCAGGGCCCCTGTGGATTGCCCTTACATCACCGGCAGGAAGGGTAGGAGGTGGTGGGTGCACCACTGGCCAGAGCTGGGAGATCAAGTCCTAATATGACCAGTTAGTCACAGGGCTTCAAGGAGCTGGGGCCTTTGGATTAGCTGAGTCTATTGGTGTGATGGACTATCAACCAACTTTGGGGATACTTATGAGAGTATTTATAATTACACTAGGACAGGCATCACCCAAGACTGTCCCAAGTAAGACAGAACACACAGTGCAGTGATTATAACTATGAACATACGCAGAAGAAACGCCAGGCCAAACTGCCCAGGGCAGCGCTTCTTAAAATTTCTGTGATAAAGAACTATTTTTTCCCAATCTACTAAGGTTGGATACTATATTAATCTATTCAGCCTGTCATAACAAATACCACAGATGGGGTGGCTTAAACAATAGAAATTAATTTTCTCACAGTCCTGGCAGCTGGTAGTTGAAGATCACGATGTCAGCGGGCTGGTTTCCCAGAGGCCTCTCTCCTTGGTTTGCAAATGGCTATCTTCTCCAGAGTCCTTACATGGTCTTTCTTCTGTGCAGGGCACAGGTCTGTGTCCAGATTTCTTCTTCTTGTAAGGATATCAATCCTATAGGATTAGGGCCCACCAACATGGCCTCATTCTACCTTAATTTGGGGTGGAATCATGTGAGGATCACCTCCGGAGTTGTGCTAATATTAGTCTAATGAGCACCACTGTAGTGGGGTAAAGAGGTGATAGGACCTTTTGTTTGTGCACCTTTAAGGCCTGAGCTGACATTCTGAGACCCTTTGATATGCAAATCTGATGATGGTGTGAGTAAATTTGCATAGGGCCTAGCAGCAATTTTAAAAGGAACTCTATCCTTACAGCCTTTATGGGGTACCCAGCGAAATGGCCACTACTTCCTGGTAGGTGGATTAAATGCAGTATCTCTTGGCTACACACCATGATACACAAGCTAGGTAGGTAAATATTAGTAGCATTTCCTGGAGCTCATATCATCACAAAACAGGAAATTTGAAAAATATTTCTCAGATGTGGGAAACTTAAAGCGACTAAAGGGACTGAATGTAAAATCCAGCAACCAGAGAAAAATACAAAAAAATGGGAGAAATTCAATGGTGAATGAAGCATAAAATAACTAAATTAAATAGTTAGAAGACCAGTTCAATTTAGTGAGGTTTGATATTATCGGAATTTCTCTGACGAATTAAGAGTCCCAACTGGTCCTGTGAAGAAGTAATCCCAAGTGATCCAGGGTCAGCACAAGTATATAAGGGCTTGAGTACAGCATATGACTGAGGCTAGAAGCTCTTTGACATGGCCACTTAGGCTCTCTGTGCTGGGAAATGATGACTAAGCCTGTGAGTATGACCTTCAAGGCCTGCAACTGTAGGTCTCAAATGTAGAACACCAGAGGAGGGCCAGCAGTGAGCTAGATGAGCAAGAGTGTCACAAAGGCATGGAGTGGGATGGAGGGTGGTCTGTCAGACTGTGGGGGGCCCTGTTCATCAACATCACCACTTGACCTTGACCCAATCAATGGAACTTAATTGAAGGAGTAATGCCCTTCCCGTTCTCGTAGGACTGGTCCCTTCGGACCAAGTAAACCCCTAGGACTCTTGGACGGAGTAGGGGCAGTCTCAAGAGAGAATGGACCTCTGCTAATGAGAAAACGTGGTGTTTGAGTGATTCATTAGAGAAACAAAAGAGATATGTCAACATTGTTCACCAAACTGATGAAATAGATGATACTTCTTACCATTGACTCACGAAACATTTATAACATCTGCTGTTTTGCCAGGACCTTTTTCTGGGCACTGACTATACCAAGGTGAATCAGGTAAAGATCTAACTCCTAATAAACTCAGAATATTTCTTGGGAAAGATAGTCTAGTAAACAGACAATAAGAACAGAATATGACAAATACAGGGACAGAGGTTTACCTTCTAGTTGTGTGTGTTTGAGAAGGAACAATCAACAGAGAACAAGAAAAAAAAATACAATATGTAACATGTAATCAATGTCCCGAAAAAAAGAGAAAGCAAGGAAAGAAGCGTGAGGGGAGGGGGAGGACACTACTCTTGTAAACAGGATGGTGGTGTGGTGACATCTGAGCAGATATCTGTAGGAAGTGAGGGAGTGAGCCATGCAGTCATGTGGGGGAAGAGGAAACTGCAAGTGCCAAGGTCCTGAGGCAGGAGCATGCTTGTTGTGTTCCAGAACACAGCTGGGACCCAGTGGGGCCTGAGCACGGGGAGTAAGGAGGCGAGAGGTGAGAAGGAGGCCAGAAAGATTATGTCATTTCCTCTGAGTAAAGTGAAGAACCATCAGAGGGTTTTGAATAGAAGAATGACATGATATGACTTAGGTTTTAAGAGAATCACTCTGGCTGCTATGTTGAGAATAGACAGGTGGGAGCAACAGAAGAAGTAGGGGGACCAGTTTGGAGTCTATTATAGAAATCCAGGGTAAAGAGGAGAGTGGCTTGGGCCAGCTTGGGAAGAAGGGGCCAGATTTGGACATGCTTCAAAGATAGAATAGAACCAACAGAATTTGCTGGTGGCTTGAATTTAGAGAATGAGAGAAAGAGAGGAGGACTTTATATTTTTGTGTTATTGGTTTTTTAAAATCAGGTTTATGGAGGTATAGTTTATACATAGTAAAATTCGCCATTTTTAATTTATAGTCCTATAAGTTTGATAAATGTATCCAGTCATGTAACTGCCACCTCAGTGAAGATACAGAGCCTGTTCCATCACTACAGAATACCCTCCATGCCCTTTTGTGATCAATCCTTCCCCCGTCCCAACCTCTGCACCCCCCGATCTGCTCTCTGTCCCTATAGTTTTGCCTTTTCCACAATGTCATATAAATGGAACCATACAGTATATAACCTCTTGAGTTTGGTTTCTTCCCCTGCATCCAAGACTAGAAGAGGGAGAAAGGTAGAAAAGATAATGCCAGCTGAATATGTCCCTTTTATCAGGAAGAAACAGTCTTCCCAAGAAACCACCCATCAGATACCCACTTCAACTTCATTGGCCAACACTCAGTCCCACAGGCATTCGTGACCATGCTGGAGATTGTGAAAATGAGCAGTTACCTTTCCAGTCTCTAAGGTGGAGGAAGCAAGCGATGGGGGTTGGAATGGGTGTTGGCTTAGCCAACCGAAGGAGTCTGCCACCTCAAGGAAGTTGGGGGTTAAATGTGTATTTTTTTATACTTGTTCTGGATGCAGAGTGGGGAAGAGTTGGGACGTCCCAGGTGTGGGAGGGAAAGTCTCCTCAAGGGTTAAAGGTTTGAGGAAGGAGCTGTGAAGGAGCCATAGTCAGACCTCACATCCTGCAGCTAAAGTAGTTCCTGCTGGTCACAATTGTCACTGTGACCAGATGGTCTCCACCCCTGCCCTTGGGGAGGTAAGGAGGATTCTACAAAGGACTCTCCGAGGTCAGAAGGTGAGTGGAGACATCTGTCTGAGAGCTCAGGATGGAACTGGGCCCCATGAGACTTCCCCTGGAAGAGACAGCTGGCAGGCCCGAACGTCTCCAGAGGCAGGTTGTATTAGTGGAGCCAAAGCAGTGAGGCTTTCCCACCCAGAGTGGTTCAGGTTTGGGGTGTGTTCCTGGGCCCACCTCCAACCAAGGAGCAAAGGAACACCTCTGTGACCCTAGAGTGGACTCTCCTGGGGCTAGGCTGACCTCCTGGACCCCCGATCCCCAACTGGGGAAGAGGATTTTTGGAAATCCTGTCGCACTTCGGAGCCCAATGTCTACTCTCCACTCCAGGCTTAGTGTGTCCCTCAGGCTCCTGAGGAGGATGGGGGTGCCCTCAGGATCAGGGGCTCCCTGGAGGCTGATCGCCCAACTCAGAGAAAACCCACCTCACCCAGGAGTGTTCTGCCATTGATGGCATGACTTTTCTCTGCCAGAAGATGTTTCTAGGCTTCGCATTCTCAGGGGCTTCTGTCAGGGCCACTTGAAGGGGCTCTTCTGTTTATCGAAGGGGAGGGATAGGGTAGGATGGTAGACACACAGGAATGGGAGAAACTGTGGGGCAGAGAGGAGGACAGAAGGATGGAGACAGGGAGAAGGAGAAAGAATGAGGGACAGGGTCCTCGAGGTTAGCAGGTGGGGGTGCGAAGAGCAGAGAGGGAGCCTGTAAGACGGGAAAATTGAGGGAGGGGCCAGGGTAGCAAATGAGGTGGGGGGATTGAAGGCAAGAGAGGAGGGTAAGATGACAAGAGAGGTAGAATGGGGACTAGGTCACAAAGGGGAGGCCCCAGGATTTGTTTCTCACCTGAGCCACCCACTGACTCCCCAGGCTGGTTCCTAGGTGAGCAGGAGGCCAGTTTAGTGTTTGTTTGCTTTTCTAATAAAACCAAACCCACAGCACTACTGCAATCTGGTAATAACCCAAGGGTAATGAAAACAACATGAACAAATGTTTTAAAACAGTATTCCCAATAAAGGATACCAAAAAACAAACAAGAACCTGCACTGCCTTCTCCAAAACTTACTTCACTGACCAGTTCTGGTTGGAGACTTCTCTCTTTTAAGAATGACTGGGCCTAGTTGTTTTTTTGACTTTGCTTTAGAATGAAACTCCTTTAGAATGAAATCTCCTATTTCCGGAACGCCCAAGTGGGCTAGGACAGGGTTCCTGATGTGGGGGGCAGGCTGGGGGAGGAAGGCAGGGCAGGTCCGGGAGCAGAGGCCTCCCTGCAGAAGAGTGTGCAGTGGGAACGGCCGTCCTCGGGAACTGGAGTGTTTGCTGGGTCCTCAGGGCAGGCAGCCAGGCGACCCCTTGTGGCCTGGGATATGGCTCTCGCTCCAGGTGGCCTGTGAGCGAGCACAGGCAGGTGACTCAACCCGAGATGAGGCAGGCCCTAGAGGCCTGCTGTCTCATTGTTGTGCTCCTTCCTCCGCAGGGAGGATTCACAAAATCAGAAGTGAGTCACTGGTGAGTCAGCTTCTCAGGGTGCGGAGGCACGGCTGCCTCAGCCCAAATCCAGGAGATGAGGCTCTGAGCGCAAGGGGAGGGGAGGAGCCACCCACTCTCATAGGGATGGTTTCTCCCAGCCAGCCCTGCTTGAAACCCAGCAGGCAGGGCACTGTAGCTCCCACTCCCCACACCCCCCAGGCGCCTTTCACGTGGCAGGGCCTCCTGCCTCCTCTCCGGGACAGTGCAAAGATCAGGGGACAGGATGTTAAACCCCAGGTGGTCAGGATGCCTGCCTGCCCCCATTTTAACCCCAAGTGGACCCCTGCTTCCCAGTGTCCCCATACACAGTGAAAAAATAGAAACTGGGGTATAAATAATTTATTGAAATTGGGGGAATAAATAAACTATGCGGGGAGGGTTACAAATAACTGTAAAAATCATTAACATGTATATACACAGAGGCGTTTCCAGCCCCGGGGTGGAGCCCGAACGCGGGTCGGGGGCGACGGCGGCAGCAGAGGTGACCCTGTACCGTCACCCGGCGCCCCCCAGAGGTAGATGGCGTTTTTACAACGGAGAAAACCACGTGGTCAGGCGGCTGGGGCGCCTCGGGCAGCTGCAGCTGTTTGTCTCCGGATCCTTAACCCGCGCCGTTGGCTTCCCCGCGAGTGTCCGCGGAGCTGCACCCCTTGCACGATCCTCTGCACCCAGGGGCGGTGGGCGGACAGGCTGATGTAGACCCCGGGCCGGTTGCGCTCTGCACAGCCCTCGCCCCAGCTGATGATCCCTGCCAGCAGCCAGGTGTCTTCGACCTGGCACATCAGGGGGCCTCCGGAGTCGCCCTGCGGAGGAGGGCAGGTTAGGGACTCACGTGGGGCAGGGAGTGGGGAGAGCCCAGATCCTGACACAGCGGGTGGCAATCGGTTCCCTTGGGGGGGGGGGCATTTCACCCTCCCAGAGAAGGCCGTGGCACCCAAACTCCATCCACCTAGGCCAGAACAGCAGGGAAAGACATGCCTCCAGGGCTCACTTCTGATGACAAGCACACTGCGAGACCTCCTCCCTCACAGGTGAGGTGGGGAGTATTGTTATTTGAGGAAACTGAGGCTCAGAAAGTAGAAATGACTTGTCCAAGCTGCCGACCATGGACAGCAGAGTAGGAATTGTAACCAAGTCTCACAACATACAAGCCCAGGTGTTGACCATCACACTACCCTGCCATCCTCCACCACGGTGACGGAGTTGTAGCTGGCCCTGGGGACCAGGACGTGGGGCCCCCTCAAGAGAATGCAGGCTCCCCAGGAGTGGGGTCTGGACACCTGACATGCTCAGTATACACTAGATGTATGAACAGATGGATGAGTGG
Source organism: Pteropus alecto (assembly GCF_000325575.1). Classification (NCBI taxonomy): domain Eukaryota; kingdom Metazoa; phylum Chordata; class Mammalia; order Chiroptera; family Pteropodidae; genus Pteropus; species Pteropus alecto. Next base: position 4,893,889 of record NW_006436812.1, read on the forward strand.
CTGAGCCCAAGCCAGTTCCGAAGGCACCTATGGGGGCTGCTGGTCACAGCTGATTCTGGGAGAAGCCCTGCGGTCAGTGACAGAGCTCAGTAGAGCAGGGCTGGAAAGAAGGTAAGGTGCTCACCAAACAGGCATCCCGCTCCCCTTCCAGGTAGCCGGCGCACAGCATGTCCTCAGTGATAGCTCCCTGCCCAGCTCCCCGCCAGTACAGGCGGCCACAGATTTCTGAGTCGATGATGGGAACCTTCAGCTTCTGCAGGGTCTGAGGGTGGGCCAGGGGCACTGGGAGCAGGGAGGAGAGAGTCAGGCTTGGGAAGATCTCCTGGTTGCCTTCTCTCAATTCCCTCCTCCATTCCCCTCAGCCGTTTCTCAAAGGCTACTAGATCAACTGTCAGGCTCTCCCAAGATGCTTGTGAAAAACCCAAATTCCAAGCTTGCACCTCTAAACCTATTAAATCCAAGCATGAATTTGCAGCCTGAAGCTCTGAATTGTTAACAAGCTCTCTGATGCCCACAAAATGTTTAGAACCGACGATGTAGGCTTGTCCTGTCTCAGGCACTACTTTATTTAGCATGGAGACTGTGGCAGGTTAAGTGTTCGATAAATAACCATTCAGTGTTGAATGTCATCAGGACTTGAGGAAACCCACACACATACACACACAGCCTGGAGGGATTGTAAACCCTCACCAGTCCACAATTCTAGTTCTCACAGGAGACCCAAGGGAGAACCATGGGGAGGTTGGATGCAACCTCAGCATCAGACACCTAAACTGGTGTCATTTCTCTTAAGCCTTCTGGAATCTAGTTCAAGTCCCATTTTTCTCATATACTTTGTCCTTCTTGTGTGTCTCTCTCTTGTCGCTCTGTTTATCTACCTATCTATATTTTCTGTTTCACTGCCTCTTACTTCATCTAATCTGCTTCGTGTTTCTAAATGGTGTTTTCCAAACCTCCATACTTAGTTCGACGATTATATCTTACAGTTACAGAGACTATTTCTTCCTGGGAATTTTGCCTGCAGTTATGGCATGCTGCCACCAGGGGTGCCTATTCCCATTTCTCAGGGCTGTTTTTGTATTGATGGTATTTTCCTTGGCCTCAACATATGCCTCCTTTCAGCCATTCCTAGATCACTTAATAGCTTCGTTGATCTGGCTGCTGTTGCCTCAGAACAAAAAATGACCCAAAATTGTCCACCTAGGCTTCTATGATGTCACATCTCTGGATTGCAGCTCATCTTTTTGTCTGTCTCTGACATATATTGCCTCTGGCCTCTATGTTTTGCTACCATGGCACTTATGTCTCTGAATGTCTACCACGCTCTGTCCCCATCTGTTCCCATCTGTCCCCATCTGTTCCCATCTGTTCCCATCTGTCCCCAACCACCCGGTGGGGGAAGAAACGCACCTCCATCAGAGATACTCCCCCAGCCTGCAATCCAGCAGTCGGTGTTCGGAGGGAAGTGGACGGAGTAATCAGGCAGACAGATGGGCAGGATTCGCTCAGAAAATTGGATGGGATGCTCGAGGCGCACCAGGGCAATGTCCGCACGGGAGCCCTCCCTCCAGGAGTACACAGGGTGGGGCTGCACCCAGGCAATACCCACTTCTTGGGATCGCAGGCCAGGGTTCCCCAGCTGCCAGGCGCCCAGCAGCACGGAGAACTGAGTTGGCTTGTTCAGAGTGCTAGAAGAAAGAGAGAAGGGGGCAGAGTCAGCCAGGAAGCATGGGTGGCCAGAAAGGGTCTGGGAGGGGGTCTGGAGAACTGCATACACAAGGAGGCCCACGAAAGAAAAAGAAGCTTCTGGGAAGAAGCAGGGTCCCTCCAGAGGGGTCTCAGACTGGACCAGGGCCTAGAAGCTGGGGCTATGTGAGGAGTCTGGGTCTGGGGCAGGAAGCTGGGGACTCAAGTGGAAGAAACTGGCTGTCATACTCCTTGAAGCAGTGGGCAGCGGTGACCACCCAGCGGTTGGTAAGCAGGGAGCCTGCACAGTGGTGGGTTCCGTTCTTCTGGATGCTCACGACCCAGGGCCACTCAGCGTCGGCACTGTCTTCGCCACCCACGATCCGGTTCAGCTGCTGGGGCTTCCCACAGGCTGGGGGGACTGGCGGAGGAAGATCACATTTTCTGTCATTCCCTCAGCACAGTCCTCTTCCCTTTCTATTTTCTCTTCACCCTCCTCGAATACTTGGGCCCGTGCTCCACCGCCTCTCTCTCTGCCCTCCTGCCCTCCATGTACCCCCTCCTTGGCTATTTTTTCCCCCGCCCTGTCCTTCCTCTGACTGGCCTTTCCCCCTTCACTTGGTTCTCAGCCCTGCCCACGACTCTATTCCTTTCGCCTTCCACCTTCTCAGCCACTCGCCCTCCTGGGCTCCAGCTGCACTCAGGCCTCTCTTCCGTGTCTCGGTCTCTGCTCTGCCCTCTGGTTCCCATTTCCTGCCTTCCCTCCAGCTCAACACCCTCTCTTGCCCCACTGCCCCCTCTGACATGCTCCCCACAGATAGACACACAGACGCTGCTCTCCCCTTTGGGCTTCTTCCATTTCCCCTCCCCTCAGGGCGGTTCCTACTCACCAGGAGTCTTGGCAGCATTGATGGTGGCTGAGGACAAGAGAAAGAAAGGGTCAGGCCAGTGGAGAGGCCCCATTGTCCAGTGAAGAGGCAGCCCCCCAATGTCCAGTGGAGAGAAGCACCCCTCTCCGTGCCTAGTAACCCTATCCAGTCTCTCATTCCTGGGTCTCTAGGCCTTCCTGGAGAGGCATTTCCTGGAGCCTGGATAAGGCAGACAGAATCTTCATGCCCTCACTCTAAGTTGAGCCTTACCCCTCCCACCAGCTTCCTGTCCAGCTTGTGCCCAGGATCCAAAGAACCTGCTGATAGACGAGACACCAACTCCTGGGGCGTCTCTCACTGAAAATAAGGGGCACACACACCTAACCCTATCAGGCCTCCTCCCCCAGACCTGAGTCAATGACCCAGACCTCTCCCTCGCTGCCCCGCTGCCGCAAGTTCAAGGCCTGGATACTACCGTCATAGGAGACCAGAGAGATAGGAGGGAGGGAGATGATAACAACAATGAATTTGTTCAATAAAAACTAACAGAGCTGAAGTGTATGAGCCCTCTTAGTGCCTCCCTTCAATGTTCCATTTAATCCTCACAGCCACGAAGAAAAGTGATGCACGGAGCAGTCAAAACAAGACAGTGAGAGGAGAGGAGAGGAGAGGAGGAGAGAGAATGAATACAAGCAGCAGAGGATTTGGGAGGCAGGATCAGGAGGGCAGGTGGCAGAGTTGAGAGGGAGGAGGAGGTAATCAAGGAGGGGCAGAGAAGGAATGAGGATAAGAGGGAGGGGCAGCAGGTCCCTGGGACTCACCAGTAAGAGCCAGAAGCAGCAGGGAGGTTAACATCCTAAGACGGCCCCCACCCCGGGCTGGAGAGGTTCTGGAAAGGAGCATGGTAGTTGGGGTGGGGTCACAGCTGGGCAAGCTGTGCTGGCTGCCAGGAGTGTGCCGAGTTCTCTGCAGGTCACCCCAGGTTTTATCCTGGGAGGTGGAATGCTGTCAGACCAGTCCCCCCAGTGAGTGGCTCAGTCCCTGCCACCAGGGGCTGTATGTCATTGGAGGGGGTGGGGCTGCTGGGAGGAAATGAGCCGTTAGAGGAACTGGGGGCTCTAGTTGAGACCCCTGCCTCAGGTCTGGCCCGACACACTCAGACTCTGGATCTTGGGCTCAAGACACCCCTGGCTCCAGCTGTGGGCCCAGGATTTGGCCTCTAGAGAAGCAGGTGAGGGGACCTAGGCTGTGGCCTTGACATTGACTAGGGAGGGTTGAGGGGGCAGAGAAAGGTCTTCACAACTTGAAAGGAAGGGGATCCAGGCGAGGAAGGGCAGGTGCTTGGACCCAGGGCCTGGGTCCATAGCAGTGAACAGTTCGGGTATGGGGTGTTGGGGAGGCCCTAGGGCCTTGGAGAGATGGGGGCTGACAAGGGGGTTGCCCAGAGGCTCAGTCACAGCTCCTGCCTCCAGGGGTTGGCCGTGCAGGAGGCTCTGGAATCCCGTTAACCCACTTACTGGAAAGCTGTGAATCAGGCCCACAGTGGCTGCCCGTCCTGGGGCCACCTTCCTGTGGGCCCTGTCACTTGGAAGCCGGACAACTCACCCTTCACCGGGACTGGGAACCTGGGTGGGGCCAGCCAGGTGCTCTAGTGCCTGAGACTGACAGTGGCTGCCTGGGAAGGGCTGGGGGTTGAATCTCCCCTACCCAACCTGGTCCCTGAGCTCCTGGGATCCCCTCATAGAGAATCGAAGGGCCACTGGGCTGCGATCGCTGGGGGAGCCTAGGTCAGGAGTTGGACCTGAGGTGCTCCCTGCCTCCAGGAACCTGCCATCTTGATCTTGGAGTCCTCCAACCCTGAGGGCAGGTCTTCCCTGACTCAGCGCCTGTGCTCCCTACACCCCCATCCTAAGCAGGAGGAACGGGCTTCCTCCTCCTCGAAGGCAAACATGTATCTTTGTCCCTTCTTTCATTTAATCGACAGACCTCAAACTGGGCCCTTGTTATGCCTGGGGAGGGGGCAAGAGAAGTAACAATAGCAGTTGATGGAGTTTTTAGTGCACCAGGCATCATCTCATTTAATCCTCAAATTCCCTTATTATTATTCCATTCTTCAGATGAAGAAAACTAGGCCACTTAGGGAGGTTAGTGACTTGCCCAAGGTCCCCCAGCTGGTGAGTGGTGGAGACCAGCTTTGAGATGGAGATAGGCTAGTGGAGTAGACTCAGTGGAGCCTGAGGAACTCATTCCAGTGGGGTGTATAATTGTCACTAGAGGTCATATATGCGGGAACCCAGAGGAGGCACTGGGTTCCCAGTGGGGGGCCAGTGAAGGCTGCCCAGAAAAGGAGAACCTCGAAATGGAGACATGGAGAACAAGTTGGAGTTGACCCTGCAGAGGCGTGGGGATGAGTGTCAGTAGAGGTGGGTCCGGGCACAGGTGCTTGGAGGAGAGGCAGTGAGTGCTGGGTGGGTCGGAGGCTGGGCGCAGAGGGCAGAGTGCTGGGAAGGGCTGGGGATTGCTACAAGTGGATCCTTAGCACATCCCGCACTGGGCATATCGCAGTTTGATCAACATGTTTTACCCCCAGAGTCTGCTCTAGGGGTGGAAGGCTGTGGTGCCCACCTCCTCGGGCTGTTAGGGTCTCCGTGGTGGCAGGGTTCCGAGATTCTATCCCCTGGGGACTGTCAGTGCCAAAAAGGGTCATGGTGTGTTTTACTGGCCCTGCTTTGGTTGGGGATCAGGAGGCAATTCAAGTTAAACTGCAGGGGTGAGCCCCCATCCCACCCCACCAAAGACAAGCCAAGGATGGGGTACAGGAAACTTGAACAGCCCGCAAATGATGTATTTTTCTGCCCTAGGACTGAGGGGAAGAAGGTCTTCAGGAAAATACCCATGCAGAGTGGCCAAGGTGGCGAGAGTTTCTGTGGTGGCCCCTGAGTAGGTGAGAATAAATGCCCTAGGTAGGGGAAGGGCCCCTCCTCACCTGCTCACTCTCCTGAATCTGGCTCTATACTCCATGGCTAGCCACGCTCCTCATTCTCCCCCAACACACTCCCTTCCTGAAACTGAGGTGGTTGTCCCCCCCAGATCACTTGACGAGCATTTATTGGGCACCTGCTATATGCCAGGCCCTGTGTTGGGCACCGGGCACAATGGCAGATAAGACACAGGTCCTATCTTGAGGCAAAAATGCACCCTGCCCCGGGGTGAAAGGCAGGTGAGCAAGTAATGACAGTGAGGTGTTGTGGGGGTGGGCGCAGAGCTCATGGGACTGGGAAGAGAGTGTTGGGAAAGGAGTGGGGGCAGGCCCAGACCCTGCAGGGCCACCCTACAGTTGGGCGTTGTGTGCTGCGACTCCCTGAAGGGAGGGACAGTGTGAGGAGTCTCCCCGTGGATCTTCAGGTTCCAGGTTGGTGCCTGGTGCATGCTGAGCCTCAATGGATGTTCGTTAAATGAATAAATGAATGTGGAGGAGGTGAGTCCTGAGGATTCCACTGAGGACTGACTGCTCCAGCCTCCTGCCTCTCCAGTTTCCTCTTTGTTCCAGTTTTTCCTTCCTTTAATGAGAACCGGATCACTGCCCAGAGGACCCAAGGGGCAGGCATGCATCTCGAGATGTTTCTGTCCTTGAGATGGGGTGGTCAAGGAGCAGGGTGTGGTGGGAACTAGAGGAAGTCCTAAATAGCCAGTGAACTCTTCTTGGCACAAGTCCTGAGCAAGAGCCCCAGAAACCGGCTCCCTAATTCTCAGCGAGTGGAGACCCTAGTGTGATTCAAGTCGTTCAACAAAATATCGATTGTCTATCCTGTGCTGGACCCACACTGAGCACCCTGGCTGGGCATCTCTTCACCTGAGCATGAGATGATGGATGGACTGCCCACCCTGCCACCCACTCTACCGTATCCCTGCCAGGCCATCTCAGGGCCACTGATGAATCTGAAGCGAGGTGTGGATGATAAGAGAGGGCTGCACAGACCTTACATGGAACAGCATCTGGAGCTGGCAGTGCTCAGTCCAGAGAAGTGATTCACCAGTGGCATTTCAGACGTTGACACCGGGGTCAGAGCAGAAATCTGAGCAGGGGTATCCATTTATCTTCAACCAAAACCTACTGAGAATCTATTGTGTGCCCGGCGCTACCCTACAAACTGGAGATACAGCAGTAAACAAACCACAAACAATCCTGCCCTCGTGGCAGGGATGCTGGAGGAAACAGAAGCAGCAAAGTAAATCATTTAGTCTGATAGTGTACGGGGAAAACCAAAGCAGAAAGGGGGTGATAACAGGAAGTGGGGGGAAATGAAAGCTGGGGATGGGGGTAGGGATTGCGATCTTAAATCAGGAGCCTAGGGCAGTGCTGACTTTGAGCTGAGATTTGTAGCAGAAGGGGTGAGAGTTGTGGGTGCCATCATGGACCATTCCAGCCCAGGAATGGCTTGGGTGGGTGGGACTAGTAGATTCGAAATGTGGCAAAAGAGAGGCATGGGGGCTATGGGGGCCTGACTCTGCTTGGGCCAGGCTCCAAAGGACGAGTTGGGGATACTAGAAGAGGTCCGGAAAGAGTTCCAGGGTAAGACCAATTAGCGGGGGTCACAAGATCAGGTGTTCAGGGCAGAGGCCACCTTGTGGGCCTGCGCATGTAAAAGAGCCTTTGCTTAAGGGCAGGAGGGACAGCTGAGGGCTGCTGGGATCCCACCTGGATTGGAGGCGCAGGAAGGGGCAAGAGGAGACAGGTAGGACACGGAGTCATGTCCAGGTGAGCCCGAGTCAGGGAAGGAAATGGACAGGCATGGATGGGCAGGTGCCAGGAAGCAAGGTGGGTAATACGGTGACAACTGTCCAAGCTTGACTGGGACAGTCCCAGGCAAACTGGGACGGCTGGTCACCCTAGGTGGAGCTTCTATCCAGAATCACGGGCCATAGGGGTGAGGCCGGCAAGGCGCTTCAGGCCCAAGTTTCCATTGTTGGATATTTGGAGAAAGCAGGAGATAGGAGCCCAAGGTGCTGTGACCTCTAAGTCTTTGGTGGCCCTTTGATGGGGAGCCGTGCAAGGCCTGAGGGAAACCCACTGTGGGACTGCTCTCTCCTCTGTAGCTTAGATTTTCATGAAGTTCTGGCCTTGGCTGGATGTTTCAGCCTGTTTTCTGCAGGGAGAGGCCAGGTCTCCAAGCCGGGGACTGGGAAGGTGAGTCCTCCATGACATGCGAGCCCACCCTAAACTCCAGGTGAGTCACGTGGCCTCAAGGAACCCCTTTCCTCTCGGTTCTAGTGGTGCATTCTGAGACCAGAGCTGCAAACGGGTGTGGAATCCAGCTCTCCAGTGGGTTTTGTTAGATTCTCAATGTTTGTTTTTTTAATTGGGCAAACCCTATTTTTTTAAAAATCTGAATTTTGACTAATGCTACTGTGAACATGAATGTACAAGTTTCTGTCTGAGTCCCTGCTCAAACAGATATTTGTACACCCATGTTCATAGCAGCATTATTCATAATAGCCAAAAAGTGGAAACAACTCAAGTGTCCATTGATGGATGAATGGATAAACAAAATGCGGTCCATTACACAATGAAACATTATTAAGCCATAAAAAGGAATGAAGCACTGACACATGCTACATTTGTGGATGAACCTCAAAAACATTATGCTCAGTGAAAGAAACGATTCCATTTATATGAGGTCCCCAAAGTTGTCAAACTCATAAAGACAGAAAGGAGATTAGAGGCTCCCAGGGGCTGGTGGAGATGGGGAGTTAGTGTTTAATGAGGACAGAGTTTTGGTTTGGGAAGATGAAAAAGTCCTGGGGAGATGATGGTAGTGATGTTGCACATCGTGAATGTACTTGATGCCACTGAATTGTACACTTAAAAATGGTTAAAATGGTAAATCTTACGTACATTTTACTAAAACTAAAATAATGTTAAAAAAAATCTGATTGTCCACCTTTTTATGAATACTGGAAGCTGTGGCAACAGTGGGCTCCACTGGCTGGGTAGCTTTGATTGGAGCGCAGCCCCACATACGCACCCCCACTCTGCAACACTAGCCAGTGTCCTGGGTCTTCGGGCATTTCCTGCTCTTGGGGCGAGGGGACCCAGGACAGAATCAATTTTCCACCCCCTCCCCTTGAGATGACTCAAGTTAAGCTCCCAGAGTAAGCAGAGCCCTCCAAAGGAGCCAGGTAAACAGTAGCTCCCTCCTCCAACCTGGGCCTCAGTTTATCCATCTGCGAAGAGGATCAGTCAGCACTGCCATGCCTGTGATGATCACATGAAGGACCACTCAGGTGTGAAGGGCTGGCAGGCAACCTTGCAGGACTGAGTACTGATTAAGCAACATGTTAGGCTGTGATCATCTGCAGGCAAGGTTTTCCAGGACACTAATGGTTTTGAGGAGCCTGCTTTGGCTGGTGTCAGGGACACTGGAGGACATTGTTCACCAGCCGGCATTCCATCACCTTCCCATAGGGATGTCCTTCTTCCCGTCTAACCACACTCCTGAACTGTCCTTGGAATCAGATGTCACTCAGGGCTCCGGGCCTCTTGGAGACTTGGGTTGAACTTGGCTCCAACCACATACCAGGTCCCAGGTCCCACTTCCACGGCTCCCATTCCCTGCATCTCACATTTTCCTCCACCTTCGCCCAGGCTCCTCAAGGTCTTCTCAGTTTTGCCCATCCCAGCCTGGCCCCGAAGCTCTGTCCCTTCTCCCTTCCACAAGAAGTCCAACCTCACACTGCATGCACACGAAATTCTTTCCCCATCTGCACCTCTGGGCTGTGAGGTAAGGCATTCCCCACCCCCACATCTCTACCTAAAATTCTGGAGAATAACATTTTATCCATCTTATAACAGCATTGCCTATCCTCTTGACATTTCTTTAGAAGTTGAGCATCCCCTCCTTGCCAGCGTTCCTTTCTCTAGTTTTAAGGATCCTTCCTCCCCAGTATCTTCCTCAACCCCAAACTTTCTAAATACAGAGCCCCTGACTGTCTGACTCTTTCAAAGGTGGACCTCTAGGGTCTGGGTGTTAATTACATGACACCATGTATCTTCGTTCTGGCTAATGTCTTCTTGGAATATAGAGCACTGTTCTTGCGGTCCACTAAGACCTCAGGCATTTTTATTTTATTTTATTTTATTTTTTTTAGCTGCACTTATACCTGCTCCTCCATCCCTTACTAGTTATTCTGTTTCTTTCTCTATGACAGGTTTCTATGTTAGTTTCCTCCAGTTTTCCTTCCATGGCTTAGAGCACTCTCCTAGGTTTAGTTCACAAACTTTTCCTCTTTCAGAAAACGGCTGTACATTGGAATTCTTAGCTTTAATCTCATTTTCCCCGCTGACTCCTATTGTTCTCATAGAAAAATAAGCCCATCAGCCTGGCCTTAGAAGAAGGTGCTTAGTCCTCCTACAGAAATATCACTGGACTGTCCACTCTAGGGGGTCAGAACCCCTCATCCCCACTCCCAACCTTTCAGTCTACACACTGCTTCCTTTGGTTGATGAAAAACCCTTTCTACTGCCCCCACCACCACCTCCACAAGAATTTTCTCTTTGTTTTCTGGCTAATTCAATTAATCACAGGTGAGCTTGAAACCCCCTTTGCTGTATCTGTTTGTTTACCTCTAAAATAAAATGTTTATTAAGGGGATGTGTTAATGAGGGCTCCTACCAGCTAGCAAGAGTTGATTGTTAAGTTTTCAGGAATTTTGCAAGTGGTTGACATCACATTAGTATCTTGAAATCAGCCATGCATAATGGGACAATTTATACTGTGGAAATCAGCAAATGCTACAACACAAGTTTCCCCCCTCTCCCAGGTTGGCCCACTGTGAAAGATGGACTGGCATGCCCCTGAGTATTATCCATCATGTGAACAGGATGTTCTAAAGCCAGACTTTTAAACAGTCACACATACTTTTCTCCTTTCTACCTAGGACTATCCAGAACCATCTCTTACCACAACATTGAGAAATCAGTTCGGAAGAACTGTGCTTCCTTCCTGACCAGGAAGCAGAGAAGGGAGCTCCAGGTGCAGAAGGGCTCAGGTCGGACTGCTGGTGGGAAGAGGTGAGCTGGGAAGGACAGAGGCAAACTGGATGAGCTAACTTACTGGGTACCCAATTTCAGGGATGAGCAGCTTCCAGCACTCCTGGTGACACATCAGTGACTCGAAGACTGAAGAGAGAGGGCAGGATCTCAGAGTGGTGAGATCAAAGGTCATGTCCAAGGGCTCATGGAAAGGAAGTGACTGACTGTACCAGATTAGCCACATCTAAGGGTAGATGCAGAAAGAAGGGACCCAGTTCAGTTACAGAGGTGAGCTGAACTCAGAGCTGGGATCTGCAGGTCCTCCTGGCCCTGCCTTGGGGGAGCCAGGGAAACCTACCCATCACGTGACCTAGGAAGCCACATCATGTTGACTGCAGAGAGGAAGCATAGAGAAACCAGTTCCAGCCTCCCCTACAGGGCGGAGAGCCATTTCCAACCTTGTTCTTCCTCTCTACTCATCCCTCCAGAGAAATGAGTGATGGTGTTAATGACTACTAATGAATGGCTTCTGGGTAAGTCAGAGTGTGGAGGTTTCTCCAGCCAGAAAGACAGTTCTGGGGTGAGAGGTATACGTGCATGGGGAGTCAGTCAGCACAAGCTGGGATTGGGACGCCCCTCTGTGCTAGATGCCTGGGGATGATGAGGCCCAGAGAAGCTGAGGAAGACACAAGACACCCACTTCCACCCCGTAGCTGTTCCTTCAAGCCATCGTCTAAGTGCTGGGGACTTGAACTTCCAATAGGCATCTCAAACAGGGATCTTTGAGATTCCATTGGATCCAGACACTCCCCCAGGCTCCTGATCTTGGGAAATGGGACCACATTCACCCAGGTGCTCAAGTCAGAAGGCCGAGAGTCACCTTCATTCACCCTTTTCCTCTCCATCCATATCCAACCAAAAAAGAAAAACTCTGTATATGCAGAATACTTTTAACACCAGATGTGTGGGGTTTTCCACAACAAGCAATTCTCTAATTCCCAGTGGACACCAGGTGTCCTGTAGCTTAATTCAGACATGAACTGGAGTTTGTGCAGATGCCACAGGTTAGGGACTCAGTCCCACGAGATTGCTCCCATTTCAGGTGGTTGTTGCCGAGGTAGATCTTACAATCATAATAAGAACCACAAGGGCCAGTCCAGCCACTGCATGTCCGTGGGGGACCCCACAAGTAGTATAGATGAGTGCCTTAGGCATCCCTAGCCAAAATTATTACTATTGATAGGCTAAGACTGATGCACCAATATTTATTATTTCACACCAATCCATCAACAAAACATGCTGTTTCTAGCCTAGAACAAGCCAGAAGATCCAGGTTCTTCACCCCATCTTCACAAGTCCATCAGCTCTGCCCTAGAAACTGCAACAGCATCCTATTGGGTCCTCTGCTCTTCTTCCAGTCTGCTCTCCCACAGTAACCAGGAATGTTTTAAAAAAGACACATATCAGATCATGGCACTTCCCAGTTTAAAGCTCTAAAGGTGACCTCTGCACTTAGAAGGAGATCCAAACTCCTCATCTCCTTTCAGGCTTTGCATTATTTGCTCCCATGCTGATCTCTCTCCCTAGCTCATTCCTGTCCAGCCCTGCTGGTCCTCTATTTTTTCTAAATCCTTTTTCCTCTAAGGGCCTTTGTACATGATGTTCCATCTTTCTTAACCCCATCTTCAGAGATGGCACCTTCTCTTAGGTCTTAGTTTAAGTGACGCCCTCTGTTATTTTTCTCAGCCCTGTAGAAAACAATGTGGAAGATGTGAAATGGGCAAATAAGATTACTGGGTATCCTTCCAATGGAATGCTGGAGCCTCCAGGGGTTATCTGATCCCATAGGGAAGTGCGCTTTGTCTCTGATTTGTCTTTATCTCTAGGCTATTTCATAACTCTATAGAGACAGAAGTTAATTGGCAGAAACCTGATAGTGATGCAAATAATTCCTGTTCCTAGGAAAGAAAATCTCATCCCATCAATGCAACTGATTGTTACCCAGTGGGGAATAACAACTTCGCCAATTTGCATTGGTAAAATTCATTTCAATGTTCCTTATCTGACTATAGATGTGTGGTACTTTGAGTCCACTTTTAAACAAGTTGTGATTACCTGCTAGTTTTCTCCTTAATTGGTAAATTAAATCAAATCTTTGAGATGATCTTAGAAAGTCATAATTTCACCTTCTTGTGAAAATTATCCTTTCATGGCAGCCCGTATATTTCTCTCATTAACGTTATGTGGAGATTTTTGTTGTTGTTGTTTATAAACTGGTTTACTAAACTATATGTTCAATGAGGATAGGAACCTTTTTTACTTGTTAGGAATAACTGTGGAAGACTTTGAAATGAGCAAAGAAGGTAATTTCATGTCCTTTCAATAGGACACTGAGCATCGTCTAGATCCTTTGGGTTATATGATTCTATGGGGGTGTTTGTGTTTTTTGTCTTCAACTTGGCTCTTTTACAAATACATTTTCCCCCTCAGTTTTGCAGAAAAGATGACTCCAAACATTACATTTCCTTGCTCTGTAGGATACCGATCAGTTTTCCATCCATTAGCAAATTGATTTCAGCATTTCTGATTTCCCATATATATGTCTTTTCTTTAGATTCCCTTTTAAATCAGTTTAACATCTTACTGGCTTCCTCATTCATTAATGAGTTAAAATCTTTGACACATGCTCATTTTATACTTATTTGAAAGTCACGCTTTTACCTTTTCAGAAATTACACTTTTAACAGCTTACTATTATATCCTTAGTGCTTTGCATGTAATTGCCCCCCAATTTTGTTGAATAGATTAATTAAATGCAGTTTATAAATTTTTAATTAATAAAATAGGCTACAGATTATATATATATATTGTTATAATATTGGAATCACACTACTATATTATTTTCATCTTTTATTTAAATGTAATATATTTTGGTATCTTCCCAGGTCAGTGAATGATTCACTCATAGTTATTAATATTATTAATTATATATTATAATATGCTATTATATAATTTACCCAAGGCTATATGCCCTCTGATACTGGACATTCATTATTTTTACTGTTGTACATAATGCTTCAATAAACAATCTTGTTCATAAATCTTTGAAAAACATGATTATTTCCTCATTACATTCCTAGTAGGGAAATTGTTAGGTCTGAGGTCATAAACTTATTTACAGTTTTTGATATGTACTGTAAAATTGCTCTCTTTTCCAGAAAAAAAATAATACTTTTCTAAAGTTGTATGATTTATTTTTCTTCTCTTTCTTTACCATAGAAAAACAGAATGCAAACATTTTCCCTCATATCCAGACAAGGTTTGAAGATTCAGTCTTTCTTGCCCTTGGGGAAAGAAGAACTAGTTTTCCAGTTGCTAATGACTTGGTCTCAAGACTTAATATGCCATCAGTGTCTGTTGTGAAAGAGGAGGGCACAGGTTTGGAAAGTGAGGAGACAGGAAATGCCTCAGCTAGGAATAGGAAGGCGGAAGAATTTCCCCAAGTCTAAAAGATGGGAGGACCTGAAAACCTAGCAAAGTTCCACTTGAGGTCACTGTTCAAATGTTCAGGGGCCCCAGAGAGCCGAGGCTTCATCAGGAGACTCCAGCCTTCCAGTGCCAGGGCCTGGAAGTGCCCAGAGGGGACTCGCCTGATCAGAATCTGCCCCCATGCCTGCCTCACACAGGGCTGTACTGCCAATCTCCACTTGTCCCCCACACTTGGTGCCCCCACACTCCCCTAAGCAAGCATATTTTCAGCCAGGATACTCTGATAGGGACAAACTGAATGTGAACTATAGGTTGGTAAACAGCCACTCCCCAAAACCCTGAATTGTCCTTTAATGCCCAGCTGCTCCAACCCTCCCCTAGACCACCCCCAAAATCGAGCAATGAGTTAAGGCCTGTTGAGACAGGGGGCCTCCAAGGGTTCCAGCAAGCCTGTTCTAATGGTTTCTTGACTGTAAAGAACTAGTTAAATATTTTTAATACCACCTCTGCAGCTGTTCTGGGAAGCAAGGGTAGGGAGCAGTGCAGGAACTGACCTGAACAAGTCTCAGACTCCCTGAGCTGGGAGAGCGGCTATTATCATCTTCATTTCTCCTGCTGTTTAACCCCAACCTGTTTAACCCTGAGTCCTTCCCAACTTACTTCCTATGGGCCCACAGTCTCCCATAGTTTGTTGTTCTAGATCCACAATTTGTAAAGCAGTCGACACTGGTAAGGTCTAACACTGCTCCGGAATCAACTTGGCCTCCGTTCCAACTACTGGCTGCCATTCTCAACACATGACCTCACTTCATCCTCCTCCTTCTGCCCAAAGCATAGTCTTCTCACTGTACACATGAAGAAATAAGCTCAGAGAAGGGAGAAGCTCACCCCAATTCACAGGCAAGTAGGCAAGCCTGGAGTCAAATGCCCCGGGACCATTTTAAGATCTTGATAAACCTAGAGCATTCTTAGCTTTGGACTCCTCACCACTGGGAATCAAAAACGAATAGGCACCCCTCTCTCCCTCTCTACAAAGTAAATGCAATGGACTGGTAATCATATGCTTTGAGTTGCAGTTGGCTAGTGAACATAGTTATGTTTTGGAGACATTTAATAAACATCTATTCATTTTAACTTGGCAGCTCCATTTTCCTATATGAAAGTAAGAATTATTTTTCAGAACTCAGATACTTTCGTAAGTCCTACTGTGCTGTACTACCGAAGGCTAAAACAGGCCGAAACCCTGTTCTTCTCATACATGACCTCCTCTTCCCCTGCATATGATCCCCATTTTACACACAAGAAAACTACATACGGGATTCCTCTGGGTGCAAATAACAGAGGACTATGACTCACACTGGCTGAAACAAAATAACATGACTGTATTATTGTGACTTTATTATTCCCGGAAACACCTACCCAGGAAGACAAAAGGTGCAAATAATCCTACACCTTTACTTCAGAAAAACCCATTAAAAACCACACAAGTTTTCAGCAGGTTGCCCCACATAATTATTGAAGCTCCAAGACTGAAACTTCTACCTCACCATGGCCGCAAATCCTAAACTACTGTAACCCACAACCCTAAACTATTTAATGCAATCCTAACTCAATACTAATTAAGTCCTGCATCAAAAAGCTCCCCTTAAACCAGACCCCAAAACCTCAATACCTCGACATTGCCCTTTCTACCTCCACTTGACTAAGAACTCTTTCAAGATAATGCCTTCCCTGAACAGGGGAAGCAACAAACTCAATTTTATCTTAGCAACGGGTTGTTTTGATGGTACTTTCAGGGAGCCACCATTTGACAAGAGGGACAGGACCAAAACGGTGGGCAGAGTCCAATCAGGCTGGATGCAGCGCTGGAGTAGATCTCTCTGGATGGGTGGGCACTATCTCCAACAAGGAAGAAAAGTGTACAGATGTCAGGTAGGCAGCCAACGGTGTCTGTTGCAGAAACCAAGTTCCAGCAGGGTTAAATGCCTTGTCCCAGGTCACTCAAACAGCTGGCAGAGGACCTGTGAGGAGAATGCAGGTTTTCGCACTCAATTCCTTGGCTTTTCTGCGGCGCGGAGATTCACCCTCTCCCACACCCACACCCGCACTGGAAGCCTGGGTAGCCTCCTTCCCTGATCTCCCGCGCGCTGCTGCCTGAGGGTGACTCAAGAGGAAGCTCCTGTCCCTAGTCCCTCTGCAGTCATCCAGCCTGGCTCAGTATCGGGGAAAACACAACCTGAGCAGTAAATGATTAACCCAATCGAAAACCACGACTCGCTCGGAAACCCTAGCCAGCGGAAGTGTGGTCACTGCGTGCGGAATGCCGGGAAGGCGAGGGGGCGGGCGGGTTTCTAGAAGGCGGGGGCGGGCCGATTTCTAGCCGCAGAGGCTGTCGGGTAGGGGCTAACGGCTTGGGGCTGTTAGGGCTACGTAGGGCAGCGGCGGAGTGACAGCAAGGTTTTCCTGACGAGGGCCTGACTGCGAGTGCGGTACTCGCCGCGGGGCGACCCATCGGCGCCCCCAGACTCCTGCCACACTCCCCCTGAGCTGGAACTTCCCGGAAATAGGAGAGGCGTCTACACGGTCCAGGAGCAGGAGGGGGTGGCATAGCCCAGGGGGCTTCACCTTAGGCCCAGGGCTACGTATTGGTCTGTGTCTGTCGCCTCCCAGTGGCCATTGTGGGGAACTAAAGCCGGCCTTTGCTCCCCAGTGAGTTCCTTTCCTCCTCCTGGCCTGAAGTTCCCAGCACTTAAAAAGCCCCGTTCAGGAAGTGAAGTATGAACCATAAGAAATGGAAGGAGACAATGGTGTGCTGCGGCCAACTTGTACTGGGTCGCTAGAATTCATGGTTCAATTTTCAGAATTTTGCAAACTGGATGTTAAATACATTACCTTTTTAAAGCCATTGTTAAAAACAATTATATAAACCTACAATTATATTACAAGCAAAAATAGCAAATACGCAAAATCGCTTCCTAATTGTTTTGCTACATTTTACTATGATATGTTCTTGAGATAATTGTGTCTCAAAATTTTACATCTGTATGGTAGAAATGCTATATAATGCTGTGCTATTGTACATTTATTTCCAACCCCACATTCAGTGGCCAAGTTAGTAGCTTGACATTGGGCCATGATGGGAATATTTACACCATAGAAATTGGAAAACTCTTCCCTGCCCCCTAGATTTGGTTATTAAAACTTTCACCAGCATACCATTTGAGCCAGACAATGGCCAGGGTGGACGGACAGGAAAATAAGGCTTTGGGCCAGCACAGAAATATAATCAGTTTCCTCATTATTAAGGCCCTTGCACAGGTCCTGACCATGGTGCTCAGGGAACATTTGAGGAAGGGAATGGAGCACGGGAGGAAATTATGTGCTAAACTGGGCTCTTTGTAAGTTTACTTAAGATGGGCTTGCCTAACCCTGACCTTGATTGTGACTATTACCTGACTTTTTTCTAACTCTCCTAACAGCCCTAATTGCAAGGCCTTGAATGCCAATAATTGAAAGAGTTTTCTTGGTGAATGTCAGCCAGGGAAGGAGTTTGAGTCAGGGGTGACATAATCCAAACTTTGCTTTAGGATGAGAATCAGTTCCGTATGCAGGACGGGTTGAAGAGAGGAACAAATAAAAACAGACCAGCCTGTTCATTCACGACATTGTTCAGCACTCACTGTGTGTCAGACCTGTGTAGGGATGGGGCTGCAGAGATGAGTGTAAGCTACAATCCATGGCCCCAGGGAGTTCAATTTTATGGGGCAAGAGATAGTGAATAATTACTATGAGTGTGATACGTGCATTGAAAAAGCCAGGTCAAAGTGCCAAAGGGTGAGTCATTCTTTCTGGAGGAGTCAAGGAAACTGTGGTTCAGCCCAGATGAGTGGGGTTTGTAGGCAGAGAGAAGTTATTAAAAAAGACTTGTGGTGATCCCAGGCTGACAGCACTTCCTAGGCAAAGGCCTGGGTTTGTAGAGGGCCTAAGAGGTTGGGTTGGAAGGGAAAGTCTAAGGGGAGGGTGATGGGAGATGGGTTTAGAAAAGGGCTGGTGTTGTCATTGTTGAGGCTGAGCCAGGATGGTCAGCTGTGGGGGCAAAGAACGAGTCCTGACAGAATGCGGTTAGGGGATGTTCTTTATTATTGTCCATTACGAGCTCCATGTCTGCAGCTACACTGGAACTTTTCAGCTGTATCTCCTACCTTCCTTCTGCGGTCCAGCCAGAAAGGAAAACTGATTCCCCAGTGTGGCTGAGGGCTCGTGACTCCATACCTGGCACACATTGCTCTTGTGCCCAAAGCTCTCCTCAAACACACATATTCTCTCTCTTCTTCACCTCCTCCACACTCCATTTTGGAAATTTTCCCCAACTTTATCATCTAGCTGGATGTCTTGACTCAAAATCAGTCTCCTGAGGGGTTTTTTTTTTTTTTGAAACCATCTATAGGACAAATAAATAAAGCTGCCTTTGAACAACTTTTAAATTTAAAATTTTCAATCATTATGATGTTTACATTTTGTTCCTTTATTGCAGGATTTCTTCATTGCAGAGAGAATAGACTTTCAGTCAAAATCTGTCATATGAGTCCCCAGTGTCTGAGGGCTCGTGACTCCATACCTGGCACACATTGCTCTTGTGCCCAAAGCTCTCCTCAAACACACATATTCTCTCTCTTCTTCACCTCCTCCACACTCCATTTTGGAAATTTTCCCCAACTTTATCATCTAGCTGGATGTCTTGACTCAAAATCAGTCTCCTGAGGGTTTTTTTTTTTTTTGAAACCATCTATAGGACAAATAAATAAAGCTGCCTTTGAACAACTTTTAAATTTAAAATTTTCAATCATTATGATGTTTACATTTTGTTCCTTTATTGCAGGATTTCTTCATTGCAGAGAGAATAGACTTTCAGTCAAAATCTGTCATATGAGACAAAGAAGGCCATTATATAATGATAAAAGAGTCAATGCCTCAAGAGGATATAACAACTGTAAATATGTATGAACCCAATATTGGAGCACCTAAATATATAAAGCAAATATTAACAACTGGGGAGAAATAGACAGCAATACATTTATGAGACTTCAGTATCCTGCCTTCAACAATGACTAGGTCATCCATACAGAAAAATCAGTAAGGAAACATTAGATTTGAGTAACACTATAGAGCAAATAGACCTAACACGTATACAGAGCATGCCATCCAAAAGCAGCAGAATAGTCATTCTTTTCAATGCACATGGATCATTCTCTAGGATAGATTACATTTTATCCCACAAAACAAATCTTAACAAATTTAACAAGCTTGAAACCATATCAAGTATCTTCTCTGACCACAATGGTATGAAACTGTGGTCAAGAAATCAATAATAGGAGAAAATATTATAAATATGTAGAAACTAAACATTATACTTGTGAACAACCAATGAATTGAAGAACAAAAGAGGGAAATCAAAGTGTCTTGAGACCAACAAAAATGGAAACACACGTACCAAAACTTATGGGATGCAGTAAAAACAATTCTAAGAGGAAAGCTGAGAGCATTAAACACCCGCATTAATACAAAAGAAAGATCTCAAATAAATTACCTACCTTTTTTGAAATTAGGTAAAAGAAATTAGGTAAAAGAAGAAAAAACTAAATCTAAAGTTAATAGAAGGGAACAGAGTAGAAATGAATAGAGACTAGAAAGACAATAGAAAAAAATAAACATTTTCTCATTTCGAATAAAATTTTTTTCATTTCATTGAAAAGATAAAATTGACAAACCTTTAGCTAGACTAATAAAGAAAAAAGAAACTTGAATAAATCAAATTATAAAAGGAGACATTACTACTGATACTACAAAAATATAAAGAATCATAAGAAACTACTAAAAATTGTATAACCTAAAAGAAAGGGATAAGTTCCTAAAAATATAAACCTACCAACATTGAATCATAAAGAAATGAAAATCTGACCATAACAGGTGAGGAGATTGAAGCAGTAAAAAACAAAAACAACAACAAAAACAAGCTCCCAACAAAGAAAAACCCAGTACCAGGCTTCACAGGTGAATTATACCAAACATTTAAAGAAGAATTAACAAATCTGTCTCAAATTCCTCCAAAAAAATTGAAGAGAAAGGAACACATCCAAACTCATTGTTCAAGGCTAGCATTATTCTCACACCAGAGCCAGATAAGGACACTATAAGAAAAGGAAATTACAGTCTAATATCCCTGATGATTATAGATGCAAAAACCCTATACCGGTAAACTGAATTCAATAGCACATTAAATGAATCATACATTATGACCAAGTGAAATTTATCCCTGAGACGCAAGGATGATTAAATATATGCAAATCAGTAAACATGATACACTACATTAATAGAATGAAGGATAAGAATTATATGATCATCTCACTAGATGCAGAAAAGGCATTTGACAAAATTCAACATTTTTTCATGATAAAAACTCTCAATAAATGAGGTATAGGAGGATTGTATCTCAATATAATAAAGGCCATATATAACAAGCCCATGGCTAATGTCATCTTCAACAGTAAAAAAGCTGTTCCTCTAAGATCAGGCAGAAGACAAGGGTATCCACTCTCACCACTCCTGTCCAGCATAGTACTGGAGTACTAGGCAGAGCAATCAGACAAGAAAAATAAACAAAAGGCATTCAAATCAGAAAGGAAGAAATAAAACTGTCTCTACATGCAGGTGACATGATATACAGGCAAACCTTTTATTTCACTTAACTTTTTTGTACTTCACAGATGTTGTGTTTTTTACAAGTTGAAGGCAAGACCTTCCACCAGCAAAAATATTAATGACTTGCTTTATTACTATGATCACCTTGTTGTGGTAGTCTGGAACTGAACCCATAACATCTTTAAGGTATGCCTGTATATAGAAAACCCTAAAGACTCCACACACACACACACACACACTCTATTAGAACTAATAAATGAATTCAGTCAAGTTGCAGGATATAAAATCAACATATAAAAATCAGTTGCATTTCTATATACTAACAATGAACTAACCAAAAAAGAAATTAAGAAAACAATCATATTTACAATAGCATCAAAAAGAAGAAAATACTTAGCAATAAATTTAACCAAGAAAGTGAAGGTCTATACATTGAAAACCATGTCAAATTGATGAAAGAAACTGAAAAAGACACAAATATATGTAAAGATAACCCTGGTTCATAGATTGGAAAAATTTATGTTGTTAAAATGCCCCCACTATCCAAAGTGATGTACATATTCAGTGCCATCCCTATCAAAATTCCAATGGCATTTTTCACATAAATAGAAAAAAAAAATCCTAAAATTCATACAAAACCACAAAAGACCCAGGATAGACCAAGCAATCTTGAGGAAGAAGAAGTAGCTGAAATCATCACACTTCCTGATTTCAAACTATATTACAAAGCTATAGTAATTAAAACAGTGTAGTACTGGCATAAAAACACATACACAGACCAATGGAACAGAATAGAGAGCCTAGAAATAAACTCATATATATATACAATCAACTAATCTCTGACAAGTGTGCCGAAAATACACAATGGGGAAAGGATAGTTTCTTCAATGAATAGTGCTGGGATATCCACATGGAAAAGAATAATACACACGATACACAAAAATTAACTCCAAATGGATTAAGACTTAAATGTAAGACCTGAAACCATAAAACTCCTAGAAGAAAACATAGGGGCAAAGCTCCTTAACATTAGTCTTGGTAGTGACTGTTTTTTGGATTTGATACTAAAAGCACTGGCAACAAAAGCGAAAATAAACAAATGAAACTATATATAATTTAAAAACTTCTGCATGGCAAAGGAAACAATCAAAATAAAAAAGGCAAGGAATGAAAGAAAATATTTGCAAACCATATGCATAATGAGATAATATAAAAAAAATAAAAGAAACTCACATAACTCAGTAGTAGTAGTAGTAGTAGTAGTAGTAATAATAATAATTCAATTAAAAATGGGAAAAGGACCTGAATAGACATTTTTCCAAAGAAGACATACAATGGCCAACAGGTATATGAAAAAGGGTTCAACATCACTAATCATCAGGGAAATACGAATCAAAACCACAATGAGATATTACCTCACACCTGTTACGATGGCTATTATCAAGAAGACAAGAGCTAACAGGTGTTGCTGAAGGCATGGAGAAAAGTGAATCCTTGTACAATGTTGGTGGGCATGTAAATTGGTAGAGACATGGGAAATAGAATGGATGTTTCTAAAAACATTAACGATAACATTAAAATAATACTACCATATGATATAGCGATCCCACTTCTGAGTATAGCTCCAAAGGGAATGAAATCAGCACAGTCCTCACTTAACATTGTTGATAGGTTCTGTAATTTTAGGTGGAATGACATATAACAAAACCAATTTTCATTAAACCAGTAGGTGACAGGTCACACCCATGTGATGTCTGCTCTTGTTCTTCCATCAGCTCCTTCTCAGTTCATCCAGGTGTGCATCATTTTCCTCATTAGAATTTCTTGACCACCTCCTTCAAAACAAGCCCCTAAAGTACCACGTTTGACCATGAGGTATGGTTAGTTGGATACGAATTTAGAATAATGGTCCTGAGTCAGTATGTAAGCACCTGAATATCAAACAGTGGAGAAGGGCAGAATGGTCCGAGAATGATCACAACTATTGTGAAAAATAGGTAGAACATATTTTGTATTCAATTTTTTAACCAGCTCAGCCTGATTAGGAAAATAAGTATGAAGGATCAGATTGGCCAACTTTAATTTATCAAGTAGTTTTTAAAAATTGATGGACATCCCCCCTCCCCCGCCCTACACACACTCTCACCATCTTTTCAAGCCTCTCTTGGTCCTTCTCACTCTCTGTCTCAGAGGAGACCATATCTGTCTGTGGAGTGTTACCCTATTTCTAATAAATTTTCCATTTGACTCCCTCCCCCTAAAAAAAAATTGATGGACTGTTTTATCTCTTATTTGAGTCAAGTCAAAAATAAATTACAGGCACACACTTTTAAAATAATTTTTAACCAGGGTGAAAATTCTTGTAGAAACCAGTGAAATCCAGAGTGTTGGGTGTCTTCTGAGAAGTTAACACATCAGGCTCCTAATAGGATATCAGTTACTGGGAGTTTAATTTGAATACATGGGATGCCCCAATAACAAATGTAAAAGGTAGAAATGATTAACTTTTCACAGTCTACTTAAAGTTAATATTGTACCATTCATGTAAAATGTATGAAATTTGCAATTATATAGGCCCATGTACCTCATCTCATACTTTATACATAGGTGTCAAATGCATTATATCTATATATGTTATAGACCCCACAAAATAGGTTTTGCTTTAAACACTCATATGTTAATTTAAAGAAATTAAGAGGAAAAAAAAACAATATTTTACATTTACCTATATATATTCCATGTCTAGTGCTCCTCATTCCTTTCTGAAAATCTACAATTTCATCTGGGATCATTTACCTTTACCTGAAATCATCCTTTAACTTCTCTTGTACTATAGGACTACCAGCAATAAATTCTTAGTTTTCAATTATCTGAAATTGTCTACTTCCCCAACTTAAAAAATATTTTCATTGAATATAGAATTATGGGTTGACAGGTAGCATCATCATTATCATCATTATCATCATCATCATCATCATAATCATCATCATTTCAGCACTTTAAAGATGTTTTATTGTCTTCTGGCCTCCATTATTTCTGATGAGAAGTCATTAAATTATATGAGCTTGAACTGAAAAGAACAGTTCCTTAGATTCCCAACTTTCTATAGACAAGAAGTAGATTGGCAGAGAAAGCTATTCAGCTACAGATATGAACCATTTCTTAAGGAAAAGGATGGATGATTCAGAAGCCAGAGCCCAAAGCCCAGAGGGTAGAGCTAAGAATCATGCAGAACCACTCTTAGTGACTCTACACAACACACACATTCCTTGCTCCCAGAGTAGGAAGAAGTAGCAGCATGTGCCTAGCTGGATTTCAGAAATGCTATGGACTAGTGATTTCTATGTGGGGTTATCTATTGTGGTTATCAGTCCCTTCCCCACCATTGTATGTTGAGTGGACAGAGCGAACTCTTCGGTTCACAGTGCTTCAGATTGAGAGAGACCATGCTGAAAAAGCCTCATCTGCTCCTGAATCTGATTTAGTTGACAACATCCTGGACCTCGAGTCTGGCTGATGCCATAATGGGATGAGACTTTTGGAGTGCTGGCCAAGACTTATAGTAAACTATGTTTATTTCCTCTCCTTAATTTTTTTCCTGAAGTTAATAATTGCCTTTTTATTGCTATTCATTTCTTTTGTACCTACCCAGACTTTCCAATTCCCCACAAGGTCAATCCCATTAGGGAACTGTATCACTTCTTTTTTCTTCTCTGCTGCATCCCTCCTTGAGATCCCATTTTCCTTATCTTTGAGATGTCCCTTTAGGTGTCATCCTTAGAATTCCATTTGCCTTTCTCCTGTTTTTGCTTTTCTATGTTCTTGGTCTCATGTCTTCCTCTTTCTTCATTTACATCTTGTTTTGGTGGAGCACATCATTCAGATTGAAAGATAGCACAATGGCAGAGGGCATGATGATGACAATGTCAGCATTCCTGTTTTTTGTGTCACAGTGTTCAAACGAGGACTCATTGTTCTCTATGTTTACGGCACAGCTGTCATTCCAGAGTCTTCGTTAGTATCTTGGAGAGTCCCTTCACTTCTCTTCTGTGTTAGATCTTTGTTTTCTACAGCCCACATTTAATACTTTCTTGGTTTATTCCTTCTTTAGTAGGAGAACATTCTCCTCTAGTGGCTTCTCAAGAATGGTGCATGGAGGCTAAATTTTTTGAGACTTCATGTCTGAAAATGTCTTTATTTCACTCTCACACTTGACTGAGAGTGTGGGTGATTATTGCTTCTCACTGACCAACATCTTTCTTTCCTCATCCTTTCTGCTAACAAATTCTGTCCTGTGGCCACATGGTGGGCCATATGACCAGCTTGGGCCAGGAGTCAAGCTGGTCCACTTAATCTCCTTCCCTGGGACTGTTCATACTGAATGAACAATCTTTCTACAGAGGCAGAGGAGGAGCTCTAGTCCTCTTAGCTGGCATTCCTTAAGGAAGAGACTTTAGCTGGTGGCCACTTTCCCAGCTCAGGTAGTCATCTTAGGGTTTAGAGAATGCAGTCACCACCAGAGAGAGGAGTGTCCTGAGGGTTGTCAGCACTATCCTGGGTCCTGCAGCTAGCTTTTCCTTCAACTGGAGCATTGCAGGAAGGTCCAACCAACTGGGTTCCACCAACCAGGAGCAAAGGTCCCATGAACATCCTTTATGTTTCATGAGTCTTAAGTTCCTGTCACCTGCTTTTGAAAGAAATCCACATGACTATAGAACCACTCCTAGCTGATCATGGCAGCCACCTTTTCTTTTGGATGTTGCTGCTGCTCCTTTGAAATTAAAAAAAATGTTCATACTTTCTACAAATTTTCATATCTGTCCTTTTTCATTTCCCTTTATATCATGAGCATTCTCCAGAGTTACCCAATCTTCATTTTTATGTCATTTTTATGAATTCTATTTAGAAAATGTTTTATTTACCATTACCCAACTATTGTTTTATTCTTGTGTGTTTTGGGTTTTTTGTTTTGCAAATATAAATAACCTGGCCACTAATGCCTTTTATCATAATGCTTTTTTCTATATTATCCCTCTTAGGCTAGACTTCCTGTGGTGAAGTCATTGAATCGAGGGGAATAACTATTTAAAAAAGCTGAAGCCACAGACCAGCAAACTGATTTACAAAAGGGCTGGGCCAGTTACATGCCCACCAACTGGCCCATTTCCCGACAGCCTTGACTAATAGCATTCTTCCAGTGCTGTGCTAACTTCATACAGAGGAACTAGCATCTCTTTGCCTTGGCTTTGATTTGCATTCATTTAATTACTGAGGCTGAACCCTTCTCAGTAAGTCTATTAACCAAATTGTTTTCCTCTTTGGTGACTTGTCTGCGTCCTTAGTTCATTTCATCTTAAGGGTCTCAGTGTTTTTCTGATCAATTTCTTGAGCACTTTGGACAATTACAGTGTTGATATTTTGCCACATTGCCCATAAATATTTTTCCTGTTGTTTGCATTTTGATTTTGTAACCAATTTTGCTTATAATTTTTAGTTTATGGGCCACCTCTTTTATTTTGTGATATCCACTGTGACTTCCTCAGAGCCCAACTTTCTCTGACATCTTAACTTTTGTTGCTTACTTGATTTTAAGGCAGAGCTGCCCTTAGAATTGACCAAAAAAAAAAAAAAAAAAGGGCAGAAAAAACTGAAAAAGGCGCCTGAGAGGAAGCAGTTGGCTAGAGTCTGAACCCCCTCTGAAATAGAACTGATCTTCAGGGGCCTGGAGAAATGTGTCGTTCCCCCCCACGCCCCCAGACGTTTTGAAACACTTTCCATAGTTCGTGATTAGATATTCTCCCCTTTAAAGTGTGTTACCGTCTCTTCCACACCGTAAGTTGAGGACAGTTTTGTTCACCCTGGAACAGTGCTGGACACCAAATGTGCTCAAAAAATACTTACGGAAAAACGAATGAGCGAACGAAAGAGTCTGAAATCTCTCTTTCTACCACAATCTGGGCTCCCTACACTCCTTGCAACCCCCACAGGTGGCCCAGCTCGCCCAGACAACGCGGGTGGGGTGCGTAGGAAGGACAGGGAAGGCAAGGGACAAGAGAAGTGGAGTGACAGGCTGGAGAGACCCGGGGGCACGTATCCTGCCGAGCCCGCGCGACGCTTCTGCCAGCGGCCACTAGAGGGCCGGGCTGCACTGACCAGGAGCGCCTGCCAGGACCGAGGACCAGAGGGCAGGGGGCTGCCGGAACCCAGCCCGGCCCAAAGGCCAGCGACCCCGGCCCCCACGTCCCTCGGCGTCCCGCAGCACACCTTATCCACATACGCAGCCATTGCGCAGGCGGGGAAATTGAGGCAGGGCTCTGCCTGCCATCCAGAGCCCCCCATCCCAGACCTCATCCAGGAATCTCCAGACCTCATCCAGGGCTTCGCCCGGACCCTGACCCCGCGGCCTGAGCGGGGTGTGGCCGCCGGAGCCCCGACTCCTGCTCTGACGTAGCCCAGTGTCCCAAATAACTTCCTCCCCGAGAAGCTTCCGCCGCTGCGGCCGCACGTCTAGGATCCTGAAAGGCCGCGCCCAGGGCAGGGACTCCAGCGACGGTCACCCCGGACCGGCCTTCCCAGAACCAGCTTCCGCCCCGCCCGCCCCGGCCCGCAGGTTCTGGGAAGCCCCCTCCACCACACCGCCCCCGGTCCCGGGGAGAAGGGTGTAGCCCCAGGAACGGGACTGGGGCCATCTTGAGGTTGGTCCTGGCACCGCACGTTTGGGTGGGGGCTTCTAGGACCTAGTTTCCTGGGGCGAATGCCCGTGAGGGGCACTGGGGTCAGCTAGGGACCCCACCAAACACACACGTCCTGATTCCTTCTGCTCTTGTTTATTCCATAAGCACCGGTGACCTGGACTTTTCCCTGTCTGCCCCCCGCTAGTGTAAGCCACAGCCAAAACTCTGGCTCACTGATGTTTGGTACATAGCAGGTGTTCAATAAATATGAATGAACAAATGAATGAATGAAACACCCACAGTCTAGTGGGTGGACTGCAACCAACTTATGTGAGGCCTGTGGTCAGTAGGGAGGGTTGTGGTCAGTTCATGGTGACAGACAGAACCCCAGGCCATAAGCACCCAAATGGGAGAGGTGCACCCTGGCCCCAAGACACTAAGGTATATTAGGGTGAGGGGTCTGGCCCCCTGGGGTTCAGGGGTTCAGGGCCAGGTTATGGAGGAGTCGGAGTTCTGGGGTGCCTCCTTCCTTCCAACAGACCTGGGCGGGCCAGGCCAACAGGTTGGGCAGCATAGTCAAGCCGACACTCACCTCCAGCATAAAACCCCACTTCATGGAGGCTGGCACCTCACTCTAGCGCTCCAGGAGCTCCCACCACCACTGTCCCCCACCTGGCACCCCAGCCAGGCTCAAGATCATGAGGCGGCTGCCGGCCATGGCCCTGCTCCTGCTGCTGCTGCGGTTTGGTGAGTTTTGGATGTTGTAGGAAGTCAGTCCGCTCCTCCCAGAGGGGCCCCTCTGCCCTGCCTGGAGCTCTAGCTAAGCCTCCAACTCCCTGGCCAGGCTTGGGGCTGTGGCATAGGCCTCCCCTCCCCGCTCCAGTGGTGTGGCCTCCTAGGTGGGTGGGAAGGTCCAGATGTCCTACCTGGGAGAGTGAAGTGGGAAAGGCAGGACGGGGATGTGGGTGCAGGCCCAAGAAGACCCCTGAGGCAGTGACATGGGCAGGGGCTTTGCTCCTTCCCTCCACCTTGCTTTGAAGTTCATTGGCCAAGCACTGGGCTTGCTGCCTCTGCTTCTTCTCATCTGGCCACTCCCCATCTCCCAGATGAAGACACAGGCTGCATGTATGCAGGACCTGAATTCAAGAGCCACTGGGCTCCAAATCCCAGGACTGCCATCAGCTAGGTCTCTGAAGGGGGGTGGCAGAGCTGCTGCCTGAGCCAGTGAGCCCCAGGAGACTGGCCGGGGAGACTCAATGGGAAGTGAGGGTGAAGGTCGGGGCCAGGGGTGAAGGCTCTTGTTTCCACTAGAGAGGGAGGATATGGGGAGGAGCAGGCCCTGCACCCCTGTCCTGTCTGTCTTCCAATCCTGGGTCAGGGTCAGCAGGTGCCAGCCAGGGAACCACACCTGCCAGGCCCCTCCCGGCCAGGCGGGCTGCCCTCTGCCAGGGAAACCTTCCCACATTCCTGGGCCAGCCTGGCCAGCTCGGCTACCACCTCACTTCCTTGTCCTCAAGTCACCTCCCAGGGCCAAGCTGGGTCACCTCAGGCTCCAACTCGGCCATGCCTCCAGGCTTCCTACCAGGGGTTGGAGGGCACCAGGAGGGCATCTCTGTGGAGAGGGCCAGCCTCCCTGGGTTCCCCTCCTGGCATCCTGGCACAAGGATAACAACGCTCTTTGAGGGAGCCCATCTCTGCTAGAGGATGTAACACCATGATCACTCCCAATAGGTTAAGTAACCAAGGTCATTGCCAAAGTGGAAACAGCAGCCTGCATTTGACTTACAAACAGCTGTGCCAGAGGCCTGACTCCTTCAATGCCATTCTCAGCCCCACCTCTAGCTCTTCCCTCCTGAAGGCTTAGGTTTCTCCCATTCCCACCACCCAAGCCTCCACCAGCTACAGGCCCATGGCCCAAAGGAAGGGCCTGACCCCCTGGCCGGCTTATCCATCCCCCGACAAGACGCCCACTGTGCAGAGCCCAGGTCTCTGCATCACCCCTTCTTGGTCAGACCAGCCCCCTCCAGCTGCTCTCCTTCTGTCCGTCTATGTCCCCTTGGCTCAGCCCCCTGGATGTGGGCTCTGCCTTCAAGGAGCTCCTGGGCCAATAGGTGAGATAAGCAATCCTACCTCCAGGGTGACTTAGGTGGGCAGAGCTCTATGAGGCCCAGCAGAAGGACCAAGAACTCAGGAGAAGGGGCCAGGCTTTCCAGACAGTGTGAGCAAGGAGAGCTGCCCAGAGGAAGCTGCATTTGTTAGGCCTCAATCTAGATTAGGACCTGTAGGATCTGGACATGTAGTAACTAGGAGGAGTAAAGGGCCTCTAGACAGAGGGGTGTTGTGAGCAAACCCTCAGAGGCAGGAGGACTC